>NC_057863.1:452298600-452611100 GCF_019393635.1 Dromiciops gliroides
CTTACTAGTTGTGTGACCCTGGGCAAATCACTTAATCCCCATTGCCCCACAAAAGGGAGAGAGAGAGAGAGAGAGAGAGAGAGAGAGAGAGAGAGAGAGAGAGAGAGAGAGAGAGAGAGAGAGAGAGAGAGAGAGATTTCCATATGTTGTTTGAAATAAGCAAATTTTTAAAGTTTTCATAGAAAAGCAGAATTTCAGGGTTAGAAGGGACCACAGAGACTACCCCTTCAAATCATACCTCCCCTCCCTCCCCCCACAAAAATTAAAAAAAAAAACATTTTCTTTGAAAATATTCCGTGAGAGGCAGTCTATTGCCTCCAGAAGCAAATCAACTCAACAAGCATTTGTTAAGTACTGACTCTTTGCCTGGAACTGAGCTAAGTTTTAGGGATAGCCCATGCTTTCAAGGAATTCACAAAAGGCCAATGTCAGTCAGTCAGTCAGTCAGTCAACAAGAATTTATGTGCCAGCCACTGGAATACAAAGAAAAGCAAAAAAAAAGATCCTCCTCTCAAGGAATTCACAGTCTGGTGGGTTTTTTTAAGACATATAGGATAAATTGGAGATAATCTCAGAGGGAAGGCATTCACATTAATGGGAATTGGGCAAGAGGCAGCCCATTCAACTCTCGGATAGCTCTAATTAAGACAATTTTCATTACAAGTCTAAATCTATCTCTTTTTAACTTCCACTCATTGCTTCTAGTATTGCCTTTGGGTACCAAACAGAAGAAGTAATCCTTCTTCCACATGACAGCCTTTCAAGTACATGAAAGTAGTTATCATGTTCCCCATGAGGATTCTTTTCTCAAAGCTGAACATCTCTAATGTTGGCTGAACCAATCCTCATCTGTCCTGAACTTGAGACTATCAACTATTCTGTTTGTCCTCTTTTAGACACACTTCAGCTTAACCTGTCCCTCCTCAACTGTGGTCTGCAGAGTTAAACCCAATACTCCAGATGTATTCTTAGCTGGGCAGAGTAACAGGGGGCTATCACCTCTTTATTTTCTACATAATGTCTCTCAATGCCACCAAAGATCACATTCACTTTGCTGTCTGCCATATGTCACAATTGACTCAGATTGAGGTTGTAGTCCACTAAAACCATCAGATCTTTTTTGTTTTGTTTTGTTTTGTTGAGGTAATTGGGGTTAAGTGACTTGCCCAGGGTCACACAGCTAGTAAGTGTCAAGTGTCTGAGGCCAGATTTGAACTCAGGTCCTCCTGACTCTGGGCCCAGTGCTCTATTCACTGTGCCACCTAGCTGCCCCCATCAGATCTTTTTTAGACAAATTGCTTTTTAACCATACCTCCCCTGTTTTGTATTTAGTAAGTTGATTTTTTAAAAATATATTATATTTATTTTTTCCCAATTACATGTAAAAACAATTTTAACATTCTTTTTTTTTCAAATTTTGAGTTCCAAATTCCCTCTCTACCTCATAATGATGATTTCTTAAAACCAAGTGGAAGAATTTTATTTTACTTTAACTGTGATTTCATATACTTCTGATAGAAACTCTCTTTACCAGTATAGATGGACAATTATCCTACAACTTAGTTGCATAGAGCAGAGAAAAGTTAAGTGACTTGCCAAGTTGTGCTTGTATATTTAAGAGGATTTAACCCTTTCGTCCCTGATAAAACCTGCCCTGTAGTCCTGCTGTTCTGACTAGTGGTTGCCTCAGTTGACCACTACATTTATGCCTGACTCCAGCTATACTTCATTTTACTCCTGGTTATCTTCTCACAATTTTTCATTTGTTTACTGCTTCTCTTTACTTTCCAGTTTTGGAA
The DNA here is from genome assembly GCF_019393635.1 of Dromiciops gliroides. NCBI lineage: Eukaryota > Metazoa > Chordata > Mammalia > Microbiotheria > Microbiotheriidae > Dromiciops > Dromiciops gliroides. Next base: position 452,300,400 of record NC_057863.1, read on the forward strand.
TCATACTAAAATAAACTCTGTCATTGCTCTTTGAAAAAGTATAGCCATCTTCTCCCTTGTGACTTACCATTCCTACAACTATTCGAAAGAAAACCTTCACCAGACATCATTCTTCTCTATTCATTGTTTCTCCTTGGTAGAATGTTTACTCCCTAAAAGCAGGGACTGTCTTTTGCTTTTATATGTATAATCAATGCTTAGCCTAGTGCTTGGTACATAAACTTTCTATGTGTCAGGCATGGTGCTAAGCACTGGAGAGACAGAAAAAGCTAAACAGTAGTCTGCCCTCAAGTAGCTCACAATTTAATATGTGAATAGCTATGTACAAATGAGCCATATACAGGACATAAAGGAAATAATCATCAGAGGGAAAACTCTAGAATTAAGAGGGATTAGGAAAGGCTTCCTGTAGAAGGTGAAATTTTAGACTTAAAGAAAACTAGGAAAGCCAGGATATAGAAATAAGAAGGAAGGACACTCCAGGCATGGGTGACAGCTGATAAAAAACAAATCCCAGAACTTAGAGATGGCGTATTTTGTTCAACGAACAGTAAGGATTTCTAACTCACTGGGTCACAGAGTACTTGAAAGGAAGTAAGGTATAAGAAGACAGCAAAGTTAGGCACAGAGTGCTAGGTTATGAAGTGCTTTGAACACCAAACAGAGGCTTTTATAATTGATACTAGAGATGATAGGGAAAAATTGGAATTGATTGAATTGCAGGGAACAGTAATATGGTTCAACCTCTTTAAGAAAATCACTTTGGCAGATGGACTGGAGCGAAGAGAGACTTGTGGCAGGCAGACTGAGCAGCAGCAGTCCAGAAATAAGGAGATTAGGATCTCTACCAGTGATGATAATATACTAATTTTAATATTAAGGAGAGAAGGGGGTATATTTGAGAGATGTTATGAAGGTGTAATAGACATGCCTTGGCAACAGATTGCATATGAGGGTGAGAGATAGTGAGGAGTCAAAGATAACACTATATTGTGAGCCTGAGAGATGGGAAGGTAGTGGTGCCTTCTATAGTAATAGGAAAACTTGAAAAGGGGGAAGGTTTGAGGGAAAGATAATGAGTTCAGTTTGGACATATTAAATTTAAGTTGTCTATAGGACATCCAGTAATAGATGTCTAATAGGCAATTAGAGATGTGAGGTCAAAGAGACTGGGGGTCAGCAAAGAGGTTAGGACTGGATAAATAGAATTGAAATTCATCAGCATAGAGATGATAATTGAATCCATGGGAACTGAAGAGATCACAAAGTGAAATGGTATAGAAGGAGAGAAGGACTAGGACAAAACCCAGAACAGATATGATCTGGTTGAAAATTGAGCAAAGGAGGGGGCAGCTAGGTGGTGCAGTGGATAAAGCACCAGCTCTGGATTCAGGACTACCTGGGTTCAAATCTGGCCTCAGACACTTGGCACTTACTAGCTGTGTGACCCTGTTTAAGTTACTTAACTCTCATTGCCCTGAAAAAAGAAAAAGAAAAAAAGAAAATTGAACAAAGGAGACTGAAAAGGAATGTTCAGATAGGTAGGAAGAGAACCAGAAGAGAGAAGCATCCTGAAAAATTAGAGAGAAAGAATACCAAGGAGGGGGCAGCTAAGTGATGCAGTGGATAGAGCACTTCCTGGCCCTGGAGTCAGGAGGACCTGAGTTCAAATTCGGCCTCAGACACTTAACACTTACTAGCTGTGTGACCCTGGGCAAGTCACTTAACCCCAATTACCTCACACACACACACACACACACACACAAGAATACCAAGGAGAAGGGATTAATTGACAGTGTCAAAGGCTACAGGGAGGTCAAGAGGAGGATTGAGAAAATCCTCAGTGAGGACTGAGAACAGATCCTTGGATTTGTCAATAAAGAAATTATCAGTCATTTTGGAGAGAACAATTCTGGTTAAATGATGCCATCAGAAGCCAGATGGCAGAGAATTATAAAGAAAGTGAGAGGAGGGAAAGTGGAGGCAACTATTGTAGATGACCTTCTCAAAGATTTTAGACACAAATGGCAGAATAAATATGAGACAATAGCTAGAAGGATCAAATGAGAACTTTTTTCAGGATGGGGGAGACATTAGCATGTTTGTAGGCAAAAGGGAAGCAGCCAGTAGATAGGGAGGGATAGAATGTAAGTGAGAGAATGGGAATCATTAGAAGAGACAATCTGCTGGAGAAGATGGGGTGGAATAGAGTCAATTGTGCATGCAGAGGTTTTGTCCTTGGCAAGGGAATGTGCCATGTCATCGTGTGAAATACAGGTGGAGGGCATTGTGGCAGAAGGTATCTGGATTAGTGATATAAAGAAGAAGCAAGTGGGGAAGCTAAGTGGTGCAGTGGATAAAGCAGCAGCCCTGGATTCAGGAGGACCAGAGTTCAAATTCAATCTCAGACCCTTGAAACTTACTAGCTGTGTGACCCTGGGCAAGTCACTTAACCCTCATTGCCCCACCAAAGAAGAAGAAGAAGAAGAAGAAGAAGAAGAAGAAGAAGAAGAAGAAGAAGAAGAAGAAGAAGAAGAAGAAGAAGAAGAAACAAGGAGATCGAAGGGAAAAAGGGAAATCATAAGAGATTTGAGGAGGGATGAAAAGGTTTGGAAAACTCACTGTCATTAGTGGGATAGAAAGTTAGAGAGATATGAAAAGATTTTCCTAATAGCAATAAAGGCCCAAATGATGTTTTAAATTGTAGTGGACCCAGTCATAATCTTTGAGTGATTTCCTCCACCTTCGTTCAGCAGTATGTATGTAGGAACAGAGGTTGTTGTTGTTTGTCCTTCATTCTCTCTCTCTCTCTCTCTCTCTCTCTCTCTCTCTCTCTCTCTCTCTCTCTCTTTAGTGAGACAATTGGGATCAAGTGACTTGCCCAGGGTCACACAGCTATTAAGTGTTAAGTGTCTGAGGCTGGATCCAAACCCAGGTACTCCAGATTCCAGGGCCAGTGCTTTATCCACTTCACCACCTAGCTGCCCCTGGAACAGACAGTAGATGGGGAGAATAATACAAAACTTGGCTGGACACAATCAGCAAGATGATAAGACAGTAAGGGACTCAAGAAAAGAGTGAAGTATATAGTTGAAATGGTTCACAAAGGGATCAAGATGGTGAAAGGAGAAGGTGTCTAGTGCAAGGGTTGTGGCCTGGGAGAGAACTAAAGTGTCAAGGAATCAGAGGTCTTAGTATAGACAAAGAGCAGGGTCTGATAAGAGAAGGCAGAGGGAGAGGTGAAAAGCCAATAGATTGTAAACAGATCAGGGAATTTCAGAGTTCATGACCATGAATATAATTTGTGCTTAATGGCAAGATCAAGTGTATGAGCATCTTTGTGTGTGGTTGAGGCAGTGTAGAGGAGTACATGGGAGGTAACTATGTTGAAGAACTGAAAGGTTAGAGTGTTCAAGGGAGTATATACATATGTGTGTATCTACACATATTGGAATTTGGTAGATGCCCAGGGGTTTGACTTGATTGATTTAGTGGCATTTGAATTGGGTATGAATGAAGAACTACTAAGTACCCACTTAAGGGTGATTAGATCTTGAATTTAAATTTAACCAACCCTGAGGAGAGTGTGTTCTCAGAGGCTATAGACTGCTACATCAATAGGAGACTGCTTTTAGCCAATCAACTTGAAGAACCTCCCATTTCTGGGAGGAGGGCAGGAAGTAGGAAGCAGAGGCTGGTGGACAGGAGCTGTCTTTTGGTTCAGGACATCAGTGTGGTGGCAGAATTTTACGTGGGCTGTTAGGAAAGGAATAGTTTCTGTCTCTCTGGCTATACTGAATAGGTCCAATCTTTAAAAAATCCTTAAAAGCCTAAACTCTTGGTGAATTTATCAGTGATTTTAGCCATTTTCCCCCAAAACTGGGAGAACAGATTAGAACCCACATTTAGATTTTTAAACAACACAATATATGTGTATAACACACGCACACGCACACACACACACATAGGTAGGAGTTGGGAAGGAAGCATTGTGAAGTGGTGCTGAACTCATTGTTACAAATTTCCCAGATTGTAACTTTTGTTCCTGTTCTTCAAAGTTCTTCATTGGTTATATGTCACAACCTGTTGACACCCCACTGTGCACCTCTCCATCCTTAATGTGATACTCATTTTTAATTATTTGGAGACTAACATCTCATGACTGACAAGATGAGTAAAATATTGGTTATTATAGAGTTGCCTTTGTTTCTGGGAAAAGCTTGGAGTCATCAAAACAATGTTGCATTTCCTGAAGGCAATCTGTCCCACTATCCTCCTGTTTCATTTTGGACCCACTTTGTTGTTCACTGGTATTGTCTGTTCCAGACATATAAACTGATGGATAGGCCTTATAGTTTGTCCTTGAAATTGTATGTCATAATCTGGACAATAGATGTTCTTTTTCCTCTTTGTCTTTTCTGTGTAGATGTTCAGGTCCAGCTCTTCTGAGTGGTAACAGAGGTTTAAAGAAATTCTACTTATAAAACTGGATAGCTGTCTGGTAGAAATTAGGTACAGAGCAACATCTCACTCCATATGTCAAAATAAGTTCCAAAGGGATACATTAGAACATAAATATGACATCATAAACAAATTGGGGGTGCAAGGAAGACATTATCTTTCAACTCCATGGTTAGGGGAAGAGTTCATAACCAAACAAAGGATAATAAGTATGGTTACAATGGACAAAATAGACAATATTTGATTGTAAAAGGTTTTTGGGAGGGTTTTGCACAAATAAAACAATGCTGTTAAAATTAGAAGGGAAATAATGGGGAAGAAAAATTTTGCAGTGAATTTATCTGATAAAAGTATATGCTCCTTGGGGGAGGCTAGGTGGCGCAGTGGATAAAACACCAGCCCTGGATTCAGGAGTACCTGAGTTCAAATCCAGCCTCAGATGCTTGACACTTACTAGCAGTGTGACCCTGGGCAAGTCACTTAACCCCAATTGCCCTGCAAAAAAAAACCAAAACCAAAACCAAAAAAAGAAACAAACAAACAAAAGTATATGCTCCAGACACATGAAGAACTGATTGAAATTCATAAAAACAAGACACACTCCCTATCAGCTAAATGGACAAAGGATATAAATAGGCAATTTTCAAGTTATCAACATCCATATGAAAAAAATGCACTGTCAGTAATAATCAGAGAAATGAAATTTTGTTCAGTCATGTCTGACTTCATGACTCCATTTGGGATTTTCTTAGCTAAGATACTAGAGGGTTCACCATTTCCTTCTCCAGCTCATTTTACAGATTAGGAACTGAGACAAAAAGAGTTAAGTGACTTGTCCAGAGTCACACAACTGTTATATGTCTGGAGACGTATTTGAAGTCAGAAAGATGAATCTTTCTGACTCCAGGCTTGGTACACTATCCACTACACCACTAGCTACCCAAATAAAAAATGAAAGCAACTCTCCATGTACCTCTCAGATTAAAAAAAGTTGACAAAAAAGGGAAAATTGCAATTATTAGAGAGGTTTCAGTAAAATAGATGCATTAATACAATGTTGGAATTGTGAATTAGTCTAGCTGTTTTGGAAAGCAATTTGGAAATATATTCTGAAAAGTTAGTAAATTCTATATACCCCTTTCTACTGTTACGATACATTACTAGACATGTACTCTAAAAAAATCAACAAAAGAAGGAAAACACTTATTTCTACAAGCTCTTTTTGTAAAAGTAAACATATCTGAAAGTAAGACATGCCCATCTGTTGAGGAGAGGCTGAATGACATAACGACATTATATATAGAAATGTAATAGAATTTTGTTATGATATAAGAAATGATAAATGAATAGATGGATTGCCTCAGAAAAAGCTAGGATGACTTGTAGAGTGGAGTGAGCAGAACCAGGAAAGAAAAAATGATAAAGATATATATAAAGAAAAAAAATTGAAAGACTTGAAAAATATGATCAATTCAATGATGAATCATGATTTAACAGGACTGAAGATGAAACAAGATCTACCCACCTCCAAACTGAGAGGATTTTCCTTTTTTCATCATCATTTTGTGTGATGTCTTCCCTCATTAGATTGTAAGCTCTTTGAGAGCAGAGATACTCTTTCTTTTCATATTTGTATTTCTAGTGTTTTATATACTGTCTAACACAAGGTGGACACTTAATAAATGTTTGTTGAATGACTAATGGACCCAAGATGAAAAATGAAATGTATAGTTTTGGAGAAGGCTGGTGCAAGAATTTGTTTTGCACAACTGTGCATATTTGTTATGTTTTCTTTCTCTTTTTTAAAATTAGGAGATAAGAGGTGATATAGGAAAGAGAAAAAATAAAATCTTGTTAATATTTCTTCTTTTTTCATTTAATTTTGTTTATTTCATTAATTCATTTTTTCATTTACTCTTTTAAAATGAAATTGAAGATGTCATCACTGAATCTCTGTCAATGGTCTTTGAGAAATCATAGAGAACAGTAACCAAATGATAAAAAAAAACAGTATTTTTCTACTGTAGGCTTGGCAAAAATACTAAAAAACAAGATTGCTAAAGGGATGCTTTGTGAGCAATTAGAATTAGAAGCAATGAACATTATGAAAACAGCATACTTTCATTAAGAACAAGTCATACTAGATTAACTTCATTCCCTTATCTGACAGGATTTTTAGACCAGATGATCAGGGCAATGCTGTAGTCAGAGTACATCTAGACTTCACAAAGGAATTTGACAACATCTTTCACAATATTCCTGTGGCCAAAACAGAGACATGTGCACATGTGGATGATAGTTGATCCAAAACTAGTTGGACAACTATGTCCACAGGGTGCTAGTGAATGAATAAGCACCAACCTTGAGAAAGTTCTCTAATGAAGTGTTATAACTCTCCATTCAATACAGAATGAATCTCCAATTCAAATCAATGATTTGGATGAAGGCATAGTTGTCATGCTTATCACATGCTTATTAAGCTTGCAGATGAAGACAAAGATGTCAAGCCCCAGCCATCAAGTCTTCTGACTCCAGATTCAATTTTCTTTCTACTTCATCAACAAGGAGCACAGAAGTCTATGCAATGCTAGAAACCATTATAGGGATTTCCTGATGGTGATGCTCATTACAGTCGTCTCTCCCCTGAGGACAGAAAAGAATGGGATGCATTTCACTCAATCAATAAAACTTTTATTAAGCATCTGCTATGTGCCAGCCATTGTGCTAAGTGTCAGGGATACAAAGAGGGAAAAAACAGTCCCTGCCCTTGAGGAGCTTACAATCTAATAGGGGAAACAACATGCAAACAAATATATAAAAGACAAACTCAGATAAAGGATAAATAGGAAATGATTAGCAGAGGGAAGGCACTGGAATTAAGAGGGTGTGGGGAATATTTCTTGTAAAAAAAGTAAGACTTTAATTTGAACTTAAAGGAAGCCAGGGAAGCCAAAAAACAGTAGAAAGGGGAAAACCATTCCAAGCATGGGGAATAGCTAAAGAAAATACCTGGAATGGAGAAATGGAGTGTCTTGTTTGTGAAATAGCCAGGAACCCAGTGTCTATGTTGGGGAGTATGATATAAGAAGAATGAAAAGTTAGGAGGGGGCAAGGTTATTAAAGACTTTGGATGTCAAACAGATCATTTTTTATTGACTCCTGAAGGCCATAAGAGACCACTGTACTTTATTAGCGTGGGGTAGAGCAAGACATGATAAGTCTTGTGTTTTAGGAAAATCACTTTAGGACCTAGATGGAAAACTAATTGGAGTGGAGAGAGACTTGAGGCAGGTAGATCTATCAGCAGGATATTGCAACAATCCAGGCATGATGTGACGAGAACCTACTCCAGAGTGATGGTACTGTCAGAAGAGAGTAGTGGATCTATTGGATAGATTTTTCAAAGGTGAAATCAACAGGTATTGGGAACAGTTTGGATATGGGTGTGGGTTTGGGGTGGAGGTAGAGATAGAGGCAGGGTAGTGTGAAAGATAATGAGGAATTCAGGATAACTCCTAAGTTGTAAGCCTGAGGAATGGGATCATGATGTTAATTTAATCAGTAAGCCTATATACAGGGCAACTAAGTGGTTTGGTGGATAGAATGTCAGGCCTGGAGTTGGGAAGACTGCTCCTTCTGAGTTCAAATCTGGCCTCAGATACTTACTAGCTGTGTGACCTTGAGCAAGTCACTTAACCCTGTTCACCTCAGTTCCTCATCTGTGGAAATGAACTGGGGGCAGCTAGGTGGCATAGTGGATAAAGCACTGGCCTTGGATTCAGGAGGACCTGAGGTCAAATCCAGCCTCAGACACTTGACACTTACTAGCTGTGTGATGCTGGGCAAGTCACTTAACCATCATCGCCCCACCAAAAAATAAAAAGAAAAGAACTGGAGAAGAAAATGACAAACCACTCCAGTATCTTTGCCAAGAAAAACCCCATATGGGGTCATGAATAGTTGAATACATCTAAAGATAATTGAACAATAAAATGCTTAATCATCCTTGTACCAGGAAGGAAAATACTTTGCTGTTCCTTTGGTTCAACTACTGTTCCATATACCTTAGATTACTATGACATTGTTAGTTGTTGTTTAGTCATGTCCAACTCTTCATTACCCCGTGGACCAATTATCCAGAAGATTTTCTTGGAAAGTATACTGGAATGGTTTGCCATTTCCTTCTTCAGGTTTATGCAAACAGGGGTTAAATGACTGCCCAAGGTCACATAGCTAGTAAATGTCTGTGATCAGATTTGAACTCTGGTCTTTCTGTTCTTTCTGACTCTAGGTCCAGCACTCTTGTCCACTATGCCACCTAGCTGCCCCTATATTATTATACTCATCTCATAAATGTTAACAATTTTTCTGAATCTAAGAATAAATCTGGAATTGTCTGGAGAACATACTTGAGACTTTTCACTTTCAATCCTAACTTGATACCTAACCCCAACTAATCCAAATAATTGATGACATGATACTGGTTAACATTGCCACCCACTCTTTCTATAAAAGAAATGCCTTCTGTTCATGGCAAGCTGGCATGGGTACACTCTCAAAGAGGTACATAAGGAATACAGCCACTTGACTCCTTTTGACATTAATGAGAGTCACATAGCCAGATCTCTATGTCCTGCCTTGAGAGTTTACCCAACTGTAAAATTACATTCCACATAGTTCCATGAAAGAAGATGACGCATGTCACTCTCAAAGCCATCATATGCTCTCTGTAAATTGCATTGCTAAACAGTTTTCCAATGGATATCCTATTTCTTGCCTTGCTTTTAGTCTCAATTATATCCCTGAGAACAGCAAGGATACATATGGTATGTCAGGCATGGCCTTCTTACTGAACCTGAGCCTATCCTGTGCTAACCAAGCAAAAGCTGAATGACTTATGTCTAAATATTTTATGTTATGAGGGAATGGAGATATTATTTGATCTGAAGCAAAGTTAATCAATAGCAAGTAATTTGATATCTTCTAATTGAATAGTTTACTGGACTGGGCTACATTAAATGCTCTTCAGGATGATACAAATATATCAAATTGTTTCTTTCTTCCTTACCATTTTGCCTACTAGGCACCTACTAGGTTCCAATCAATGGTAAAATTTTAATTGAATAAATTTTCCCTTGAAAATGTAGCAAAATCTGTAGCAAATACACATGCTAAAAGTAATAATATGTATATATCCTGTATAAGTAACTGTGAGGGGGCAGCTAAGTGGCACAGTGGATAAAGCACTGGGCTTGGATTCAGGAGGACCTGAGTTCAAATCCAGCCCCAGACACTTGACACTTAACTAGCTGTGTGACCCTGGGCAAGTCACTTAACCCTCATTGCCCTGCAAAAACAAAAACAAAACAAAAACAAAACAAAACAAATAAGTAACTGTGAGCTACCATTGTACTAGAGAGGAGCCCAATGAAAATCACAATCTCTTGCCTTCCCCTCCCCTCTTTTCCTCTCTCCTTTTGTTTTCCCCCTCAAATTGCCTTCATTCTCCATTTTTCCTTTTCTAATCTTTTCTTTTACTTTCCTTTCCTTTCTTATGTCTTTTTTTTTCTTTTCTATTTCTTCCTTTCCCTTCCCCTTTTTACTTTTAAAACACTTGGATGTCTGGGGAAAAGGTGAGCTGATATTTGTTTATTTTTCACTTCCAAAATTAGTCATACTCTTCATAGTATGGCGAGGTTGACATTTACATCTTATTGAGAAAATTTTTCCTTGGAAATGTTGCCTTCATTCTTACATGTTAAATCTGCATATCTGGTTGTAAAGGTTTTTTTTTTCTAGTTGGTTTCTACACTGTGGTAGGCTACAAATAGAAAAGTTTTATGACACACTGTGCTTGACTCATCATCATGAAACTTTTATACATACATAGCACCAAGTAGAGATGCTTTCCAGTTGTTAAGTAGCCAAAGTGATTCAGAGAATTTCAACCTCTTATTTAGTAACTTGGGGTACTAAAAGATATGTATTTTAATTATCTTTTAGGGACAGACTGTTTATCATTGTTAAGCTTAAGAAATAAATATTTTAGTGCTTTCTTTTTCACAAGCCTATGTGTATACAGAAGATTTTTGTTCTTTGGGAAAATATTTCCCAAATTTATTTTGGCTACATAGAGAGGAATTAAGGGAAAATGTGTATATGTTTTTCAAATAAGGTTTTCTTCATTATTCTGAGTCTTGCAACATGACAGTTTGAAAGATTATGAATTCTAGAAACTTCTCAGATTTGCCTAGATTTCAGTTATTTGAGTGTAATGTGGATTTTCATTTGGCCATTACACTGTTTTCCCCATAAAATAAAACAAATCAGTGATCTCAAAGATAGCAGTTTAAAGTGACAGATCATGACAGACTGGAAAAGTGACATGACAGACTAGGTGGCAATGCCTTGTTGATGCCATGCCATCAGTTGCTCAAGTCCCACAGAGTGGCAGATCTGTCCAACATATCACTTGGCTTTGTTGAAAAGAGGGCCTTATTTACTTTGGTGAATTGGGGAAGCAATGTAAACTAATTCCATCTCTAACCAACCAGTCTATCTTAGGCCAAAGTTTCCCAAAGAGCTTAGTTAGGGAACGTCAGAGAGGTGAAATATGAATGGCAGCAGGAGACAGGGCTTGGAAATAGGAGGTATAGTTCTTATGAAAATATTGCTGAGTATTTTCATGAGGGCAAAATCATGTCTTTAATTTCATTTGTCTCCCTTATAATTCCTAGGTACATAGCAGATATTCAATTCAAAAAAAATTTTTTTAAACTTCTTGAACTGAATGTTCATTCACTGGATTTCTTAAATTATTTTTCTTGAACTGGGCTTGTGACCTTCAATTCCTTCAATAGTAGATGAGTTTTGAAAACAGCTGATGAATTAGATTTAAATGAGCATCAGAGTGTCATAGAAGCAACTCTGTAATATTGTGGATGGAGGGTTGGGATTCAAGTTAGGAGACTTTGGCTTAAATCTTGCCTCAGATATTTACTAGTTTTATGACTGTGGGCAAGTCACTTAACCATTGGGAGTTTCAATTTCTTCACTTGTAAAACAGGCATGATTTTAATACCTAATTCATAAGGTTGTTGTGAGGATCAAAAGAGATAACATGTTTAAAGTGCTTTGCCAACTTTAAAGTGCTGTAAAATACTAGGTGGTATTAGTAGTAGGAGGAGGAGGAGGAGGAGGAGGAGGAAGAGGAGGAGGAGGAGGAGGAGGAGTGGTGGTGGTGGTGGTGGTGATGGTGGTAGTGGTGGTAGTATTGTAGAAGTCAAGCTTTAAGGACCACATGAGTGATCTAGCCCAACTGGATCATTTTACAGGTGAAGAAACTCAAGCTTAAACTTGAGTGATTTCCAAAAGTCACACTGGAAATAAGTATGAGAGGTTCAGAACCAAAGAACTTATAAAAACTCAGCTAATTCTAAGGGTTCCTATTATTCTTCACCAAGATGCTGAATCCTATTTAGGTTGATATTAACATCTGCTCCTACCCCCCACCTTTTTCCAGAATTCTTTACCTCCCTTAGAGAAGCCCTAAGGGGTTTGAGTGAAACTAAATAACCTCAGGAATGTGATTTCAAACATGCCTTTGACTTATAATATTCAATTCTGTCAATTATTTTCTGATAGATTAGATAGATAGCATTTGAAGTTCTCTATGGTCTGACTTAGCCTTATCTGTCCAACCTTATCTTGCACTACTTTCCAACTCCCACTGTACGACTCATACTGCATACTTGGCTTCAGTGCAGTCATTATGTTCTCATTCTCCCCCATCCTCTCCCCTCCAAACATGCCATGCCTCATTCACACTCTATATATCCTAAGGAAATCTCTCCTTCCTCCATATCAATTCTTCTAACTCTTCGAATTTCAGCTTCAATTCAGAACCCCTCTATGAAGTCTTTTTAAAATCATATCTCCTTTCTGACTTCACATGATACTGTCTTTGTCACACAGTTAAGTATAGATGTGTAGCTCATCTTCTGTTGTCCTTTAATTTTTTATGTTCATAAGACTTCTTTAGAATTGAATTCTAAACTCTAAAAGGGCAGAGACTACATTACTTTACTTATTTTATTTCCCTGTAATATCCAGAAACACACAGGGTATTCAATAAACATTTGTGAATTGAATTGGATTGGATTTTTTATGGGGAGAAAAGTGTGGGGGATTCAAATAATATGCTTAAAACTAGAATTGCTCTCAGTGTGGCAAGATCACCAATTTAGAGTGGGAAGGATACTTGCAGGCCATCAAGACCTATTCCCTTATTTATACATAAGGAAACTGAGATGAGAGATTAAGTGATTTTCCCAGGGTCACTCATCTAGTAAGTGTCTGAGACCAGATTTGAACTCAGGAAGAAGAGAACAAATGACAAACAACAACAATTTGAAGCAAGATTCCAACTCAAGTTTTCTTGGTTTCAAGTCTATAATTCTATCCATTGGTGGCAACTAGATGGCCATCTCAGAGATGATCAAGTCCAGGCCTTTCATGTTACCTGGAAACCAACAAGCATTTATTAAGTACCTACTATTTGTTGGGAACATCCTAGGTACAGGAGTTACAAAGACAGAAGCTAAATAGTGTTGCTTGTCAAAGAACTTGCATTCAAAAATATAGAATTCTGTAAGCCATGATGGAAATGTAGTGTTGTGTCATGAGTAAAAGTCCATCCTTAGAGTTAAAAAGACTTGGCTTTAAGTCCTGTTTCCTCATATATTAATTAGGCGATTATGAACAAATCACTTAACTACCCTGATTCTGGGCAACTGTCTAAGACTGTACATTACAAAGTAGTTTTCCTTATGAATCCATAGTGGAAACTTCCACACTAGGAGTTCTGAACATTAATGAAATCTCAGCTCAGAAGAAGGGAAATGATGAAGGGGTAATTTTCATAATAAACATTAAGAGTATGCAAAATTGAATCATGTTAAAGATGGTAAAGTCTAAGAAATGGTTAAGAAAAAAGCAAAAGCCTTTACTTTTGCTAACATTCTAGAACCTTGTTCTAGAACCCTTTTTTGTAATTGGCATAAAAATGTTCAACTCTGCCTGACTGAATACTCCATACTCAAATAATTCAGAATCCTATTGCTTTCAGCTTTACAGAAGCTTACTGTCTAGTGCCTCTAACCTCAGTAGATGAGGAAGGCAGCATGATGCTGTAGAAAGAACATTGAGATAGAGAGAGAGAGAGAGAGAGAGAGAGAGAGAGAGAGAGAGAGAGAGAGAGAGAGAGAGAGAGAGCATGGTTCTCTGGTTCATACAGAACAGAAGGCAGAATACCCCCACTATGAGAAAAGGGGTATAGCAGATGTATTCCCTAGCTTATTTACCTACACATGCTTCTATTTTACATTCTGCAAAATGAACTAGTTATCAGGATCACATGTATGGGTCAGGGTCTTACTCACCATCCAAGAAACATTCTGGTATCTGTCCAATATCACCTTCCTAACAGATTCCATCCCAGACTTTTTGAGTGTAATAAAAAGCAACTTTAATATTCAATTAAGATTTAGACTTTACTCCAAAGCTTCTCCTTCAAGTCTTGGGGGAAGCTATAGGTGTTGTTTTCTTATCTTTGTTATAGGTTAGACTATCACCCAAACTTAGGGTTCAAAAAGTACAGATGAAAAGAAGCCTACCCTATGATTCCAAAGAAAGTTGTTATTCCATTCTAATCACCTTGCCCAATGGTGCCCACTTTTGGAGGGGAGGCTAAAGGGTTTGGGAGTTAATGCCCCATTAATAATGCCATCCCAAATAGAATGCAATTAGGTATTGGTTGCTAATTGCAATATTGCCATATTAAACATAATATAATTTTTGTCATGGGGAAAAATAAATTTAGAGGATGAATATGTATAAATCATAAATAGTTTGCACATTATTAAATGCTTAAAAATATTCATTGTATTAATTTCTATTTGCTTCACTCATCAGTCAAGTCAACATAGTTTAAATTTATGTTTAATATATATAGCAAAATTAATTTAGGTCCCTAATGATGCTCCACACAACTGTGACAAGTATGTTTCTGTGGGGAGGATAGGAGAAGCCTAATACTAATCAATGAATGCAATCACATACACTTAAATGGGGGAAAATGGTTGAGGAGAAATAATCAGTTACATCCTTAAGTAAGAAAACTGGTAAAGGAACCGAAGTAGGGGCAAACCTGTCTAAAGAACATAGAATATTCAGGCTCTCATGTCTTCACTCTCTTCATTACAGAATCACAGAATTTGGGGGTTGGAAGGTGTCTCAGTGATGAACTATAGCAGCAGCAGCATTTTAAGGTTTGCAAAGCCTTTTTGGACTCCAAATCCTGAACTCTATCCACTGTGCCACCAAGCAGATTCTTCTCCATAATATACCCAACAAGTAATTATTCAGCTTCTACTTTAAGATGTGCAAAGAGGGGGGACCTACCACCACCCTTAACAGACTACTCAACTTTTGGACAGTCTTCATTGTTAGAAAGTTTTTTGCCGACACCCAGTGTTAATCTGCCTTTTGACAACTTCTACCTATTGCTACTGGTTTTGTCTTCTGGGACTAAATGGAGATCAAATCAAGTCAACTAGCATTTATTAAGCACCTTCTAGGTGAAAGGCACTGTGCTAAGTACCAGGACGACAAAGACTGGCAAAGACAGTCCTTCCTCTAAACATACTTGCAGAATGATAGGGGAGACAACATGCAAACAATTGTATACCAAAAGTGGAAATACAGGATAATTTGAAAATTATCTCAGAGGGAAGGCATTAGCATTAAGGAGATTTGGGGAAAACTTGGCACAAGGTGAGATTTTGTTTCTGTTTGTCCATAGTTCCCTAAAAGGACCAATGATATCAGGAAGGTGATATCTTGACTGGCAAGTAAAATGGATTTAAGTGAGGCAAGGCTGTGTGAAGTCACCAGCCTCACTCTCTCTTTCAGAGCCAACCGGGTCCATGGGAAATCACTGCTACTGGAGATGGTCTCAGATGTAGTGGGAGACCTTGGCCTTTTTAAACCAAGATCTTTCCCAAGTCTCAGTTTGTTTGAGGCAATGCCCATTAAGGATATGTAAGAAATGAGGCAAAAAATGTCCTCTTTTACCTACTCAAAACAAAACAAAAACAAAAAACCCCAAACACCTCAATTTGGTAGGGGAAGAACTTCAGGGTTTCTGGCCAAAACAGAAACATTTGCTACTTACACTCACTCAGAGTCATCAAAGTCTGAACAATGCTTGGGCTAATATTTGAGAGACAGTGATTAGTTTAAGGCATGGCCAGGTAGCTTGATTTGAATTCCAAAGAGTTTTATCAAAGCCTGGTTTTCCAATGCTATATTTCAAGAAGACTTGAAATTGCAATATTGGGAAGTGTGGGAAGCCATGAGGCTATGATGAGGAGGGAGAACATTCTAGCCAAGAAAGACAGCCCAGGAAAATACCCCAGAGTCCGGAGATAGAGTGTTTTGTGAAAGAAACAGCAAGAAGGCCAATGTCACTGAGTCATGGAGTGTCTGGCAAAGAGTGATGTGTAAGAAGACTGGAAAGGCAAGAAGTGACCAGGTTAAGAATGGCTTTAGAAGCTAAACGGAGGGTTTTATCTTTGATCCTAGAAATAATAAGGATCCATTGGAGTTCATTGAATGTAGGGGAGTGGGAATGGGAGTGTGGGTAACATGATCAGACCTGGATATTAGAAAGATCATTTTGATCTTGAGTGAGGGATGAATTGAAGTGGAGAGAGACTTGAGCCAAGGAGAATAATCAAAAAACTACTGCAATAGTCCAGACTTGGAATGGCAAGGGCCTGTACTAGAATGATGGAAGTGACAGAAGAAAGGGGATTAGAGTAAAGCTATTATAAGGATAGAACTAATAAGACCTGGCAACTGGATATGGCAAGATAATAGAGAATGAGGAGTTGAGAATAACACCTAGTTTGTGAGCTCGGGTGACTGGGTAAATAGTGATGCCTTCTACAATAATAGGGAAGTTAGGAAGATGACAGGGTTTTAGGATGGTAAGTTGCATTTTTGCATATGTTGAATTTAAGTTGTCTATAAGACACAGTTCAAGATGTCCAATAGGCGATTGGAGATGTGAGAGTGGGGATCATGAGAGAGGTTATGACTAGATAAAATAGATCTGAAAATAATTTACATAGAGATCATTAAATCCATGGGAGCTAATGAAATCAACAAGCCACCAAGTGAAACAATCCAGAGGGACAAGAGAAGGAAATCCAGGACAGGACTTTAGTGGACACCTCTGATTAGATCTTCCCTTCCTCCACACGACAGACCTTTTTTAATATTGGAAGACAGCTACCATGAAGCACAGCCCCGGTACACATACAAACACCTACATACACTCTCTCACCAATCCCTAAAATACTTATTTGAAAATCTTGGTTCTGCACTGAAAAGGCAGGCCATCCTATAATCACTTTCAAGGTTTTTTGTTGAGTTGACAGACCAATAGAATCATATTCCTCTCAGGAAAGAATAGGCAAAATAAACAATCCAACTTGGTGCCAAGACCCCACCCCTGACAAACTTGAATTGTTATTTGTAATGCTAATGATGATTTGTTGTTTATCCAGCATTTCTCCCCTATGCTTTAATCTGGGGTACCGAACAATAGAAGTATTGGTGTCATTTAAAGAATTAGGAGGAGAAAAACTGTATAATTATTATGCAGCTTATCAGTTCAAGATGAGAAGGCAAAAAAAGCTAGAATATTTTTTGCATGTCAAAATATTTTTATTGAGATAGTTCATTTCCATTTTAAGAGACAATGGAGGGGGGCAGGTAGGTGGCACAGTGGATAAAGCACAAGCCCTGGGATTCAGGAGGACCTAAGTTCAAATCTGGATTCAGACACTAGACACTTATTAGCAGTGTGACCCTGGGCAAGTCACTTAACCTTCATCTCCCCCCTCCCCCCAGGGGAAAAAAAGAGACAATGGATTTCCATTTTTCTGGTTACAACTCTTCTTGATGATGATGATGATGATGGTTCATATTCATATTATACTTCAAGTTTTCAGAGCACTTTTAATAGATTATCTCATGCTCAAAATAAGGATGAATTTTTAAATTATCCCTGTCATTTTGAAGTGAAGAAAAGACCATTATTCCTATTTTAAAGAAAATAAAAATAGTCAATAATAGATAATGTTTATGCAATACTTTAAAGTTTGCAAACCTTTTTACATATATTATCTACTTTGATCCTCGTGACAACCCTGTGGGTTAAGGGCTATTAACATTCCCATTTTACAGATAAGGAAACTAAGGCTGCCAGTCTAAGTGATGTGGCTAGGATCTCCCAGCTAGTAAGTATCTGATGAAGGATTTGGATTCTGGCAAGAATGTGCAGGAACCATCTTGAAATTGCTCAAATTTATTGATTGTTAAATTTTCAGTATGATATTTTATGGGAAGCTAGGTGGTACAGTAGATAGAGCATCAGGCCTGGAGTTAGGAAGACTCATTTTCCTCAGTTAAAATCTGGCCTCAAACACTTACTTGCTGTGTGATCCTGGGCAAGTCATCTAACCCTGCTTGCCTCAGTTTCATCTGTTAAATGAGCTGGATGAGGAAATGACAAATCACTCCAGTATGTTTGCCAAGAAAACCTCAAATGAATTCATGAAGAGTCAGACATAACTGAAAAAAACTACTGAACAACAACAAGGATGAGGCTTTACACCTCTGAAATTGGCATGTCCTACAAATTAGAGTTTGATTTATTGTTTTGTTGATTACCTAGATTCTAGATTTGAAGTAATGGAAGAAAATGGTAGTAACATAGGCTAAATCTAAAACTGAGCCAGTTGTTAAACAATTCCCAGTACAACACTGCACTCAGGTCTTCCTGAAAACAAACCCATCACTTTATGCCCTGCTGCCTAGCTACCTAGATGCCTGAGCAAACTGTGGTTCAGATTCAGAATCAATTACCCAGGGGCAGCTAGGTAGTACAGTAGATAAAGCACTGGCCCTGGATTCAGGAAGACATGAGTTTAAGTCCAGTCTCAGACACTTGACACTTACTAGCTATATGACCCTGGACAAGTCACTTAACCCTCATTGGCCCACAAAAAAAAATGGAATTAATTACCCAGGGTCACCCATCTAGAAAATGTTTGCAGTAGAATTTGAACCTATGATCTTCTGACTCAACACTCTAATTGGAACAAGTATGCTTTCCTGTTACATAATATCTGAAAATATGGAGACAGTTAAGTTAGAGGATCAGAGATGTGATTCCCTCCTTTCCTTCCCTGCTACCTCCAATTGAATTCAGAGTGATTTAGGGAGTTTGCAACTTCATAATTATAGTTTGCAGGATGGGCAACCAGAATATTTGGTTCTTTGAATAAGTCACTAGGTTGTTCAATACCTGGGCAAGTATATATTAGCGTTTATACATTTATTAGATTTCATCCATGCCTCTTGAAAGAGGAGCCATTTTGTATGTCGGGCTACAGAACCCCAAGAGTTAGGAGCCCCAGACTTCATAAAGTACCACAGATGTGAAAAGGAATGCTTAATGATATATATTTTGGCTTGGAGGCTAACTAAACCCTGATCCCCCAAGGATTTTGACTGATGTGCCATCTATGCAAAAAAAAAATACACAATAAAGTAAAAATATTTGACAACCATTATTTCTTTATTTTTCCCTCATATCCCTATTTGAGAGATAGGCCATATGATAACAGGTCGCAGAGCATGAGTAGATAAGCTTTTCCTTCCTCTTAAAAACCTTCGAAAGAGCAGAGAAGTGGTGTCAATATCAAAAAGAAACAGGGCCACTAAAATAATACATAAGAATGCCTGTGGACAGACTATCAAGTTAGAAAATCACATATTAACATCATCTATATTCTACTACATTCTTATGTATTTTGTTAAGTATTTCCCATTATATTTCAATCTGCTTCAAATAGCACTTCGGATTGCTGCTGGCCTCATGTGGTCAGTGGGCTTTGTGTTTGACACCTTGGTACTAAATTATCATGGTATTTTCTGGACTGGTAATGTAATCAGAGAGTATTGATTAAATTTTCCAAAATGTCTTCATATTCTAGGGTCCTGTGGATTTTACACAAATGTGGACAGCTATTCAATTCTGCTCCCCTTCAGAAAAATGTGGCCCCAAATCAAATGTGGTCATCATTCAATAATGCTGTTGAAGTTGCCCATGTGTGGCATACACGTGGGAAACAGAGGAATTATTTTTGATATAATAAGTCTGCTAGTTTGGAAGATTGTCATGTATACAGAGGCTCCAGACATAGAAGAGAAAACCTTTACAGTCTGATGTATATCCCAGATTTAGAGAGAATAGATATCAACAAACCCAGATTAGGCCCATAGCCTAAAATTCTATAGGTAAAATCAGCCTGAGTCTAGAATATTCTCTCTCTCTCTTGTCACCTGGCCCTCCATTTCACTGGAATGATTAGGATTAGTTACTCCCATAATACCCAACAATTATGGATATTTCTTAATTGGCTGCCCTATGAGATCTGCCATATCAGAATATGGTGGTGGTGGGTTCTGGCTGGACCTCTCATAAGGGGTCTGAATCACCCCAGTGGTGAGAGAAAGAGTCAAGGGAAGGCAAAAGGAGAGGGCATCCTTATGGTGATTCCAAAGTTTCCTGAATGTTTGGAAGGATGCTGTACTACACAGAAATAGGGAATTTGGAAAGCTAGGGAAGAAGGAGATCAGAATCTGCAAATCTCTGTGGAGTTGGTTCCCCAAATGACAAATTCTTTTCTATGGGAACCATATAGATCTTTCTATGTCCCAAAGAGAGAAACCAGAGTTATTGCCATGGAGAGGGGAATTACAGGTATTGAAAAGGTCTTAATTATCCTTCAGGACAGCAGAAGCTGCTTTAGGGTCTAAGAGCTGGGCTCCCCATGAAGGGACCTTGAAGCCTTTTGTATAATTTCATGACAAGGGTCCTTCCTGCATGCATGAAGATTCTTTAGTACCATGTTCCAATTCTGATGAAAGCAATGTGTATTAGAAGAAAAAAACCTGAGGTGAGAAAATGAGGAAAAAAACACATAAGAATGAGACAAAAATTAGGAAAAATAGATACAGGGAGCATATACAATAAGGGGTTCAATAAATATGTACTGATTTGAGTAACAGAAAAAGGCAGTTAGGTAGCACAGTGAATAGATCACTGAGCCTAAAGTCATGAAGGCCTGAGTTTAAATCCAGCCCTAGATAGTTCCTAGCTATGTGATCTTGGACAAGTTATTTAACCTCTCTGCCATAATTTTCTCAACTATAAAATTGCGATGATAATAGCATACACTTCCCATGGTTGTTTTGAGGATCAAATGAGATTTGCAAAACTTTTAGCACAGTGCCTTGCACATAATAGCTGCTTTATAAATGTCTCCTTCCTTCTTTCCTACCTTCCTTCCTACCTTCATTCCTTTCTTCCTTCTTTCCTTCCACAAGGAACAGCAGTGGGATTCAGCTCCTAGCATATAACTTGAGTAACTATGTAGTGTTTTTTAAAATTTTCTCTTTAAGATGGGATAACACAAAAGTAACTGTAGTCTTATCTAACAGCCAACCTTTTCCTTTCTCTATGTCTATTTCTAGTACAGTATAATACAATGCCTCAACTTTTTTGTGTATTATAGAATTCTGTGGCCATCTGATGAAGGCTATGGATAACTTTTCAGAATATTGTTTGTTGTCTACATTCAAAATTGAAAGAGATGCTAAATTTCAGTTAGAAGTTAGAGAAAATAAAGATGCCATTTTCCCAAGTTCACTGACTCCCATATTAAAAACCACCAGTGAAGTGAGTGACTCTACTCCTGGGCCAGAAGTAAAGAAATGTACTTTCTGGTTCCACTTCTGCTGTTAATTAGTTGTGCGATTTGGAGCAAATCACTTAATAAAATATGGGCCTCAGTTTCCTCATCTGTAAAATGTTCTTATTGTCTTTGGTGACCTCTTAGGACTTTTTCACCTCTAATATTTTATGATTCCATGATCCTAAACAGGGGAAACATAGCCAGATGTCTGGATCAGTGAAATGGAAAACTTCCCAATTTCCTCTGCAGCCAGTCTTCATGTATGATACCCAGGCATTGGCCTTTGTCCCAGGCTCTGGCTCTCAAACTTTGACCTGCTGGTCCTGGACTTTTGCTCAAGCCTTCTGCCCCAGGTGGGAACCTGGCCTTGACCTTAAGGCATCTTGGCTTCAGGCCCTAACTCTGACTTACTCTGGATTCTTGCCCCACAGACCTTTTGGCATTCCCAGTCTGATTCCCTGGAAGGTGTCCAAACTGTTCCTGTACTCTAAGAAGGCATACCCAGGTCATGTCTTTTGTCCCCAGCTACTACCTGAATGGTCTTTTTTTCCCTTCTTAGAATTGTCTCCAGGAAAGGGGTCAGTGTTTTCCCCTCCTGTTTCTTCTTTGTGCATCCTGTGATGTCTGAGTCAATCAATTAAGTGTTTATTGACCATTTACTATGTGCTTAATAATGTCCTAGTCATTCATGTGGAGTGTGCCTTGACACAATGAATATGGATTTTAGATTTCAGATTAATAAAATTAAGACATGACTGTCAAATTAAGTGAATGGGGTAGAGACAGAAAACTGAGGTGATATCTAAATATCCCCATTTTTTAGTATAATTTCAACATGTAGCATAGCAGCTCAAGGTTCATAAAGTCAAATTTACTCAGAAATGGGGCAGGGTAAGTTAAAAGGCTTTCTCTTTAATTGTCTGCCACCTATCCCATACTGAGCTTACTGAGTAAATTCAGTACAATTGGATGAGTGAATACACCTGGTCCTCTCTATAGTGTTTTAGAACAGGAAGGTACCTTATAAATATTCTAATCTAATCTTCTCATTTGATATATGAGGAAACTGAGACCAAGAGAACTTTAAGTTGCCTAAAGTCATATAGGTATTAAGTGGTGAAACTTGGGTTTGAATCCAGGGCTTACTGTCTTCACACTGGCCCTAACCTGTTCTCTCACATTTACACAGAAGTTTATCCACCTTTAGCACATGTGCAGAGGATTGGCAAAGGCATTGACCAACAGGATCCATAAGAACATTCCAAGTATTAGATAACCCTGAGAAAGCAAATCAAGGTTAACTGCAATGTCTTCTCCCTATATCTGAATCCTGATGTTTTCGGGTTCTTCCCCATAGGATTTATTGGTTTGCCAATCAGGGTATTCAGACTGATTCCTGAGGGAAGAATACTTGGAGAAGGCTAGAATGAGAATAGCTTTATTGTCCAATGAGAAAGAAATAAAGAGAAAAGCTTGACTGAGTCTTTTTCTGGGAAGTATAGAAGGTCCAAGGCAGGGGACTATGGGAACAGAACTATCTGTTAAGACCCAAGGTTTCTAGTCCCAGAACTGAGGTTTAGAGAAGTGGATTCTAGATGACATGAGTGAAGTAAAGTATTTATTAAATACCCACTAAATTCCTAACTCATGGAAGAAACTGTTATGTTTACTCATTTACTGAGTAAGATCAGTATAATTGGATGAATGAATATAGCTGGTCCTATCCATAGTGTTTTAGAGCAGGAAGGTACCTTATAAATATTCTAGTCTTCAGTTAACTGAGGATATAAATAAAGAAGAAAAAAGTAGCCTCTACTTTCAAGGAGTTCAAAGTCTAAGGGGAGCTACAATATGTAAGCAACCATGGACAAACAAGATATGTATGGGATAATTTAGAGATAATGAACAGAGGAAATGTGCTAGCATTTAGGGAGATCAAAAGATGGGTCAAATTTTGCTAAATTAAGTGATTGAGATAGAAACAGAGAAGTGAGATGATATCTAAAGTAGATAACAGAGAAGTTGGTTAGGAAAGAAAAGAAAAAAGGTTTTGGCCTCATTTCCTGAGTGTGTACTATACACACACACATATTTATATACATATATATTTAATTTATTTATGTTAGTTATATATATATATATATATATAACTAAAGGATTTATGTAATTTTGTAGAGCTCTTCCTTTTTTTTTATTTTTATTTTTTAGTGAGGCAATTGGGGTTAAGTGACTTGCCCAGGGTCACACAGCTAGTAAGTGTTAAGTGTCTGAGGCCAGATTTGAACTCAGGTACTCCTGACTTCAGGTCCGGTGCTCTATCCACTGCACCACCTAGCTGCCCCTTCCTTTTCATTATTATTGTAATAATAAATGTAGAGTAATAGAATTTCAAAGCTGTAAGGGACCTCAGAGGTCTAGTCCAACTCATTCTTGAACACAAATCTTGTCTGCAAAATCCATGACAAGTGGTCATCCAGCTTTCATTCAAAAACCTAGAATGATAGGGAATTGACTACTTCATAGGTAGTCAGTGAAACTTAGGGACAGTTCTAAGGGATAGTAAATCTCTACTTACATGAAACAGCAATCTGCCTCACAAACTTCTAACCATTGCTTCTAATTCTGCCTTCAGAGTCAAATGAAGCAGGTGTAATATACCCTGCCAAGACTTCTCTTCCCTATCCTGAACATCTCCAGTTTCTTCAGGTACTTAAGTGGGAGTCAATAGACCTGTTTTCAAACCTCACCTCTGACATATGTGATCCTGTGCAAGTCACTTTCTGTACCTGTTTCCTCATGAGTAAAAAAAAAATGCTAATAATACTCATACTATCTTCCTCAAAGGATCATGGGGATAACACTTGGCACATATTAAAGCACTATATAGATGTGCATTTTAGTTGTTGTTGACCTTCATAAGGTGTGGTTTCCAGGCCTCTCATCATATTCATCACCTTCTGCTGGAAATGCTCACATTTGTCAGTACCCTTCAGAAATATGGGTTTCACAATACTGTAGATATACTTTAACAAGAGTAAAGTATAGCAGAACTACTATCTCCCACATTCTAAATACTCTACCAATGAAATCTAAGAACAGGCTATGGTGGGGTGTTTTACATTGTCTTGTCACACTGTTGATTCACATTGAGCTTATCATATACTAAGGTACCTGATCTTTATTATGAAAACTATTGTCTACCTTCATCTTCCAATCCTTTATTTGTGTAGTTACATTAATGAAACCAACTGTTTGTTCTTGTTGTTTTTCAGTCATTTTATGAACACATTTAGGATTTTCTTGGCAAAGATACTAGAGTGGTTTGTTTTTCTCCAATTCATTTTACAGATGAGGAAACTGAGGCAAAGAAGGTTAATTGATTTGCTCAGGATCACAAAGCTCATAAGTGTCTAAGGCCAGATTTGAACACAGGAAGATAAGTCTTCCTGACTCCAGGCTTGTCACTTTATTCACTGTGCCACCTAGCTGCCCTGAACCCAAGTGTAGTAAACCTTTATACCAAGGTGCTTATGAAATTTTATTCTTTTATGTTTATTTCATCCTTTGACCCTATACAGAAATCATTTAATACCACTTCTTTTGTTCAGTGTATTAACTATCTCTCTTTTTGTCAACTCCACATTTGATAAGCATTCCATCTATATCTTTAGCTAAGTCATTGACAAGTGTACAGAATAAGGCAAAGGAGAGATGCCTGGATTACTCCATTAGAAACCTTATTTTAATCTGATATCAATCCATTAATGATTAATGACTAGTTTTGGAATACTTATTAAAGCAAGTCAAAATCCATGTACTATCCTCATCAGATGCCCCTGTTGCTCCATCTTGTCCAAAAGAATATCATGTGAAATGTCAAATACCTCTTATATTTTGCTCAAAATACATTCTATTATACTTAGATAAATCTACCATCTCATCAGTGTGGGTATTCCCTCTTCCATCCCAAATGCCTACCCCATCATACCATCTCATCCTGCATGATATTTATGTCATTCCATGAATTCTTCATGGAGAATCCATCTATGATGCAAATCTTATTATTATTGTTTTCATTTTTTGTAGGTGTTGAATATCTATATTTTATTTCTTACTCTTACTGCATGACCACCCCATTTCCTTTTCCAATCACACATTCTCAATGCTGGTAATATACTATAGCCTACTTACACCCTTCAAACATTGTTTCCATTGCCCTTTGGGTCATGTCCAATTTTGATTCATTTAGGAATATAGTGTTCAATGACTTTTAGATAGATACTATCACTGGGAAAATATTAGTCTTTAGAAGGTGGGATTTTATAACAGCAATGTGACAGGAAATGGGATTTTGCAACAATTGGGATCATTGAAAAAGACTGTCCAGTTTCTCAGATGTAATTTAGTCTGATTTCTTCTTCCCATTAAATTCTGAATTCAACTCACTGTCCATATGCAAAGCCTATCCAAGATATATGTGTGTTACTAGATACACAAACACATAGATATACACAGACTGATGAATTAACTAAATGGACCACATCATATCACATATGTGGAATGTTATTTATTCATGACTTTATTTTCCTAATGTAGATGTTTAAACCAAACTCTTTAAATGGCAAAGGGTTTTACTGAGGATACTTTGTAGTATCCTAGGAAGGATTTCAATTAGTAAGTATAATGTTATCAGGGCAGCAAGGAGGCTCAGTGGATTAGAGCACTGGCCCTGGATTCAGGAGGACCTGAGTTCAAATGTGGTCTCAGACACAACACTTACTAGTTGTGTGACTCTGGGCAAGTGTGAGATTTAAAATTGGATACAAGAGCATTAAACTCCCCTTTAACCTTTCCCTTATATATCTCCCAGACCAGTAAGTGAAAGAAGCCTCTGAGCTTTAGTTAGAGCTTTTATTGTTCGGGAATTAATTAGCCAACAAAACAAGGTGATGTTGATTAGAGGGATAGGAAAGTAGAAATACAAATAAAGAGTTTTAGATCTAAGCTTAGTCTATATTCCGTATAGAACTCACCAAATTCCAAAACCACCTCTGAGGCTGAGAACCGCATCAAGCATGTGCTGTTACAGAGGACCAGGCCAATCACCAAGGACCACGCTGTCGAACTTGAGTCAGCGTCTGTGTGTGCAGAGCAAGCCAGCGGGCAAGGAGAGAAAAAAAAAAGACATCACTTCTATTCTCTCCTTGCCTTTAAGCTCTCACCCTGAAGTCGAGTGCTTAGCAGACGCACGGGTGGTTCATCAGGGTCTCCTCCCCAAAAGGGTGGTCCTTCAAAAACTGGCGTCCTTCAGTTATCCTAACCAACTGTTAAAAACTTTCACTTTTTACCACACAAGTCACTTAACCCCAATTGGCTCACTTAAAAAAAAAAAGTATAATGTTATCTTTGAGTTGTTGTTTGTCCTTCATTCTCAAGGATGACCATGACATTGGGGTGATGTCATGACTTGCAGTGAATTGGATTTAAGTGCGGGAAGGCTGTACAAAGTTACCAACCTCATTCTCTCCTCTAGAGCCATCTGGGTCCACTGGCAAGATATACAACAGGAATGGGCAGCTAGGTGGCGCAGTGGATAAAGCACCGGCCCTGGATTCAGGAGTACCTGAGTTCAAATCCATCCTCAGACACTTGACACATATTAGCTGTGTGACCCTGGGCAAGTCACTTAACCCCCATTGCCCAGGAAAAAAAAAATTAAAAAAAAATATACAACAGGATAACTTGAGATGAACCTGAATGTTTAAAGCAATTAGGATTAAGTAGCTTGCTCAGGGTCACATAGCTTAGTAAGCAACTGAGGTAAGATTTGAACTGCGGTTGTCCCAACTTCAAGACCAGTGCTCTATCCACTATACCACCTAGCTGCCTCCAATTGCCTCTCACAACATTTGGAAAAAAAATCACAACATCTTTCTCTACTGTAGTTAGTGGGATTCTCAGCTAGACTAACCCAACTGATGTTGAATATATGAATACACATATTTCTAACACAAATCTGGAAAGTTCTGCATAGGAAGAAAGCCTGACTCCATTGATTCACCTGCTGCTTAAGGATTCTTGAATCAGCATCTGACTTAGGCCAGTTATCTTTTTCAGGACATGTACATCTCTGCTAGCCTTTACTTGTTGAGTCATACTTTTTCTGATCTCATTAAGTGTTTGCTTTTCCCTGACCAATCCAAAGTCACTCAATAGATAATCAGACTCATTTCTTACTGCTCACCAGGATCTTAAAGTAAAAGAGCAGTTTATAACTGCCCCCAATTAGTGAAGTCAAGCAGTATCTTAACCTAGGTTTAACTTTTTGCCATATTATTTTTCAGGGTAGGGCATTTGAAAGTATGGTTAATAGTGTGATGTTTAAAATCTAAATTGTGGTCGCCTTAAATTAGAAGCTTCAGCACCAGTCTTTGGGCATTAAACATTTATTAAAACATACAGGTATTCACAAGGAGTTCAGAAAGTTAAGAAAAAGCCTATCTAGCCTAGAGTTCCAGCCTGGTTGGGTTCTTCCTCAAGTCCTCCTCCACCAGCCTGCTTTAATCAGGAACTCTCCAGCAAACTGATTGTGGAAGCTTTTAATAGGTCTGGAACAGAGGCAGTCCTTACACACTGCTTCAAGCTGATTGGTTGGCATCATCCAAATCCATTGGTTTTGAAGGTGTTCTCAAGTTGAATTCACAGTCTAGCTTCTGAGAACAATACCTTCTTAAGGGCTAGCCAGGTGTGATTACAATCCAGTTAACTTGAAGTAGGCTAATCAGCAGTCAATCACTCTCACTTGATTCAATCAGTCTAGATTAATCTCCAGGTGGGTCTTTGAGTATCTGCTAAATCCCATTATTTCAACACATTAGGAAATCCTCTTCCAGTTCGGATTCCCCCAGGGTATCATCCATGATACTAGAGAGCATCTTAGGTAAGAATGTCTTTCTATTTCATGCCTACTTACCAGATTATTGAACTAAGCTATCACCTTGATCATATCTGTCATGTAATTTTGTATGATTTTACTATATCTACTTTACTATATGCATATGATTTTTACCCTATTTACTTGCTTGACAAAAGCATTTAAGGCTTAAAAAAGCCCCAGTAAAACACTTAAAAAAACACTCAACAAACGAGAAATAAAATTGTTTCATATGATTTCTAAGCCTATCAGTCAGTTATATGATTCTATGAAAAGTTGGCTTGCTGTAGAGAATCATCTGTATAAGACTACCTATTCCTGTTATATTTTCATCAAGGATATACTTGCTACATATTTGGACTATTCTGAAAATGATTTTCTGGATATAAAAAGAAGAAATTTTGTTTAGTAAATAAGAATGAACTCTTGGCCAAAAGGGTGGTAGGATCCAGTGTTTTTTTTTAAAGGATAGTTGGGTTGGTTTGTAGGCAGTAAGAAAAGAACTAGTAGAGGAGAGAGATTGAAGATTGAAAGGAATAGTAGTCAGGGGATATTTGATGGAAAAGATATAAGGGGATGGGATCAAGTGTACATATATAAGAACAAGAGATTTTGTCTGATAGTTATGGGAATGTGAATAAGTCATTAGCAAAAGAATAAAGGTAATTGTTGCAATGGATAAGGTATAGGCCTAAAGACAGGAAGACACATATTTGTGAGTTCAAATCTGGCCTCAGATACTATCTATATGACCCTGGGCAAATCACTTAACCCTGTTTGCTTCAATTCCTCATCTATCAGATGAGCTGGAGAAGGAAATGGCAAACCACTCCAGTATCTTTGCCAAGAAAACCCCAAATGGGGTCATGAAGAGTCAGATATAACTAAAAAAATCAAAAATGAACAACAATAACAACAAGCTATTGGATGGTTCTAGATCTCTAATAATAAGAATAATTCAAATTAAAACAACTCTAAGGTTACTCTTCACATCTATCAAATTAGTGAAGATTAAAAAAGATAAAACTTGTTGATATTGGATAGGACGTAAGAAGACAGGTACACTAATGCAAGGTTTGTGGAACTATGAATTGGTCTAACTGTTCTGTAAAACAGTTGAGGATTATATCTAAAGAGGCAACATGGCATAAGGGATAGATAGTTGACTTTGAAGCCAAGGAAGGCCTAGGTTCAATCCTCCCTCTGGTATACACTGGCTATGTGACCTTTGACAAGTTGCTTAACCTGTCTGTGCTCTCAATAATTCTCTAAGACTATAAGATGCAGAAGCAGTGCTAACCTTAATTGGTTAGCATTTTAGAATTCCCTATATCAATTAATTTTTTAAAATGTTACCAAAGTGTACATAACCTTGGTCTTAGCAAATCTATACTAGGCATATACCCCAAAGAAGTGAAAAAAAAAAGACAGAGAAAAACAAAGATCTCATATAAACTAAAATATGGATAATAAGACTTTTTTATTGGGAAAAATCCAGGAAACTGATGACAACACCCATTATAAAATGGGTGTAATTATAAGGACCATCTGAAAACATATGGTACATAAATGTAATAGGATACTATTATGCCACAAAAATGGAAAAAAATAATTCAGAAAAGCTTTGGAAAGATTTGTATGAACTGATGTAGAATAAAAGAAGTTGAATCAGGAGAACAATTTATATGATGATGACAATGATACAGAGGAAAACAACTTTGAAAGCATTTAGAACTATGACCAATCATAACTTCAGAAGACTGATGGTGAAACATGCTTTCCACTGTTCTTCAGAAAGTTTGTCAATTGCAAGTGTGGGATTAAGCAAATATTTTTTAGATAAAACCAAGTTATTTATTTGATATAAATGAAGGTTCTATGTTAGAAAAAAAGGGGATGAAATCTATGGGAAGTTCTGGTGATACTAAAAAATCAAAAAGAGGATCAGTAAGGAATTCTTTAAGAATGAAGCTTAAGTTTCTAATTGCAAGTGCAGGTGTGAAGAGAAGCCAAAGTACTTTCAATATAACTATGAGGTGGTCATATGTATCATTCCTTAAGTTGATGCTACAAAAGTGGCTGAGAAAACATTCAATAAGAAAACTTCAAGCAAAACAAATAATTTGCTAGTTGTGCTGAACAGTTTCTCCTAAGTAAGATGAATAGGAAAACTGCTGAAACCTTTATTTTAAAATGGGGATGAAGGTAGTGTGGTGCAGTTGAAAATGTCTTTGGATTCAGAAGACCTGAGCTCAAATTCTACCCTGGATGTTAACTACCTATATGACATTAGGTAAATCTCTTATTCTCCCTGGATCACTAGCTCATCATTTGTAAAACAAGAGATAAACCATATGGCTTCTGAGATCCCATCCATTTTTATATCTTCAATTCTATAAAATATATGTGACCAGTGGTGGAACACAGAAGCTTCAGAGATGGAAAATTATTTGTACTTCTATTCAGCATAACTCTTTAATGTATGATTAGGGAACTGTGTAAATCCATTCTCCCTCTGGAATAGTCAAAATGGTACAGTAAATTCTAAGTTAGATGCTATTAAATAACATTTATTAAGCCTTATTACATTCCAGATATAGTGCTAAGCAGTGAGGATACAAAAAGAGGTCCAGCCCTCAAGGAGCATATAATCTAATGGGGGGGGGGGTCAACATGCCAATACATATATACAAAGCAATTTATATGTATAGGAAAAACAGCAATAGATCAGAGGTGCATACTCCAAAATACACTGTCTAGAAGATGTCCTTTAAAAAAGAAAAAGGCTATTCAGCCAAGAGTCAAAGAAGGGTACTTAACTATTTTTCTGGAAGTAGATGCTATTGCCACAGTCACAACAATTTTTTTTTAAAGTCATGTGATCTTATGGTATTGTCAAGCTTTCAGTCAGGTAGACATGAGCAATATAGCCGTCTTCATAAACTTTGTACTGGTACCTAGGGGGTGGAGTATATCGATATAATGCTAGACTTGGAGTCAAACAGACATGTTCAAATTCTGACCAGACACAATGCCTGTGTGATGCTGGAAAAATCATTTAGCCTCTCTCAGCTTCAGTTTCCTCATCTGTAAAATGGAGATGATAATAGCACCTACTTCATAGAGTTGTTTTGAGGATTGAATGATACAACCTATATAAAGCAATGTATAAGTCTTTTTTTTTCTTTTCTTTTCTTTTCTTTTCTTTTTTTTTTTTTTTTTGGTGAGGCAATTGGGGTTAAGTGACTTGCCCAGGGTCACACAGCTAGTAAGTGTTAAGTGTCTGAGGTCAGATTTGAACTCAGATCCTCCTGAATCCAGGGCCAGCGCTCTATCCACTGCACCACCTAGCTGCCCCAGTATATAAGTCTTAAAGCACTATACTAATGCTAGCTATTATCTTTATTATTTATTATTATTTATTATCATCCTATGGAATATAGAAGAAATGCTTTAGAAATTCTGAGATTCCACCATTGTCACCTTATTCAAGAATGCACAAGGTAAAATTGCATTTAATGAGATAGGTTTAATAGAAACAAAATGTTATTATATAGATTAGTGATTAGTCCATATCAGGTTGACTTGGGCTCTATACATTGAAAAGTGACATTTGGAGACAGTAGAGTAGTAGTATATCCTAATGAAGATTGAAAAGACATGTTACAGATTCTGTAACATTATCAGAGGTGCAATAAGTCATCATTTCAAGAATGATACTTATAGTGGGTTAACACCTCCCCATCCCATGGTTTCACAAAAGCGATATTTTAAGTTAAAAGGTTAAGAAAATTAACAGAACCCTCAAAGCCACTACTAAATCAAATGTTTTTGAAAAAAAAGAAAAAAATGGGGAAAAGCTAAAGTACATCTTATCTATTTTTAATCATAAAATATATATTCTTAATTCTTAAATTATAAGTGAAACTTTTTGAAAAGTCATTAACATAATATAAAAACACTAAAATTCCTTAAATCTAGGAGGGACAAAATACTAGCAAAAACATAGACCAAATCAATGAACATTGAGAAGTCATCACATTGCAATGATGCTATTAATAAAAACAGAAAAATAGATCATGGAAATTGTTGTACTTCTGAATGTTGAACCTTGAACAGTGTTTTGCACAAAAGAAGCTATATTGAATAATTGTAAAATGTGTTGAAGTGAACTTAAATTTGCTGTTAGGCATCAGTGTTGTGATCAGTAGAACACATGAATGTGTTCATTTATAGTCTACTTGATCTAAGAATCAAAAGCACATTTATTGTAGCATATAATAGGGCACTGACAATGAGAGATTTTGCTTATCCTTAGAAAGAATGTATATTGGTTTGATATTAAAATATGAATTATATAATCTTGTTGATGCTTTATATACATACATGCATAAATATACATTGGTTTAAATGTAATTCTTTAACAGAAATATTTCTCCTTGTCAATCTGAAGTTTGAAGTTTGGACTTCATTTTGGTCACCTGAAAATGAGGCAGATGGATCAGATAGTATCCAAAGTCACTTCTAGCTCTAAATACTGTGATTTTATAATGTAAGAAACTACTTAAGCTTGTGTCTGTGAAGAGAGAGGAGGAAAAGAGAGGTTCAGAAAGATAGAGAAACATGGAGAAGAAGACAGAGGGAGAAGGATGGAAGGAAGGAAAGAAGTGAAGGAGGGAGGGAAAAAGGAAAGAAAAAAAGATAAAAGAAGGAAGGAAGGAAAGCAAACAAGCAAGAAAAAAAGAAGCAGCCTGTGGTTGGTTAATAGGGTTTGAAAATGATGCCCATATGCATGAACATTAAAAACATGGTAATCCATACCCAGCCGTGCGGGAGATCTAGTAGTGGGCATTATCTAGACTTGACTCATTTTTCTTTACTTGTACCTTTATATATTTTGTTGGCTCCAGTGTGACCTGTTGTAGGTTTCCTAATAGATCATGGTGTTATTAGACTTTCTAGTCTAATATGCTCTTTAACTTCTCTCTCCCATCTCCTTCCCTCGAGGATGCACTGAGCTAAATCACTTTCGCTATAGTTACTGAGTCTTTGCTACAAGATATGAATTTAAGAAAATTTGAAATTTACCATGTCATGTATAAAATGAATTCCAATGTTGTACTTTCTTCCTGATATAAAATTTCAGTGAATTATAAAATGGATGTAATTACAAGAATGCATTTCAGGGATGGAATGAGTTTCATCTTTTTTCTGTACTATTGAATATGAAATTATTTCAGTGAGTAGTTATATATCAAATGTTGTACCTTCTACCCCCTCAAAGATCATTGATGTGGGTGTCATATTGAAATAGAATCCAGTTTAGATTAAATGTTAATAGCTCATTAATATAATCATATTGATTTGTAATGGTGCAGACCACAGTAACTTCTCTAGCAATTGACAGTTATTCTAGATATGTGATATGAAAGTGCACATTTTGTGGTTCTCTACACACTTTCTTGATAAAATCAGTAAAATTAAAGTCTTGAAATGCTTTGGGGAAAAAATGTCTCATTTTGCTTTGATATATAATACAAAAAACACATCAGTCTCAAAAACAATGGAGATCTCCTTGCTATGTCTAAATAGCACTAAACACTGTGATAAAAATTGGGAAAAAATCTTATTTATATGATGAAAAACATTTGAATATTTAGAAAACCTGAATGATTATAGTTTTTATTTTTCTTCCAAATAGTAACAAGAGTTGTCTATAACACCCTCATTTTCTTGGATCTTTTTTTTTAGTTACTAAAATCTAGTTATTTGGGGAAGTTTAACCATCAGGTAAATTTGATTTTGCAGGGATGTGCTTGATTGTTTGGCTATAAGCCAGTAGGGGATCAGAAAAATTCACTTTGATCATCTTTTGGACAACAAGGTAGATAGACATTTTGGGCCTTCATCCATAAAATTAAGGGCTAGTTCCAGATTGACTCTAAGGCCCCTTCCAGTGCTAATTCTAATATCCTATAAAAGACAAATTTCAAATATAACCCCTTTATAGAAAAGAATACAGAAAACCACATTATGTATATTTTTAAATGTTATATTTTATTTTTATATTATATTTTATATTTCTTACATTATATATTTTTAGATTACAGACTATTCAATAAATAGCCTTCCCCAATCCTTTCCTACTCCCTAACCAACAACATCAAGAAATTTAGCCCTTCTTTAGAACAAAGAAAATCAATTCAGTTAAAACCCCCAAATCAGTGACCATATAAGATAATGCATGGATCATTTTGGACCAGGAGTCCTCTGCCTCTCTGCTGAGGAGATGGAGCTCTATTTCATTTTCTATGCTCTGTGATCATTATTACTTTTTCAGTCACTCAGAGTTTGGCTTCTTTTGATTATTCTTTTTATTGACAAAGAGGTAGTCATTATTCATATTGTTCTTCTTGTCCTGGCTATTTCACTATGCATCAGTTCATACAAATCTCCCAATGTTTCTCTGAAGTCTTCATGTTCATGATTTTACCCATATTTCTTTTAATAAGGCATTGTAGATTTTTTGGTATGAACTTTCAACTTTCATAATTTTCTATAATGTTTAATGCTAAAATAGCCTAGTCTTCAAAGTGCCTATATATTATAGAAATAAGTAAAATTAAAACCTCCCACAGGAAATCCCCAACTTCTAGATTAGATACATTGCATAAATCCATTTGTAGTTCAATTGTTTGGAACTTAGAATGCTACTTTTGAAGGAACATGAAGATCTGATCCTTTGATTTTATAGGAGTGAAAACTGAGGCTACAATGAAAAGAAGGCTCTTTGAGGAATAGCTTTGGGGGCCATCAGCTGCTAGTAGTATCTACACTAATTAACCTCACACTTTATATCAAGATCAAATCCAGTATAACAAGAAATATATAGAAAGGTCAATCCACATAACCCAGTCAAAGCTCTTAGCATTCTTTTGGATACTGAAGTCTTTTCCTTTCATATAAGTCTTTTTGTCTTGCTGGACCATCTTTAGCTAGAGAAAATGCTACAAGCTTATTCTGTGTATCTGCTTTGATCATGGTCAAAGAAGAACCACCTGTCTATCTAGTGTCATGGAGGCAAGAGGTATTGGGAATTTGGGCAAACAGATACTGAGGGCAATGAACTGTTTATCTTCTTAAGATAAATCATGACAAGGTTATCTATATTTTAGTCATTTGAAGCTTCCTCTAAAGAGTTTCTCTTTTTCCTTGGGCATATGTCAATTTCAGTAAGTCAGTCAATAAGCATTTATATAGCATGTACTAGGCACTGTATGCTAAGCACTGAGGATACAAATAACAAAACAAAACAAAAAAAAAAAAAACCACAAACATGTTCCACCTTAAGGATATTGTGTTCTAATGGGAAAAATAACATGTAAATAACCAGATTTATACAAGACAGATATACAATGAGCAGATGAAATTCCGTTCCCCCTCTGAAAGAGGAAGGCATTAGCAGTGTTTTGAGCTGATTAATGAAGGAGGCTATGAAAACTAAGAAGGAGAGATGACAAGCCATAGCATTCCAGGAAGAAGACAGAGAAAAGGGATAGGGACAAGGCAGAGTATCATATTTGAGGAACTGCAAATAGTCCAGTGTGGCTGGATCACAGGGTGTATTGAGAGAAGTCAGATATATGAAGACTGGAAAGTTAGGATAGGAACAGGTCATAAAAAACTTTAAATGCTAAGCACAATGCTCTATATTTGATCTTAAAGGTAATAGGTAGCCCCAGAGGTTCACTGAACAGGAAGATGACCTAGTCAGACCTATGCTTTAGAAAAATCACTTTGATATTTCCAGAATTATAATAAATAATAGTGGGGAGAGTGGACATCCTCGCTTCACTCTCATATTTATTGGGAAAGGTGTTAGTGAATCCCTATTGCATATGATGGTTGCTTTTGCTTTTAGATAGATGATTTTATGATATTAAAAAGTCCCTTTATTTCTATACTTTAAAGAGTGTTTAGAATAAAGAAATGTTATACTTTTTCAAAGGCTTTTTTGACATCTGTTGAGATGATTGTGTTTTTTGGGTTGTTTAGTTTTTGAATACGATTATGTTGATTGTTTTCCTAATGTCAAACCCATCCTCATATCCCTGGTATAAATCTCACTTGGTCATAGGGAATGATTTCTTGGATAAATTACTAGAGTCTGTTTTATAAAATTTTGTTTTAAGTTTTGTTGGGTAATATTCATTCATGATGTTGACCTGTAGTCTTCTTTCTCTGTTTAATATTTCTTTTGGCTTATGTATTAGGATAATATTTGTCTCATAAGAAAATTCATATAGATCAGTTTCTTTATATTTGAGTATAACTTGTGAAGGATAAGTACTAATTGTTCTTTAAAGGTTTGATAGAATTCTCTCATGAATCCATCAAGATGAAGAGATTATTTTTTGAGTAGTTCATTTACAGTTAAATCTATTTCATTTTCAAAGGTGAGGTTATTTAACATTTCTATCTTGTCTTCTGATACTTCAGGTATTTATGTTTTTGAAGATATTCCTCTATTCTCTTGTTTCTCACTTTTGTTGGCATATAACTCTATATTATATTATGATTATTTTTATTTCTTCTGGTTTTGTGATTATTTCACCTTATTCATTTGCCATTTTATTTATTTTATTTTCTGCTCTCTTTTTAATCAGATTAGCTAATGATTTGTCAATTTTATTAGTCTTTTCAAATAGCCAGGTTATAGTTTTATATTTTTAAAAATTCCTATAGTTTTATGTTTTGTTTTGAACTTGTTTATTTTCTCTTAAAGTTTCAATATCTTCTCTTTTGTGTTTAAGTTTGTTTATTTGTTGGGTTTCTAATTTTTAAAAATGTTTATTCAGTTCATTATTCCTATCTTCTTCAATTTTGTGGAAGTATTATTGTAAGGATAAGATTTCCCCCAAGGACTACTTTACCTACATCCCAGAAAGTTTGGCATGTTGCTTCATCATCATTTTATTTTGCATAGTTATTGTTTTCATGATTTTGTTCATTCACCCACTTATTATTTAAGATTTCATAGTGAAGACTCCATTTGGGTCTGTATATTTTGTTTTTGGTCCCTGAACCAATTTTTATCTATTGCATTATGATCTGTAAAGGATGTAGTGACTATTTCTGACTTTTTACATTTGTTTATAATATCTCTTTGCCCTAGTACAGGGTCAATTTTTTTTAAAGTTCCACATGGCACAGAGAAATAAGTATTTTTTCTGTCCCATATTTTAGACGTCAGAAGTTAAGTCTTATTTTCTTTTTCTTTTTCTTTTTTGCAGGGCAATGAGGGCTAAGTTACTTGCCCAAGGTCACACAGCTAGTAAGTGTCAAGTGTCTGAGGTCAAATTTGAACTCAGGTCCTCCTGAATCCAGGGCTGATGCTCTATCCACTGCATCAGCTAGCTGCCCCCTAGTTAAGCCTTATTTTCTCCAAAATTTTGTTTACTTCCATATTTTCCCTTGTTAATCTTCCTGTTAGACATAGCCAAAGCTAATAGAGGGTTATTAAAGTTTCATGTCACTAGTGTGTTGCCATTTATGTCTACTTGAAGGTCAAAGAATGTTTCCTTTGTGATTTGGGAAACTAAGTCATTTGGAGTATATAATTTTATTATTAATATTGGTCTGGTGTCTAAGGTTCCTTTTGGCAGAATATAATTGCCTTCTTTACCTTTTTTATTTTTGAATCTTTGTTTTTGCTTTGTCAGATAGCATCATGGCAACCCCTGCTTTTTTGGATTCACTTGATGCAAAGCATTTTTTAAATGTGTTTCTCATAAGCAACAGATTATAAAGTGTTGTTTTCCTATCTAACATCACTTTTTCACTTTATTGGATGGTTTAGTCCATAAAAATTTAAAGTTATCAGAATTAGGTTTATATTTTTCTACAAATGTCTCTAAAATTGCATAATTTAAGGTTTTACATATATGTATATGTATAAATTCCTTCTGCTCCAAACTGTTATCTTTCTTCAGTTAATTTATTTTAAGGCAAGCCTACATATTTCTTAGCTTTAAATGACACCTTTACAATAACTAACAATGTATTAAAGTATTAAAATTCAGAAAAATCCAGAAAAACAGAATTATTAAAAACATCTTTCATAAGCAACAATAAAATTATCAATAAATATATTGAAGGAAAGTAGTAAAACTTATATGGAGACTAAATAATATAATCCTAAAGAACATGTTATTCAAAGAGAAAATCATGGGAAAATATATAATCTTATGAAAGGAAATATCAATAATGAAACATCCCCAAAGTTTTGAAAGATAGCCAAGGTAAAAAAAAATGGGGAAAATGCATTTCTCTAAACATTTTCATCAACAAAAGAAAGAAAAAAAACACTATTTAATAAATTAGAATTACAACTAAGAAAACCTGGAAAAGTACCAAATCAAATAAGTTCAACTACATACAAAAAGAGAAATTCTAAAAATCAAAGAAAAATTTTAAAAACATTGAATTAATAAATAAAATTAGAAACATCTTTAAATTGATAATATTAAAATAAATGAAATAGATATTGTTGTTCAGGCATGTCTGACTCTTCATGACCCCATTTGGGATTTTCTTGACAAAGAAACTAGAATGGTTTGCCATTTCCTTTTCCATCTCATTTTACAGATGAGGAAACTGAGGCAAACAGGTTAAATGACTTGTTCAGGGTCACACAGATAGGAACTCTCTGAGGCCAAATCTAAACTCAGGTCTTCCTGACTGTAAGTCTAGTGCACTATGCACTGCACCACCTAGATGCCCATGACAAACCATTAGTTAATTATAAAAGAGGTAAACCAAATTATTATATTAAAAATAAAGATAATTAGCAATGGATGAAGAGGATATAAAAGACAATATTAGAATTTATTTTCCCATTTTATGCCAAAAAAATCAACAAATAAAATGTATGATTATGTAAAATGCAAAAATACCCAGATTAACAGAATTTTCAAAAAATTAAATCTAAAATGCCAACTCCTTTTAGGAGACGAATGTAGGCCTGATACATGAAACAGGAAATAAGAAAAGCAAAAAAGAAAACTATATACCTGGCATTTTTAACCAAGATTTATTTTACTAATATATTGGTAACGATTTAATATAACTTTTTCTTTGTAATTCTGTTTTTTATGTTATTCCTTCAAAAACATTATTCTTAGAAGGAAAGAATTCACAAGTTTCATCAGACTGCCCAAGAGGTCCAAGACACAGAAAAAAAATTTAAGAACTTTTGCTATGGACCAATATGAACAATGAACATTGATGTAAAGAGTGTTAGTAAAAAAAATTACAAGATATCAAAGACATCATACATTATACTCAAATTGTTCTTATACCATGAATGCTGAGTTGGTTTAATATTAGAAAAATATGAACCAAATTTATTCTGTCAAAAAGAAAATGATAATAATCATGTAATTATATAAATAGATGGATAAAAAGCTTTTGACAACACTCCACCCATGTATATATAAACATAACATAAATAGACACTTCCTTAATGGAAAATATAGCCATATATAAAATCAAAATCTAATGTTATATGTGATAAATATTAGAAAACAGTAGCTTAGAGTTTGATAAACCCTGAAATATAACAGGAGAATAACTTCAATTGTTTGTAAAATTGGAAAGAAGTTTGACAAAATGTAGGTGTAAATCAGTATCCTATACCATGTACCAAAGTATGCAAGGGAAATATGAAAGGTCATGCCATTTTAAAAACTATTGCTGGAGAGAGAATATTTAACCAAACTGTTCATAAATGGTAAAACAGACAATTCTTACTGTATAAAATTTAAAAGATTTTGTAAGAATGAGCCATTCTTTCTTTCTCTCACTCTCTATGTATTCAGCTTCAATTTCTACCATGAGCTTCAGTTCCATATCACTAACTTCCAGTGGACATTTCAAACTCAATGTACCAAAGACATCTCAAACACAACATAACCAAAACAGAATTAATTATTTTCTCCTTCAAACACAACCCATTTTCAAACTTTCCTGTTTCCTTTGAAGGTACCGCCATTCTTTCAACATCCCAAGTTCATGATCTTGGCATGATTTCTTCACTTTTCACTCTCCCACTTCACACATACAATCAATTATCAAATTTTGCCATTTTTACCTCTAGAACATCTCTTACATCTGACTCCTCCTCTCTATACATCTGTCATATCAATTCAGACCCTCTTCTTCTCACCTGTACTATGTCACTGGCCTCTTAATTGGCCTCTCTGCATCAATTCTCTACCTATTCAAATCTGTCTTCCACATAGTTGCCAAAATGATTTTCCATAAGCACATATGTGACCGTGTTATTCCTCTAGTCAATAAATTCCAGTTACTCACTATTGTTTCTATGATCAAATTTAAATTCTGTAATTTAAATTTCTTCACAATTGGCCAATCTTTCCAATTTTATTATACGTTATTTCTTCTTTCTTAATGCTACAATTCAGCTGACTTGACCTTTCTCTTCCTCACATCAAATACTTCATCTCCTATATCTGGGCCTTTGAACCAGCTTGGAATATAATCTCTTCTTTCCTCTGCTTTATAAAACTCTTCTCTTCCTTCAAGACACAGCTCAAGTACTACCTTCTGAACGAAGCTTTTTTAAAAAGTTTCATGAAGATATTTTCTCTCCTAATGAGTTTGTATTTAATTATTTGTGTATTTATGATACATAGACACATAGACAGACAAACATGGATAGACACCAGTCTATATACTTGTATTTCCTGAAAAATTGTAAACTGCTAAAGAGTAGAGATTGTTTTATTCTTTGTCCTAATATCCTCAGGCTAACATATAATGGGCACTTGGATAAATATTTATTAATTTATTAATTATTTTCTAATAAGAAATTAATTTCCCCCCAAAATCAGATTTGTATGAATTCATGCAGAATGAAATGAAATGAAAGACCACAATGGGAATGGAAAAATCACTAAAATGAAAGTGCACTCTTAGTTACTGAAAAACTAGTGAAGATTCCAAATAATGTGTGTGCATGTGTGTATATACATACATATATAATAACACATATATGCACGACATGTTATATATAACATGCATGTGTGACATGCATGTATACATATATAACATGACATGTATGCATATGCATAAGCACATATATATGTGAATATATATGTATACAGTGTATATATACATGTGTGTGTATAGTCAGATATAAGTGATGTATCAGCATTTTAAATCTATTTTTCCAAGGAAGAATTCAGAAGGAGGGATATTACAATGTCTATGAGGTAAAGGCATCAGTAAAATTTTGAAAATTAAAATTTAAGAGTACAACTCCAGAAGCTTTATGCACTTTCTGCTAAGTCTTTAAAGTCACAAAATCACTTAGATTCATGAAGGTTATTATGACTATTCCCTTATTTCTAGAAGCTCTAGAAGCCAGAAATCATATCACTAAGAACTTTCCAGAGTCGGCAGAAGGACAGCAGCACAAAGAGTTTAAGATGTAGCACTACACATTTGCTACATGAAAGCCTACATTATAGGCAAACTAGGAGTAGAGGATGGAGATTGCCTTGGACTGGGAAATACCTATAATGGAGGAAGGTAGCTCATTATTGAGATACACTCGTTGATTTCTTATGGTCCATGATATATTTGGCTATTCTAGTAAGCCATGGGAATTCTACAAGTTCAGTGCCAAAGTTCTGGAAAGTTACAAAACCCCTGTTAGGCCAGTTTAAGCATTTTGGGTATGCAGAGACAGTCTTGATACTTTTAAGTCAAGTTGAATGACAATGTCAAAGTCTGCCTAGTAGAGTATCTTGTTCCTGACAGCCTGATAGGCATATGGAATTTCTTGTCCAGTTGTACAAAAGACTGAGACATAAGGGGAGGGAGCTGGCAAAGGACTTACCAGGTTCAAGTAGCAGGTAACCAAGTGTGGAGCCCATTCCACTGGAGGCCACCTGGCCTAGTCAGGCATCACAGTGCAGGCAGTGGAGGGCAAGCCCTGGCCTATATTTCCATTATAGAGCCCCAGGGAAGCAAGCTCACCAGTGTTTTTGGTCCTGACCTCAGGATGGAAGAAGGGAGCTAATAGGAAAGTAGCAGAGGAAAATGCTAACAGGGACAGGGCCTCAAGTGCCTGGTGAAAGGCTATACTGGGATGGTCCTGGCCAAGGTTTTAGTTTGGATATGGGACCTGAGACACTTGACCAGTTAGTTTGAAGCAGCACATTCCATTGTGATGGGAGATCTGAGCCATATGCTATCCTTGAACTGGGGTCAGAGGGATGAAGCTGAAACTCAGTCCCACCTTTCCTTTCCTTCATTACAATAGGAACCTAAGTTCACTTTCTTTGGAGGGGAGAACATGCTCAGGGTCTGAAAAGGAAGAAGTCAGCACCCTTCTGGCCTTAAGGGAGGTCAAAAAACCTTGTCTCTGTGAGTGTGACATCAATCAACAAGTATCTGTTAAGGACTACAATGTGTCAGGACTGTGCTAGGCAATGAGAATACAAGTCTAAAGACCTAAACAATCCCTGATTTCAAGGTGCTTCTATTCTAATAGGGGAGGGGAAGGGAATAGCTTTTATAAAACATCTATAAATTATCACATTTTGAAAATATCGATCTAATTTAATCCTCACAACCCTGTGAAACAGGTGCTACTATTCTTCCTATTTTATAGTTGAGGAAACTGAAAAACATAGAGGATAAGTGACTAGCTCAGGATCACACTAGGAAGTTTTTGAAAGTGGATTTTGCCTCAGGCCTTCCTGACTCTAGACCAAGTATCAAAAAACATATATACAGCACATATATATGTAAAAATAAACAAAGGAATTAAATACCAAAATCATTAGGGAGGGAGAGCCCTAGTAGTCAGAAGAGTTAGGAAAGACTTCATGTAGAATATGGTGCCTGCATCTTGGAAGAAAAGCAGGCATATATAAAATGGAGATAAGAATCCTAGATGTAGAAGAGGGGGCTAGTGCAAAGGTATCAGTTGTCAAATGGAGATGAAGAGAGAAAGCCAGTTGGCCAGATCACAGAATATGGGAGGGGGAGTAAGGCAGGTTGTGTCCATGTGGTTTAGGACTTTAAAAACTAAACAGTAAAACAAACAAACAAAAAAATAAACTAAACAGAAGAGTTTAAATGTTATCCCCTTGGGCAGGACTTTTAAATTCAGAGCTCTATCTTAATTGGTAAGGGGAGGAAAGAAGGAATAAGGAAGGCAGGAGGTAAAATCCTAAATTTAAGGTCTTGTCCAATACATCTCCTCATTTCCAAGGCCTCCCTTACCATTCAGCAAGAGGAGAGAACTAAGGGGAAATATGGCTAGTTTTCTGTTACATTCTCTGAGAGAACACCAGTCTGAAGGAGCAACAAAAAGAAGCTGGGAAACGTTCTGAACCAGGAAACACTTAAGAGGCTGTCAGCACCTTACTACACACTTACTCACTACCCAGCACAGAAACAGCTAAACAATTCCTGCTCCAAGACAAGTGGAGGATCTTTTCCCACTTCTTCTCCCTGGGGTCAAGAGAGAAAATGGACCTTAGAAGAAAAATGGGGGAGGAAGGGCATTTGTCAAGATCTAGGAAGATACATAGCTAGAATTAGGGGCATCTGTCATAGAAATCTCAAGGAGACAGAGATGCCTGTGATTTCAGTCACCACGTTATTGATGTTGGTCAAATGACCATTTAGATAGGGAGCCATAGTTGCTAGAGCATGAATGGAGCTCTCAGTGATGGAGGGAAGGTGAGAGGGACCTGTAGAGTTGGGCAGTGACTTTGACTTGGGTTATTTTA
Source organism: Dromiciops gliroides (assembly GCF_019393635.1). NCBI lineage: Eukaryota > Metazoa > Chordata > Mammalia > Microbiotheria > Microbiotheriidae > Dromiciops > Dromiciops gliroides. The sequence goes on from NC_057863.1 coordinate 452,344,517, forward strand.
GTGAATATATAAGAAAAATTGAAGTGAGTGAATCAATACATAGGGCAACTGAAGAGATTCTTAGCACAGAAGCACCGCCTCCCTCACCCTCAGCCATGAAATGCAATGAGACCCATGTGAGAGAAACTCAGTATGGCTAGGGTAGTAATTTCTAATCTCCTCCCCAAATTTCACAACAAATATCAGGAAAGGGGTGTAGTGATTAAAAACTTCAGGATATTTTGTCTCATACAACATACATGAATCATGACTTCAGTAGCTCTTTCACAAGTTCTAGAATTGAGTGATCAGGACTTTATCTCAGGGTGCTCACATCTGGGCCCCCTAATGTGTTGCAGAGGCTGCCATAACTTTACTTCTCACCTTGGGGGCATCCACTGACATGAAAAATGAACAAGATGACTCCATTCTCTTATATAGCCTCGAGACACCAATTGCAAGTTCCTATTGTCATGGTACCCATTTCCAGGGCCTGCCTACCTTCCCAATTTTTTTTTGCCCCAGATTAAAAAATTCCTGCTTACAACTCTGGCTATTTCTAATTCTATTTATGAAGAGATTTCTCTCAGGGTATTCAAAGAAGCCAAACATATGATAAAGAGACATAGATTTAGGACCAAAGGGAGGACATCATGTCCTTCTGCTGTGAGTCACTTGTGCCAGAAGCACTATAGAAATTCGGCCTCATCCAGGGCAGACATACTGAAGAAAAGTCCTAAGAGTGGATAAATTATCAGCAGCACGAAGGAGAAACATTGGATGCAGTGCCATAGAATAAAGGAAATGAGTATGTACCTCCATGGAAAATGAAGCTTGGTAATAATGTGTCTATGTACATTATCAATTATTATCACAGACATATTGACAGTTTGGTGGCTCAAGGGTAGTGAGCTAGACCTGAATCTAGGTACAAATGTGATACTTCCGGGTTTTTCTGTTTTGTTTTATTTTGGTCTTGGATGGGGTATTGAGGGTTAAGTGACTTGTCCAGAGTCACACAGCTAGTAACTATCAAGTGTCTGAGGTCAGATTTGAACTCAAGTCCTCCTGAATCCAGGGCCAGTGCTTTATCCACTGCACTACGTAGTTGCCCCTCAAATTGGATATTTCTTAACTGTTTGACCCTAGGCAAATCATTTAACTTCTGTTGACCTCAGTTTCCTTATCTGTAAAATGGATATAAAAAATAGCACTTAATTCCCAGGATTGTTGCAAGGATAAAATGAGGAGATATTTGTAAAGTCTTTAAAGATATTCATAAATACTATTGTTATTATTGTTGTTGATGTTAGTGTTATTGGAGCAAGCTGATATAATTCTGCAAAAACAAAATTAATTACAATGCAAACACAAAAGAGCTTTTGAAGGGGTAAGTCATTATGCATGAGGTGGAGTTAGCTCTAAATTTCTTACAGAGCCAATTGGTAAACTTTCAGCATTAGCATTACACTTCAGAAGTTGGAAATGACAAAAAAAAGTTTCCTTTATTTTTTCTTGATTTCTAGACTTAAGAGTTTTAAAAATGTCAATCAAACTTAAATGTGTGTTCATACTTCCTACCTCCACCCACCCAAAAGTCTCATTCTTAAACATTTAATAGCAGACTGTTTTATAACTCTATAAACATTGCTTGAGCTTAGCAGAAATGTAATAGAAAGCTCAGAGAATAAAGTCATCATCAGACAAGAGGCCTGGTGTATGTAGAATAATAATAGTAATAGCAATAGTAATTAATAATAATGATGATGATAACCAGCATAAGTTAAGGTTTATGAAGTCCTCTATATCTGTTATCTCGCTTAAACTTCACAAGACCCCCAATATCATTGTAGTAATCTTTTAAGATATGGATTCCTTTTTCTCTGTGTAAATTTGAAATTCTTTGTGCATTACTACAGGGTTTCTTGATTAGAGAATACACACAGGTAATTTTCCCATATGTCCATTTACCTGGGATGTCATCACACTACTGATCTTATCTAGTGGCAAGTAGTACAAGAATAAAGACAGGAGATAGTTATCAGGGTGATTTTTCATTGATGAGATGAATGGTCACAGATTCAGCAGCATGCTATCACCTTGAAGTTTCCTACCAAGTATTCCACTTCTCTAGTGTGATTCTTATTAAAATATCTACCTGTCTAACAAATGGGCCTACTGTATATGGGTCTTCTCTCTTTCATAGCCAGCCTTTTGCTTCTACTTCCTCTCCTGCCACTCACTTCTCAATTCTTTTGAATCTAGCTTCCAAACTCATCTCTCAACTGAAATGGCTCTTCAACTGTACCAATGGTTTCAATCTCCAGATCTGAGGATCTTAGTCCTTGTCCTTCTAGATCTTCCTGAAGCATTTAACATTGTTGACCACCCTCTCCTCATGGATATACTCTTTTCTCTGTGGCTATTCCTAACATCATTCTCTCCTGCTTCTCTTCCTACCTGTTTGACCACTCCTGCACTCATCCTCCATCTCTCCACAGTAACCTTCATAAGCATACTCTCTCTCAACTCCTATAGCCACAAGCCTGGTTTAAGCCTTTATCACCTATTGCAATATCCTGCTTTTTGGTCTCATCTCAAGCCTTTCCCCAATCCAGTCCATCTTCCACAGAGCCACCAAAGTGACATTCCTAAACTGCATGTCTGACCATTTCACCAATGAGCTCCATTTGCTACCTAAAGATAATAATCTTTAGGATCAAATATAAGCTCCTTTTTTGTGGAACAGGGGTGGAGGTGTGTGGGGATGGAGGCAATTAGATCTCATAGGCATGCCCATTGATATCTTTTTTTTAGGTGAAATTCATTCATTCTTTCATTCATTCATTCATTTATTTATCTAGCTATCTACTTGTTCATTCTTTCATTCATTATTCACTCATTCGTTTGTTTGTATATCTATATATCTATATCTATAGATATAAATATGTATATACATATATGTATATACATATATTTATATGTTTATTTTAGTTAATTTAGGTATTTATTTAGAATTTCCCCCAAGTTACATGTAAAAATAAATTTTCACATCAATTTTTTAAAACTTTGTGCTCCAAATTCTCTTTCTCCCTCCCTCCTTGCCCCTCCTTAAGAACTCAAGCAATTCAATATGTTATACATGTGCATAACAGACAAAAAAAGTTTTAGAAAGAGGAACTAACAAAAAAATACACTTCAATTTCTATTCAGATACCATCGGTTCTTTCTCTGTAGTTGGAATGCATTTTTCATAAGTCCTTCTGGTACCATCCTGTTCTTCATTTCTTATAGCACAAGAGTGTTTCATCCTAATCTCTGCTTCAAATTTTTTTTCACTGTTACTATCGCTAACTTTATTTCCCTCCATCCTCTTCCCTCCCCTTGATATTTCCTCTACTTTCTATCTTCTTTCACCCTATCCCTCCTCAAAGGTGTTTTGCTTCTGACCGTGCCTTCCCCCAATCTGTGCTCTCTTCCTTCACCCCTCCCCACCTTATCCCATTCCCCTCCCACATTCCCACAGGGCAAGATATATTACTATCCCCAATTGAGTGTTATTCCCTCTTTGAGTCAATTCTGATAAGAGTAAGGTTCACTTACTCCTCCATACTGCCCCTATCTTCTCCTCCACTCCATAAGCTTTTTCTTGCTTCTTTTATGTGAGATACTTTACTTCATTAAACCTCTCCCTTTCCCTTTATCCCAGTGCATTCCTCTCTCACACCTTAATTTTAATTTTTTAAAGATATTCTTTCATATTCTACTCACACCTGTGTCCTCTGTCTAAATATACTCTATCCACCAGCCCTAATAATGAGAAAGTTCTTATGAGTTACAAGTATCATCTTATCATGTAGGAATGTAAATAGTTAAACCTTTTAATATCCCTCGTGATTTCCTTTTTTTTCCTTTTTCCTTTTTTATGCTTCTCTAGGATCTTGTATCTGAAAGTCAAATTTTCTATTCAGTTCAGGTCTTTTCATCACAAATGCCTGAAAGTCCTCTCTTTCATTGAATTGCCATTTTTCTCCCTGAAAGATTATACTCAGTTTTGCTGGATAGGTGATTCTTGGTTGTAATCCCAATTCCATTGCCCTTTGGAATACATATTCCAACTCCTCTGATCCTTTAATGTAGAAGTTTCTAGATCATGTGTTATCCTGACTGTGGCTCCGCAGTACTCGAATTGTTTCTTTCTGGCTTCTTGCAAAATTTTCTCCTTGACCTGGAAGCTATGGAATTTGACTATAATATTCCTAGAAGTTTTCATTTTGAGGTCTCTTTCAGGAGGTGATCAGTGGATTCTTTCAATTTCTATTTTACCTTCTGCTTCTAGAATATCATGTCAATTTTCCCTGACTATTTCTTGGAAGATGATGTCTAAAGCTCTTTTTGTGCTCCTGGTTTTCAGGCTCATTCCCCAATACCCCGGGCCTGTGCTCTGGTCTGCAAGCAATCACAGGCCCACTTGCCCTTTAACCTAGGAACAGAATTCTGTTTACTGTGCCTGCAAGCCCCAGTGTGCCTGTGCCCCTACCTCACCTGGCTGCTGCCTGACTGCTTCCTGGTTCCAAGCATGGGCAAAACAACAGAATCCTGACTCAGTGCTAGCAGAAACTCCTCTAATCTCCCCCTGGCCAACCAATTGATCCCCTCACTGGTCCAGGAGCTGAATTGCAGAATCAGCTGCCACTGCAGTGGATTCAAACACTCTGGAGGCCTTGGTTGGCCCGTGGTGGCCTGCCTGCAGCTCGATCTATGCTGAGGTGGCCCCCTGGTACAACAGACCTTTCCTGCCAACCTTCTAAGCCATCTTTGGCTGGAAAATGATCTTGCCCCATCCTCTTGTGGGTTCTATTGGTTCAGGGATTGTCTTATGAAATTATTTGAAGATATTTAGAAGGTTTGGGGGAGAGCTCTGAGAAATCATTGTCTTTCCTCCACCATCTTGGCTCTGGTACCACCCCCCCCTCATGGCCCCCCCCCCCGCCACCATGCCCATTGATATCTTGCTATTAGCAAGTGTCTTTCCCATTAGGATACTGGGGAAGTTGATGATTAACTGATGAAGTGGGTTGGGAGGTGGCCTTATCAAAGTAATAACACCTTGGTTTATAAAATTGCTAGACTAGCACCTCCCCTCCTCAGAAAAAGAAGAGGATTATCTACATAGTTTCTTTGCAAAATACCACTTTTATATTTTTTAAAAGTGTGTTATTTGGATAATACGAATCAATGGCAAAGGATATTCATTGCTTCCTCAGTACTCTCAAAAGTATATTTATATATCAGAGGGGGCCTAAACCAAAGGGTAGTATTATAAGTTTTAGAGAGATTATGTGGGCCTCTATGAAAAAGAGAGGCTCACTGAAATGCTGAAAAATTGTGCCAAAAGCAACACCAAATTCAGTTCCTTTTTGGGGAAACTTGATAGACCACCAAAGTGGTTTCTACAGTCTTAGTATTAAAACAAATTTCTGTGGAGGCAAATAAAGTCTGTCCTATAAACTTTGTACCTTGAGTCCTTGTATTTAGGGAACCTAGACACAAGTTATACCCTTGGTATATAAGGGAATGTTTTTTAGAGTATCCAGGTTGGGGGAATCAGCTAAAGAAAGAAAATGACCCTCTTAGAATCAGCCCCAAGAATCAAATCTAGTCCATCTGAACCAAGAGTCTTAGAGAAAGGTGACTATAGGCCATGAATTATAGGAGAAGTAAAATTTGGCAGCAATATTTTAGAAACATAGAATAAATTGTATTCTTGAGCTACTGTTTTTAGAAATAAATATATCACATGGATTAAATTGTATATAGTATTGCTGTTCAGACTACATTACTACTACATAAAATCCACCATTCACATATATTTTTTTCAATTGCTTCAATTTAAAATATAAAAGAAATTTCAGTGGGGGAATACAATGTTGCATTATTGAAGTGCTACCATAGATTTACTTGAGACATATGGCTTTATCAGGTGATGTATGAATCTTCCTCAATGGTAAAACCACTCAGGATCCTGGAATCTTTATAAAATTTAATTAAACCCATAATGCAAATTTAGAAGTTTGTGGGTGGTTGTTCTTGTTTTTTTAATGTTGCATGAGAATTGTTATGATTTTAAAAGGTTAATACTGTTATGGGGCCATGGGTATGGTCAGTTTAAGAGAGAACATCATGATTTATTTTGTAAAGCATATACTTCTCTCGGAAAATGGCTATTCTGGAGACATAGTGCATTATAGAGACCTGATGTCTTATACAGGAAGGTGTTATATAACAGGAGTTGTTACCCTTTGGTATATTTGCCAGAGGGTAAAGCACTAAAGCTTCCAGTATGGCACATTGGCCCTTGGCCCAAACTGTCATCAATAGTCTCCCTTAAGTCCACTCCACTATACAACAACCCTATGGCTATATGGAATGGCCCACAGGCACCAACCACTTGGTCAGAAGAGTTAAAGAGATAGCAGAGAAAGACTGAAAGGCATATTGGTTCAAAATTGAGATCGCCATACTAAGAATAAGATGACATGGCTTATCTAATTCCAACTTGGCCTCTAACTTAGTAGGTTACCCACAACAAATCATCTAGTCTCTTAGTGACTTTGTTTTCTCACACGTAACCTAAGGATAAAAATACCTGCCCCACCTGCCTCATAGGTTATGAGGTTGTGAGGATCAAATGAAATTTTGTGGATAAAAGTGCTTTGAAAAGTCTAATGTTTTATCAACATTAAGCAATAAGTGTGGCAGATGTTAATGATAACAATAATAGCTAGCATCTATATTGTGCTTTCAGATTTGGCACATTTTATTTCAGTTGATCTCACAAAACACCCTGAGAGGTAGGTGATTAGTATTATACCCATTTTATAGATTAGGAAACTGAGTGAGAGTGGCTCTAAGTCTAGGACTCTATCCACCTAGATATAAAAGATCACTGCCTAATTTATGTATAGCTTGTATCATCAGTATCATAATAGGACAATCAGAGGTACAGTTATCACATGTTGTTTCAAAAGTCATGATTTACTGGCTGTGTTGATGCAATGCCAAACATCTGGATGCAAAGTTAGTGAACCAGCTGGATAGTTCTATATCTACAGATGTTTAGCCTAATGCAAATAAAACATGGGTGATTGCCTGATTTTTTTCACTTTGTGTTATGATGTTTGGGCCTCACAGTAACATTGATGCAAATGAACTCAATACATTTGTCTCACCTCTCCCTTGTTTAGTAGACCAATGAATATGCAGAAACTATGACAATATGACAGTCTTATCTGCCAAATCATTTGATGTAAATCACACCCACATATCTTTTAATAGAGGTAAAGTTTAGTGACATATATTTTGTGAAAAATAATTTAAAAGCAGTCAATTAGTCAAAATGAAAGAAACATATTGCTAGTATGTTTTGGTCTAGGACAGTTTGCTAGGGATACATGCTGTGAGGGCTTGAATCAACCCACTTGGCTCACTTTAAAAGTTGCATTTTTAAATAAGTGCCAGACGTGTGAAGCCATAATGAGTTTAATTAAAGTCAATGGAAGCCAGTAATTCAAGTCTTAAAAATGTAATTTGAGATCAAACAAAACCCATAAGTCAAAATATGGGAAAAAAGATTTTAAATAACAATCATAAAAGAAAATCACCAAATACATTGTAGGGTGGTGAAGTGGAAAAACAATTTAAGTGGAAAAACAGGGGATGCAGGATATAACACCAGTTTTGCCACTGCCGCCCTTATTACCTTGGAAAAGTCACAACTCTTCTAGTACTCAGTTTTCTCAACTATACAATAAAGGGATTCATTTTATAGGGAGAAAGAAGGATTTTTCACAGGACAAAATTCAGTGCAAACACCAGGGTTTTGATATTGTTATTTTTGCTTGACAATATGCAAAATCAAGGTATTGGTATTTGCTAAACCCTCTGCAATCTGCCTTCTGATCTCATCACTCAACTGAAACTCTTCTCTAAAGTTATCAAGGATTTCTCAGTTTCTAAATATGATTGCCTTTTCTCAGTCCTCATCTTTTTTGACCTCTCTGAAGCATTTGGCACTGATATCACCTTTTTATAACTACTCTCTCCTCTCTATGTTTCCATGATTCTGCTCGCTACCTCTTTCTGTCTGACTGCTCTTTCTCTGGCTCCTTACCTGGATTTTCTTCCATGTCCAACTTCCTCATTTTAAAGATTAGAAACTGATGCTCAGATAGGTCAATTGAATTCCCTGAGGTCACATAGATTGAAAGTAGCAGTTCTGTATATGAAACTAGGTTCTCTGACTCCAAATCTGGATGGGACTGGTGGGGTGTTTTTTGTTTGTTTATTTTTTTTTACTGTTCTACAATCTACATGCTATAGTTAAGGCTCAAAGGTTCTGGATCAGTTACCATCCTAACACTGTTACATTCTGGAGGGATGGAAGCCATTAGTAGAATTTGAGCAGAAGCCATCCATAGGATAGGTCATCCAAAATAACTAGATAGTTGAGGCTAGCCACCTTTTGACACCCTAGCTTAAAGACCTAAGGGGACATTTGGGCTGTTGAGTGAAACAAATTAAATTGTGAAAGATTCTTTATTTGATCTTGTGTACTTCTCCTTGATGCATCTGGCTTCTAGTTTTTGTTGATCCTCTTTTGGCTTTAGATGGCTAATTCTATTTGTTCCATGCATCTTGGTGAAACCTAGTTGTTGATCTCATCATAAACTCTGTATTTGCTAAACCAGCAATTATTGTTTTCTGCCTATTTACAAAATATGCCCTATTCTCTGGTCATTCACATAGAAGTCAATAGAGGGGTCAGCTAGGTGACACAGTGGAAAAAGCACCAGCCCTGGATTCAGGAGGATCTGAGTTCAAGTCTGGCCTCAGACACATGACACTTACTGGTTGTGTGAGCCTGGGCAAGTCACTTTCGCCCTGAAAAAAAAAAAAGAAGTCAATGGGTATTTTACGCCCATATGTACCAGACACTGAAGTAAGCCTTAGAAATATGAAGAAAGACAAAAATAGTCCATGCCCTCAAGAAGCTCACAGTCTGATGATGGAGACAACATGTATGCAACTATGTATGAACAAGAAATATTCAGGATAAATTTGAGATAATCTAAGAGGTAAGACAGCATCAAGGGAGACCATGAAAAGTTTCCAGAAGTTGACATTTTAATTGATATCTGAAAGGAAGCCAGGGAAACCAGGAGCTAGATGAGGGAGATAATTCCAGGAAAGGAGGACAACCAATAAAAAAGCATAGCCAGAAGATAGTGTCTTGAGGGAGGAATAGTAACTTTGCCTATGTCACTGAAACATAGAGATTATGAAGGGCAGTGAGGTATAAGAGGACTAGGAAAGTATGAGGAGACTAGGTCATGAAAGGCTTTAAAAGCCAAATGAAGAATTTTTTATTTTATCCCGGAGGTAATAGTGAGCTACTCAAGTTTATTGAGTGAGAAAATAATATGGTCAGACCTATGCTTTAGGAGATCAAACTGTTATAAAGTGTACCATACTGTACTTCCTGGCATCAACTACTAGCAACAACACTAAATCCTAGAGCCTCAGAAGTCATACAGTTTAATCTCCTCATTTTATAGATATAGAAAATGACATTTAAAAAGGTTAAGCAACTTTGAGGAGAAGACAGCAAGAGAAATAAAGAAGCAAATGCCAAAGAGACAGAGGGGAAATTCTCTTTAGAATAAATAAGTTAGTTTCTCTCTTCCTCACTCCACACCCTATACAATCAGTTGCCAAGTCAAAAGCTTAATATCAGGTTTACCTCAACAATATCTCTCATATCTATTCTTTTTGCTTCAAGTTCCTTAAATACTATTTTAGTTTGGGCCCATATAATATTTCATCTAGATTGTTGCAATAATGTTTAAATTGGGTTACTTATTTCCAGTCTTTTCATTAACCTCCACCCAATTGCCAAATTAACCTCTGTGAAGCACAGATGTGACATGGTCTCCTACTCAGAACTCTCCAGTAGCTCACTATTGCCTTCCCAATAAAATACAAATTCACCCACCATTTTTTACTCTAACCTACTTTTCTAGCCTTTTTTTTCATAATACTCCTTTTTTTTGTACTTTATTTACAAATCAAAGCTGGAAAGGATAGCTATTATACTGGATGTTAAAATTCATCTCCCAAAAGATCTTGATAGACTAGAGCATCAGACAGAAATGTAGGACAAAATTTAATAGGAATACATGTAATCTTACCCTTGTCCTAAAACATTTTTTTCTCTATTTTAAGAGGGTAAAGGGTGGACAACCACTTAACTGACAAATGAAAGATGCTGGGGGGAGATGGAATTGTGGAGTGCAATTTCAGTATGAGTCAACAATTTGATAGTGAAGCCAAAATTCTAATATTACTAGAATGGAGACCTAGCTTCCAGGAAGAAGGGAATAATTCCAATGTACTATGCCCTGGTCCAGCCACATCTGTAATATTATATTCATGTCTGGATAACACATTTTATTAGGCACTTTGACAAACTAGAGAATTTCCATAGGAAGGTGAGTGGGGTGGTAGAGGGGCTCACATTTATGTTACATGAGGATAAGTTGAAAGAATTAGGAACATTTAACCCAAAGAAAATATGGAAAAGAGCTATTTTTAAGTATTGGGAAGCTCTCACAAAGAAGAGTTTTGAATAGTTTAGTTTTGCTTGGCTCCAGAATTATAAGGATTATTAAAAGTTGTAAGGAGGTGAGTTTAAGATTGACATAAAGAACTTCCTAATATTCAGGTCACCAGAAGTGCAATGGACTGCCTCAGTAAACTGGGGTTTCCTCTTCATTGAAAATTATTAAGAAGTATTTAAATTACCATTTGACTGGTAGATTCCAGAAGAGAGACTTTTGAGGGATCTGAGTAAGAATAGAGGGTCCCTTTGTTATTGTTGTTGTTCAGTCATTTTAGTCATGTTGGATTCATCATGACTCCATTGGGGTTTTCTTGGCAAAGATACTGGAGTGGTTTGCCATTCCCTTCTCCAGCTCATTTTACAGATGAGGAAACTGAAGTAAACAGGGTTAAGTGACTTGCCTAGGGTTACAAAGCTAGTAAGTGTCTGAGGCTGGATATATATAATCTTTATATTCTCTAATAAGTTTACCATTACCACAGGGCTTCCACCCAACATTCTGAGTAAGAGTGGGTGTCTTCCTTTTGTTTTGTTTTGTTTTGTTTTGTTTTGTTTTGTGGGGCAATGAGGGTGAAGTGACTTGCCCAAGGTCACACAGCTAGTAAGTGTCAAGTGTGTTAGGCTGGATTTTGACCTGAGGTCCTCCTGAATCCAGGGCTGGTGCTTTAGCCACTATGCCACCTAGCTGCCCCTGTCTTCCTTTTCTTGACATTGTGAGGACACCAATGGAACACATTGACTGTTGATTATTCCTATACATAGAATATAAACAGTCCATCGTCTCTTTTTTTTGCTTATGTATTTCTCTGATGACATCCTTTACTTCTTTATAATTCTTTGTTTATAATGTAATACAGCATAAGCACATCCACCATGATTTTCTCCATTGTTCTCTGAGTGATTTTCATTTCCAATTCTTTGTAACTTTGAGTATTCCATCTCAGTCATACAACAACACTTTTTCTGATGTATGAATAGAGACTTCATTGTGAGGTTCCATTCTCTTTCTCAATTAATTTTTTTTTGGCAGGGCAATGAAGGTTAAGTGACTTGCCCAGGGTCACACAGCTAGAAAGTGTCATGTTTCTGAGGTTGGATTTGAACTCAGGTCCTCCTGAATCCAGGGCCAGTTCTCTATCCACTGCACCACCTAACTGCCCCCTCCATTCTCTTTCTCATTCAGATCAATTGCCACTAAAACCAGGCTCTTAAGGTTAGTGTTCTTCTGTTTGGGAGAAGCTAATCAACCCAAATCATGAATTAGGAAAATACACCCCATTGAATATGGACCTTACATCATGTTGAGTTGTAATGTCACAGTTTCATTGGTGAAGGAGTGAGCAAATCTCTCAACTGCATTTGGACCAATGTTTATCATCAGTGGATGTTATGAGATGTCAGATAAAATACCAAAGCTTATGAAGACAAAATCAGGCCAGTACACAGATCTCTTGAATTTTAGAGCTTTGGAGGTTTCTCTTTGACAGACAAGACAAAGCTATTCATTGTTATTGCCGATGAAACTATTGCTGAGTAAAGAGGCATACATACATGTTCACTTTGGGGAATAACACAAATAAGCTCAATTCACCTAAAGGATTTTAAAGTTCAGAATTTTCAAACATTTAAAATTGTCTTCATTACACAAAGCCCCCAATGCCTCTTTGATTACATATTGATGTTTTAAGATAAAATTACTATGGGTTATTTATCCACATGAATATTTTGAGCACATTCTTCATATTCCATCATAAAAATATTTTACATAATTTTTGAATAATAAATGATGAACTATGATCCTCTTCATGCATAGTAAATGTTAAATGCTGCATTGTTTGCAGACATTAAGCCATAAGTGTTATTTGAGATGTTGCAAAATCCTGACCCCTTTAAAAGCCAAACAGCACTATGGCAGTCCTTCCCTAGCAACTGTATTCATAATAGCAATCTCCAACAGTCAGTCAAACTAAATAAACCATCAAGAATTCCAAGCTAGAAATGAGTTGTTGAGGGCTCCCGTTATCATGTCGGGACTAAGGTCATGGAGGAAACCGGAATGTTATTTTCACTAGTGCTAGACTGCCAGTTAGTGCTGGAATTAGATTGTAGTGAAGGTGAACTTCACCATTGCTGATATTGGCAGAAATACACTCAAAATCCTTGTAAGGACATTTGAAAGGTTTGTGGGCTACAAAGAGGTGATTCTCTCCCCCACCCTCTGTCTGTGTTCCATGCCTTGAGTATCTACTTTTGAGCTGGAAAACCACTGCTATGTACTAGGGTTTATGATTCCCAATTTGTCTTGCAGTGCTGGGAATCAAACTGAAACTTCCTGAGTACATAGTGTCAGCACACCAGAGAGGAATAAGCCACTGTGCCTGCCCAGAGATGCTCTGTAGAGTGGAATGCTCAAGGGATGAAGATCCCTACTTCGGTAGATTATGGTCGTTTCATTTTAATAGGAAGGTTTACAAAACATTACTGCTTAATTGCATTGTGGGTCAGTAGAGCATCTTAGCAGGTGAAAGAGGCAGATAGGGAAGGCTCAAAAGCTGTTCCTGAGCACACACATGCTGCTTCTCTCAGACCTCTTTGGCAATTTCATACAATGCAAGTAAAGAGTGGGGGTGGGGGGAAGCCCACTGTGAAAGCAGAAACTGAAAAAAAAAGATGCAGACAGAACTAAGATTCTCTCTCCTTTCCAAAAAAAAAAGTTCCATCTTTCATATTTCTGTTAACTATTCTAAGTGTAAGAACACAGAAGAAGAGACAAAACCTTTATTTAATATCTTCCAATTAACTAGCTAAATAGCCAGGAATTATAAGAATGGAATATTTGAGAAATTAATGTTTCTACTTATGAATAAAGTAACATTGAGATGACACAAAATATACATGTTTTCTCCTTTAGCAAAGAGAGAAAAAATATAGACTCTATGATTGAGATAACAGAAATCTGATCCTGTGGGAAATGAGGGGTATTGTAACTGTTGTAGATAGCCATTCTCTTCTTCACTAATGAGGAAGATGAACCTCCTTCCTGTCACTGAGGCAGCTGGTGGTAACTAACTCCTTTCCACACCTCACCCCTATTTACCTCGTGCTCTAGAATCACTAACAACACTATTGTGTTTTTCCACAGAAATTAATGCCCAGAATGGGTAACATATTCAGAATGATGAAGTGTTTCACCCTGAGTCAAGTTAGTTAAGTTAGTTTAATGTAAATATCCTCAATATCTTATCAGAAACACATTATCACCATTCCAAATATAACTACTATGAGTGATAGGGAGACCTTCATTAAGATCTAGAGAATTAGTACCTTTCATGAAGGTCCAGTACAGATGTAAAGTTGGTCATAAGTGTTATTGAAAGATTTGTGCTGAAGCACTATGAATCAGTATGTAAGGACTAGGGAAAGGATCACATGGGGCTCCCGGAATGCCAGGTCAAATGCAAGGGCAACAGTTCCATGTGAGTGGGGCTGGCATTAGAAGGATTGACATAGATTTGAAGGATCAACTGGCTACTGCTTTCTGTGTTCTCATTCAAGGCAAATATTTCAGAATTTTTATTATCTTCTATTGGATTGGGTGGAAATAGCCTGAACACAAGAATTTTTGTACTAATGAACAACCTCTTCTCAGCTTAACATCCACATATGAAAGAAACCTAAATCCCAGTATTCCTTAGACTGGACATTCTATGACAAAATGTGTTGTAGCATTACTGAACTGAAATGTAAAAGAAAAAAAGAAAACATTTTTTACTACTAATTCTGCTACTACTAATAGCAAACATTTATATAGTGCTTACTATGTGCCAGACTCTGTGCTAAGTTATTTATAACTATTATCTCATTTGGCCTTCACAACAACCCTGGGAGGTAAGTGCTGTTATCCCTATTTATAGATGAGGAAACTGAGGTATACAGGGGTTAAGTGACTTGCCCAGTCATATAGCTAGTGAGGACAGATTTAACTCGGGTCTTCCTGACTTCACGCCCAGTGATCTATCTCCACTGTGCCACCGAGTTTCTCCTATTATTTTTAATATATTACACTTTTCCCCTAACCATCCCCCCAGCCTAAAGTCCATTCCATTAAAAAAGGTCCCCTCTCTTTTAACTCCATCTTTTAGTCCACAGTAGTAAATAGAATGCTCAAAACTTCTGGTCCATGCATCATTGACCTGTATAATAGGCAAATAAAATTTATGTTGTGCAGCCAGTGTTTATTTTCCTCTTTGTCCCTTGAAGTTTATCAAAGTATGAATTCCATGGAATGAGTTCCCAATGAGTGGAAACCTACCCCCAAATCATCTTTGGAAGAGCATGAGTTTATGTTATCCTTTCTCCTCAGTTGCTCCAGGAGGTAAAGATATAGGTAACAGAGCCATTCTTAACAGTTCAGCAGCTACATGGTACAGTAAATAGAGTTCTGGGCTTGGAATCAGGAAGATGAGTATACCTACCTGAGTTCAAATCTGGCCTCAGACATCATTAGTTTTATGATTGTCGGCAAGTCATTTAACCCAGTTTGCTTTAGATCTTCATCTGTAAAATGGGCTAGAGAAGGAAATTGCAAACTACTCCAGTATCTTTGTCAAGAAAACCCCAAATGGGATCACAAAGAATCAGACACAAGTGAAATGCCTGAACAAAACCAAAATGTAACAGTGCTGATGAAGAAAATCATACTTCAGAACTGGATTGTGTTGATCCTAAATATTCCATATTCTTAGGCTAAAAACTAGAAGAAATCTTTACTAAAGCTTTCTCTCTCTAAATTCTAAAAGAATGAGCCATCCTGACAAATTTATGTTTCTGAATACCTGAGATTTTATATCTTCAAGTGCCAAAACTGGGGAGGGTAACCACTTTGGAATCAAATATTTCAGAAATGTTCAACTTTGCACTGTCCCCATCTTCTTCAATATGATATAGTGACTTTATCTGTAGCCTTGGACTGCCACACATCCTGGTTCCCAACCACCCATCCTCACCACCGAGCCTTGGTGGAAGGTGGGAAAAGAGTAGAAGGTGTAGTGCTTGGTGGGGACCAGTCCTTCAAAGCTCCTACTGCCCTGGAATATATGTAATAAATGTGGCACTTTAACTTGTAAAACACCTGAATCTTTTTAGTGGAAGTGAACCTTAGAAAGGTTGTATATTGTGAATTGATGGTTCAGTTTTCTTCATTCTCCCTGTTTCTCAGTGATGAAATTATGAATAAGCAAATGCTCAAATTATTCCATAATATATCAATCATATTGAAACAAATAAGTGTTTTCAAAACCTGTATTATAGCAGAACTGCCTGTATCTTTATTTATACACTTTTTGTGTCATCTGACAGAGAATAAGTTCCTTGAGGACAGGGATAGTTTCATTTTTGTCTTTGTATCTCCAGCACCTATCACAGTGTATGGCACATATTAGGAGTGATTAATGAATGCTGTTGATTGATTGCAAGAAGACTAAGGAGAATCATTCTGACATGTTGGAGAAGATTGAAAAGAGAGTAATATTAGTAAAAGCCCAGGAACAGTAGAATATCAAGGAGAGATTGGTCAACGGGGTTGCAGAGATATAAAGGAAGAGAACTGAGAAAAGGTAAGAGGATTCAGCAATTTATTGTTGATGACCTTAGGGAAAGTAGTTTTAGTCCAGTAATGTATTTGGAAAGAAGGCTGTAAGTAATTGAGAAGTGAGAGGGAGGCAAAATGGAGGCAATGTATGCAGATGGCTTTTTCTATGGATGGACAATGAACTGAGTATAGAATTGAACAGAAGAAAAAGTGAAAGTGAATTACATTTAGGACATTACATTGTGCTTTCAGAGATCCCAAATTGTTTCCAAACACAAAAAACTAACATTTTAATGCTAATATTTGGGAAGGGAAGAAGGAGAGAAGTATGGTAAAGTATCATTTTGTTGTTGTTGTTCAGTCATTTCAGACTCTTCATGACTCTGGGGTTTTCTTGGCAGAGATCCTGGAGTGGTTTGCCATTTCCTTCTCTAGCTCATTTTACAGATGGGGAAACTGAGGCAAATAGAGTTAAATGACTTCCCTAGGGTCACACAGGCTAGTATCTGAGGCTGAATTTGTACTCAGGAAGATGAGTCTTCCCAACTCCAGGCCTGGCGCTCTATTCATCTTGCCATCTAGCTGTACAAGCTCTAAAGAATCAAAATTTCAAGTGACACAAAGAACAATGTAAAGGTGGGCCTGTGTAATCTGTAGTATATTACCAATGATGACTTATACACAAGTAATGGTATTAAATATATGATCTAAGAAGCATATGATGAGAATGAGAGATAGGCTCATAGTTTAGCAAGTGTGAGGGATGTAATATAGACTATATATGCCAAATGTTGCACTTGCATTCAGTAAATATTAAAGGAAGACTTCTGGAATTTTGGATAGGTTTTCTGAAACAGGATTTATGGAAGGATGTGGATGGACTTCCTACAGAATGAGAAACAGATCAGTTGTGATCTATACCATTAAAGAGCAAAGAGAGGAGACAGCATTTCTGTTTAAATCTTGAAATATGTGCCAGTGAACCTACCACTCAAAAACTGTACACCTATAAGCTCATTTTATGTCTTAACTGTGAGCCTAGGAGTAAGTATGAAACAAAGAGAACTACATATCTCAATCACTTCAAATACTCTCCTTCCCTTGACCTTATTATAAAATATCTCTTCCTCTACCAACACCCAGTTCTTTTCAGCAATGAGGAGGCACAAATCAGAGGTCAATTTGCATTCAACTTTATCATAGTGTGTTGTATTTAGCATATTTATCTTTTAGTTTATATTTCTTTTTATCACATATTATGTTATGAACCATGATATAACACTTTATCCCCTAGTCTTACTTGGCTCCCTCCCAAAATAATGTAAGCTACGTTATTTTAGAACTTTTCAAGTTGGATTTTTTCTATTTTGTGTGTGTGTGTGTGTGTGTGTGTGTATGTATACTCACACCCACATACACACATACCCACCCCACATATATATATATATACATATATATATACATATGTGTGTACATATGTATATATAATCTTTTCAACTAGATAGTAAGTTCCTAGAGAGAAAGAAGTAGATCTCTTACCTTCTTTGAATACTCTATAGAAGCTAGGATGGTCTCTAGAACATAGTAGGTGCTCAATAAATACTTGCTGATTGGTAAATTGAATGAGAATATGTTTTCATTCCTTACTATCAGATTTACATTGCTTTTTTTCTAGAATTAACTACAGAAATATTTTATTTTATGCAATTATTATGATTTACACTCAGTCTGTTTCTCTTGTAGTGGAAAACAGAAGAAAGGATTGTTTCTAGCTCTCTCTGGTTGATACACAGGTATGAATGCCACAGTTGTTTAAGTAGCTGTCCAATAATGACCCTTTCACTTTAATTGCCATAGCAAGTGAATTGTTGCTATAGTAAAGGCATTATACAAGCAGTCCAAAACAGTAACACCTTATTTTATCAGGATTGAGTTGGAAGAAATATATGAAGGTTAAAAAAAATATTGATTCAATGATATAAAAATTACCCTATAGCTTGCCTTTAAAACCATCCAGGACATACAGCGACAGCATCCTCCACCAAAGAGATAGCAGATAAGGGTACTAGAAAAATAGGACAGACTCTCATTGCTGATAATACCATGAGGGCAAGATACCATTTCCTTCTGTTTATAGATGTAACAAACTGATGCAAGAGAAAAGAAAGCACTAAAATCAAAAAGAAAGAAATAGAAGGCAGTCAGGAGGAGGAGATGGGACAGAAGGAAGAGAGAGAAAATGGGAGAGATACAGAGACAGAGTCAGAAAAAGGAATGAATGAATGAACAAACAGACAGACACAGGGTAAAGTAGGTCTGATGATCTTGTCTAATGTGTATAATAAAATTCATAAGATTATTACAAAGGAAATAAATTATATTCAGATTGTTTGAAAACCAATTCATAGGAACCAGATTAAGAACTCCTGCTTTAGATCTGTGATCTGAATTTCAGTCTACACTCTCATCTGTGAAGCCAACAGCAGTTCTTTAAGAAGGCCATCAAATCGTGGGGCAGTGGATAAAGCACCGGCCTTGAATTCAGGAGAACCTGAGTTCAAATCCGGCCTCAGACACTTAACACTTACTAGCTGTGTAACCCTGGGCTAGTCACTTAACCCTCATTGCCCCACAAAAAAAAAAAAAAAAAGAAGAAGGCCATCAAATCAAGAGACCTATACAAATTGGACACAATTCAGAAAAGAAAAGAAAAACTACAAATAACCATCCTATCAATAGAACTTTAAGTACTCAATTGTCTACTTTTGTCAATAGACCATTTTTTAGGAAAAGAAAAATTCCAGAACTTGGTAAATTCAAATGTAAGAAGTCAGGTTTTTCTGGCTTTCCATGTCTGAATGTTAGTTTGAGAAAGTTGGCAAGTTGGAGGAACATTTGGGAAATCATTGTGTTGAAGGACAAGCTCAAAACTCCCTCCTGCTTCATATATTGCCTGGAATCAACAACAGTGTCTTCTGTGCTTCAGTGTGATTGGCTACAACAGTTCCAGTAATTTAAAATACAAATAGTGCTGAGAAAGCATGGTAAGGCTTGAAGTGTTATAGTTCTGGAAACACACTGGACCCTGTGAATGATGTAGCGGTAAAATGAGAAAAATATTGCCAGAAAATAGGAGCTAAAATTCACAGGAGAGAGTGATTGCCAGTCAGAAAATAGTGCTTTGTCCAGTCTCATGTGTTTATTTCCCATATACTGATTTTCTATAAAGACAGGGGGAAACAGTTGAAATTTGTAATTAACGTCAAAATATTTTTCATTAGGGAAAACTAGCCAGATTTGATTCTGAAAAGTTTGTTAAATGATACTCGTTTAAGTAGAAAAAAGTCACCTTTCTTAGTGTTTTTGTTTTTCAGTAGTTGCTCTGATTTCATTGATATTAGAAGTTTCTGGTGACAAATTACCTTTACCTATGTGGATGGACACTTTCTCTGCAACTTATCCTTAGAGAGTTTCATGGAGGCATTATGAGGTTAAGTGACTTGTCCAAGGTCACACAGCCAGAACATACAAGAGACAAGATTTAAACTGAAATCCTGTCTTTGGGGTCTGATTTCTATCTAATGTTCAAAACTCCCACACTCCTGATTGCTCACTCTCATCTTAAGGTCTTGGATTAAAAGTTAGAAGGGGGGCAGCTAGGTGGCATAGTGGATAAAGCACTGGCCCTGGATTCAGGAGGACCTGGGTTCAAATCTGGCCTCAGACACTTGACACTTACTAGCTGTGTGAACCTGGGCAAGTCACTTAACCCTCATTGCCCTGCAAAAAAAAAAAAAAGAAGGGAATTTAGATTTCATCTAGTCCAACCTCCTCATTTTATACTGGGACAGGGAGGTGAAATGATCAAGGTCACACAGAATGCAGTAGCCAAGGTAAGATTCAAACCAAAGTTCTAATTCCAAATCTAGTGCTTTATTCCCTGGACTACCTGTGAGTTATCTAGTACTGATTATCTATAACTACATAAGGAGGAAAACCTCTGGTGGCAGCCTGTTCTGTTTGTGGCAGCAACTACAACACGGTGAATATGAGGTTGGGAAGGGAGAATACAGGGAAGAAAGAAAACATTCTGACCAGGTAAATCTGATTGGGTCTTGGTCGAATTTACACTCAATGTCTTTCCTTCCTCCTAAGGGCCACAGCAGTTAGCCAGCCTACTTTCCTGTGAAATGTCACTCTCCACTCCTGACCAGATTCTTTCTCTGGTTCATAGTCAGTAACCCTGTCTCACAGTTTTTTCTCTACCCTGTTGTTTCTGAGCCAAGAAAACAATTTTGTGAAGTTTTCTAAAATTGAATGTTTTTTTCTCCAGTCAGTAATTTTTTTTTAATTTATATGTTTTATTTTTAATTTTAATGTCAGTAATGACAAGAAAATTGTGGGAAAAAAAAATTCCTTCCTAAATCCTCCCACCTTCTCATTGTTTGCTTGAACAATGTATACAAAAGTGATAATGATGGGTCCTTGCATAAATGAGAGATTGAAGATTCATATTCATTTCAGAGAAAAGCCAGACTCACTGAAGTAGAGGATTCTAGAGTGGGAAGTAACATAGTCCTCTGTGGGTTGAGTAAGGGGAGGAAATGGAATTGAGCTGTAATCATGGGACTAGCCGATAAAAATCTACCTAATCCTTAGACAGGTTATCCACACAGAGGTTTATAGCTATTCTTACCTCTATTGCCACCAAGAAAAAGAGAGAGATTTTGGTTGATCAAGCCTTTTGTATGCATATTCAGTTCCATTTGAGCATCCAATCTCTCTTATTACCCTAGTGGTGAGAAAGAGGGGAAACAAATAAATAAACAAACAAACAAACAAAAAACCTGCTGTAAGCCTCCAGCTGGATATGCAACAGGATGAGAATATTGTGTATGCTCCAAGGACTTGGCTATTTCTACAGAAGAGATATACATGAAGGGTGACTAAATTTGGGAGGTTTGTTGCTACCTGCATTTGCACGTGTGAAAAAGAAATTTAGACTCCAAAAATGAGAGCCTACCAGTGGAGATACCTAATCTTTTTGCCCCTGCCTTTCCCCTGGCCTGTTCATTTATTTGGCAGAAGCAGAGAGAAGACACAAGACTTCAGAACCATATATCTCTTTGCTATTCATTGGGATAACTCCCCCAAAATGGTTTGAGAAGGAATGAATGCAGGTTGAAAGTCAGGAACTAACTTACTGTCAGAGGGAGTTAGTGTTTCTAACACTAAGTCAGATAAAGGCTTGAGACAAGGACTTTGATCTTACTAGCTAGAAGAAGCTGAATTTAAAAGACAAACTAAATGCCTCTGGGCTCTAATTATCTGGCTCATTGGTCTATGTTCCTAGAGAGATTAGTCCCTGGAGCTGAGGGACTGATAAAACTCTCTTCTTGTGGAGGAAACACAGATGAGATGTTTTCCCTAAGAAAGTTGAAGAAGAAGCCTTGAGTTGAAAGCTAAAAAGAAAAAAAAAAAGAGGGGAGGGAGGCAATGTCAATTTCTCTGCTTATTGTGAAATATTTAGCACCTTGGTTTAAGACTACAACCTGGGAGGTGACAGCTGTGAATACTCCTTCCACAGAGAAAGATGGAGCAACAGAGATCTAAAACCCAGCAGGGGCCAGCTGAGCCAATGCGCTGACAGGAGCAGAGCCTATAGGGAAATTTTATGACATCACTGAAAGTTGTTAGGGTCATTCATGGTCAGAGGCATGAGTTATCACTCTATGTGTACTCATCTTGGTCATATCTATTTCCTTTTTGTGTCCTCATGTATAATTGTTATGCTTGTGTACTCATCTAACTTGCCTTGATGGTGTCAAAAGCAGGGCCATCTTTCCAGTCAACCACATTCACAACCTATATATCATCTCCAATTCCTCATTCTCCCTCACACAAAATTTCTAATCAGTGGCCAAGTCTGCTTATTTATACTGTCACAGCATCTCTCACATATGTTCCCATGACTCTATTCCCAAAGACTACAATTCTAGTTCAGGCCCTTATTATGTTGTATCTGGACTATTCCAATAGTTTTCCATTCATTATCTCTATCATAATTATCTCCTCTCTCCAAACTGTCCTGTATAGAGCTGTAAAAGTGATTCTCCTAAAAAGTAGTTCTAACCATGTTACTCCTCTACTCAATAATTTCCCTTGGCTCTCTATCACTTTTACCATTGGATAGTAACTCTTCTCTTTGGCATTTAAAGACCTTCACAACCTGGTCCAATGGACCTTTTCAACTTTTATTATAAGCATGCATTTCTCTCCTTCATTAACTGTACAATTCAAAGTTTCTTATACATGATACTCCATCTCCTCTCCATGCCTTAGTACTAGCTATCTACCATGCCTGGGTTGACTTCCTTTCTACCTGAACTTCTTTACTGTCTTCAAAATTCACCTCAAGTGCCACCTTCTATCTGAAACCTTTCCCAATCCCCATAGCTATTAGTACCTTCTACCAAAAAACCTACCTTGATTTATTTTGCATATAATTTGAGTATTCTTGTGTTACATTTTCTTCCCCTAATAGAGTGTAAGCTCCTTTAGATCTGGGATCCAGGATTTAGATCCAAAACCAAATCTAGTGCCTAGAACATGGGTGCTTATTAGATGCTTGTTAAGTGATTGATCCAGGTTTGTGTAATTGTAGGAGAGGGTGTCTGGAGTGCATAGAGAACATATTTTATTGCCACTTTTTAAAATATGCTATTTTATTGAATGACTTCACTTTAAACTAGCTTCTGTCATTTGGCAGACTAGTAAAAAGAAATCTTGGATGGGAATTTGTGAGTTTGATTTTCACTGATGTGAAACCATCAAGTACCTTGAACCAGGGGTGACTTCTGTGAAAAGGCCTTCATACAAAAAGGTAGGAACCCAACTGTAACATATATGTTAACTAGGACTACTTATATCATCTGCTTCAGGTTTTGTTAGGGAAATGTTAAAATTGAATAACACAGAGATAACCAGTTATGAAAAATTAGAAGTTAGAAAAAGAATTTTCTAAATCACACACCAAGTTTCTTGTCATAGTCTACATGTTGGATTTGGAATGTTTCTTAAACAAAGAAAATATTCCCTAAAAAATTTCAAAATAAATAATGAAATAATTGACTCGCTGTTTTTTTCTTCTAAGAATAAACCTTTGCTATTAAAATTGAAATCTATGATTTTTTTCTTCCCTTCTGGGAAAACTGAGGAAGTTTATGGTTGTTTCCAAGCTAATTAAATAAACAGAACTAATTCCAAATTCAGATTTCTTTTCTTAGCTATAAATATGTTTAGGTTATGGAGCAGGATCCATGCCCTGAGACTTGAGTAATAAGGTCGTAAAATGTTTTTAAAATGAATTAACGGGACCCCATGCTCAAGATAGGGGACAGCATACCCATGCAGATTGTAAAGCAACAAACCCCACTTAAGTAATAGTTCATGCTCTTATGTGAAATTATAGCTATTAACCAAAACTCTTATTTGCTATTGTCATTTTTTTTCCTTTCAGTGCATTAGACTCTGTTCTTCAAAGAAGGGCAATGCTTCAGCCTTTTCCTGGGCGTGGATGGGAGACTGGTCTGTTACTCTAAATCTCTTCCCCTCCCCTCTACCAGCCCAATCTCAAATTGAAGAGAATAAATTAGTCAGTAGTAACTTCTGCCTGACCTCTAGTTGAAGGGGAGAGTAGTCAACAAAATTCACAAGGGAATAAGAAATGCTATTCTTATCTAGAGAAGAGCATAGAATTTTTTTCCCCATCATGGAACTGACTACAGGATTACTATTTCTAAGATGGAAAGGACCTTAGAAGCCATCTAGTTCTAATCATTTGGTTTATAGTTTTTAAAAAAACTGAAGCCCAAAGAGGTTAGGTGACTTATCCAAAGCTGCACAGGTAATATGTAGCAAAGCTAGGATTCAAGGCGGGCCATCTGCTTCCAACCCAGTAGTCTCTGCACTTCACCATGCTGTACAAGCCATAGTGCTAGGATTCTGTCATGCCAAGTGTTTGTATAGCTCAGCCTTGCCACTTGTACCATGTGCTCCCTGTATAGGTCTCAGTTTCTTTTCCCACCTGGAAGTTATAATTAAGGAAATTGTTTCATGTCACTTTTATATACTTTTTAAAAATATTCTTTTATTTACTTGTAAATTAAGCTTCTTGAGGGACAGGAACTATTTCGTTTTTCTTTTTGAATCTCCAGCACCCGATTCAGTGTGTGGAACAAAGTAGCACTTAATAAAAAGTCTGCGAAATTAAAAGGAAGGATTCCTTCTATGGCATTAGGACTATCTCCTCCTTTCAATAGGGGTGGGGGGTGGATCTCTTTTCTCTCCCTGGCCCATATCTTGCCTGCCTCCACCCCATCTTACACACAAACTCTGTTTCTTTGCACACATGCACACACCCATGCTTATTACAAAGAAGAATTCAGAAAAGTAGCCATAGAATACATTAGCCACTGGTTGTTTTTAAGCTCCAAGAAATCTCCAGTTTCAGTCTGGCCTGTTAGCAGTGATTGAAGCATTACTCTCCCATAATTTTCAGGTAGTGCAAAGTTAAATGATGTGGTCGTTTCAGGCCTAGGTCCTACTTGACATAGGTCCTACTTGTCCACAGGAAAGTCCCACCACAGGCACCTTTGTTGGCCAGTCTCAGCAAAGACACCAAGCACTTAATGAGCATTTATTATTTATTTGACCTTCAGAGGTCTCTAGGTGCAGACACAGTTATAAAATCATATGCATAAAACCATCTCTGCAATAAATTAAAATTAAACTAACCATAGCAACAGTATTCTAGGAGCATATCTTTACTTCCTTGGGCAGGCCAGGTGGAAGAGATGAGTTCTGCACCATGTCCTGAAGGTCAATACACTTGGACTCTGTCAAACCAGGAAAGCAAGAAAATTGCAGTGTCTAGTGAAAATCACCATCTTTCCTTTGGCCTGAAATGTAAATCTGTGGCCTGTCAGACAAGGTACCTCAGCACAAAACACCAGCTTCCTTGTTTTCAAAAGCCTCTACATTAGGATGTGAGTGCATTAATGTTGGTGGGGGGAGTAGAAATTTGGATAAATACGTATAGTTACACATGGAATGCATAAAAATCTGGGACTCAAAACATTTTCAGCAGGTGCAAATAAAGCATGATGTTCATCATTTGTACATAAAGAGAGAGCACTAAAAGCACCAGATATACTACCTCATTACTGGGGGAGGGGAGGATATGTTGCATTCCTTGTTACATATATTTTAAGATGATGTTTCTAAAAAAAAGAAAATAAACTGAACATGTGGAGCATGCTTATAATTAATTAATCCCTGCTAGAAGGGACGATTAAGCTGGTGCATCTAGCAAGCCCAATAGTTCTCAGATGCAGTACACTAAGCTGATTGGGTATCCACAGTAAATGTGGTCCCAACATGGTAAGCATCTGGAAGTGGGAGGGCACCAGGCTGCCTAGATAAGGGCAAATAGGCCCGGATCAGAAATGAAGGTGGTTCAAGGTCCCACATTGCTTTGTATAAGTATTGAGCCCATAAGTGGTTGATGTACTTCTACCCTGGGCAAAGGAGGTGGGAGAAGAAAACAAAGGGAGAGAGAGAGAGAAGGGGAAGGAGGAAGGGAGGGAGGAAGTCCCAAGACAAAAAAAGTCACAGAAATTCATTGAACAATCTTCACCTCACTTATGCTAATTCATTGAATAATCTTGACCTCATTAGGTATGCCATTTAAAGTTGAAACCAAAAGCATATTACATATAGTTGGATGGTCAAGTGTCTGATCCTACAAACATTAGCTTAGCTTTTTTTTTTTAAATAAGTCCTCCTCAAGGGGTTAACTAGGTGGTGCAGTAGATAAAGCACCAGCCCTGGATTCAGGAGGACCTGAGTTCAAATCCAGCCTCAGACACTTGACCTTACCAGTTGCGTGACCCTGGGCAATTCATTTAATCCTCATTGCCCTGTGCAAAAAAAAAATGTCCTCCTCAGATTCTCAAAAGAAATTCACAAACTAAGTCTCTTTACCCTGTTTTGAACTGATGCTGTCTTGAGGTGGATAACCAAAGGAAATCAGTCTGTTGAAACACTCAGAATTGCCATAAGAGATAGTCATTAAAGTTTTCTCTACCCAGCAGTTGTCATAAAGAAATTGCAAAGCTTCAGAAAGTCATTTTTTCCTCAATGTTATGATTTTATTGATTATGCCAGTACTTCAAACTAGTCAATCAACTTAAGAAAAACAAGGAAAATTTACCTACTTTAAATATACTCTTCACCCAATTCTGTGTGAACAAATGGAAAATGTTTTTCACTCCTAGAAAATTCTCTCTCTGTGTCTCTTTCTGTCTCTTTTCTCTGTCTTTCTCCCTCTCTCCTCTCTCTCCATCCCTGTATTTGTCTCTCTATCTCTTTCTCTCTGTCTCTGTCTGTCTGTCTTTCTGTCTGCTGTGTCTGTCTGTGTCTGCCTGTGTCTGCATTCCTCTCCCTCTCCCTTCGTCAATACAAGCATTATTGAAATTTCTACCTTCAGTACTATTCATGTTCTCTCCACTGTGGGATTCATTGGGTCAATTAAGCAAACATGAACTCTTAAAATAGTAGAAAAATGACAATTACCTGTGTAGCTATGTCTTTTTTCCCCTCTCTCCTCCCTCCCACACAGGCTGTGTAAATATGATATTTATAATTTCATACAACGAATACAATCGATTCCTGAACATCCACTCCTCAAAGTAGGTATACTCCTTTCGGATCAAGACCACTTAGCAATATTTGGGTAAGTTTGATATTGTTGAGAATGCTTGAGGGAGGGAGCCCTCATTGAAGGGTCCTAGAAATAAAACATCCGGTGAAACTGGAGAGATGATTCACCCAGCCAGGAGCCAGTCACACAAGCCCTGTGATGTGACTCATTAATTTTTTTTTTTAAAGAGGCCTATAGCTATACTGCAGTAAGGAAAATGGGAGTTCAATCCTACTGCTCCTACCTACTGTCTGTTCTGCTCTGGGCAAGTCCTTTAACCTCTCAGTGCCCTGGGGCTATTCTTTAATTTTTGGTTTTTGTTTTTTGTGAGGCAATGAGGGTTAAGTGACTTGCCCAGGGTTACACAGCTAGTGTCAAGTGTCTGAGACCAGATTTGAACTCAGGTCCTCCTGAATCCAGGGCCAGTGCTTTATTCACTGTTAAAACAAGCAGTTGCAATCTATTTTGATCAAGTTTCTTCACTGGGAGTTTCCTCTACCTTTGACAGCACCTAGGAATAATCAAAGTAAAGGAGATCTGCTTTTGTAGCATGATAACATCTTTACTAAAGGAGTCTGGCTTCTGTGCTGCTGTAAATTATTGAGTGCATAAAATAACAATAGGACCAATAAAAAACCCAAAGCCTAATGAGAAAGTCATTACTATGAAAAAGCAACAACAACAACAACAATGTCCTCATCTGAAAAAAAATGAGAGGGTTGGTCTGGATCCAATCTAATCCAATCCAAAAAGTATTTCTAAGAATCTGCTATACAAAAGATAGTTCACTATGCACTGGGGTGGCCAAATAAAAAATGAAAATAGTCCTGCCCTGAAGAAACCTATACTCTCCTGGATAGGGGTAAAATATATAAATAAATATAATTTGGTGAGAATTTGAAAAGGAAGTTCTGCAATCTTTTCCAAATGAAATAGTCTAGGATTCTATGACTTTATGAATTATCATCATAGTATTCAAGACTTCCCATCATCTGACTGCTCCTTAACTAGCTAACTTTATTTCTTATACACATTAACAAGTATCATCTTTTCAAACTGGATAGGCTTCATCAGAATTTCCAATTCCACCATATTCATTCTCCTCACCATTGCTCCTAATATTTCCCCCATTAGCAGGATCTTTCCCTCTCCTTTCCACCTACCAAATTTTGCCCCTGGAAAATCTGGACTATAAGAGGTGCCACATCTTCCATGAAACCTTCTCTAAATCCTTCAACCAATACAGATTAAGTGCCTGATGTTGTATCAAGATCTGGGGCAAAGGTGCTCTGGATCCCCAATCTTATTTGTGGGATACTTCCTCCACTAGTTCAATTTACAACTCATCTGTACTTTCCAAAGCTGTGTAATGTATCATAGAGGATCTATCCAACATACTAGAGAAAGATAATAAAGCTTGAATAAGACATGCCCAATCCTCATGGAATTCATAATCTACTAGGGGGTTACAGCACAAGCACAAATATGTACAATAAAAATAATATCTGATTTCTGCATAAGAAAAAGGCATAAACAAAGTAATAGCTATTGTGATGGTTAGGGGGAAAGAATGGTTACTAACCAAAACATAACAGAAAAGGCCTTATGGAGAAGATAGAATTATATCTGAGTCTTAACTATCAACATATAAAGAAGAAAAGGGACATATTCCAACATCACCAAAGTCACAGAAATGGGAAAGCCCAGGACAAGTATGAGGAATATTGAATAGTCCAGGTTTTTTCCCCTTCTGGAGTGCATATGTACAAGAATGTGGTAACATAAGACTGGAAATATAATAGAGGATGTTGAATGTCAAATTAAGTAGTCTGAAGTTTATGGTTTTTTAAGAGGTGTTAGAGATCCAGTCAATAGTTTTGTGCAAGAGTGATATTTACATAAGAAAGGCTAAATCAGAAGCAATATGAAGGATCTATTAGAAGAAAGAGTGGAGAGATGTCAAGACTTGTAATTGTTCAGGCAAGTGGTAATAAAATCCTGGATGAGCATGATTATATTCAGAATAGAGAGATGGAGACAGAATACAGGGAAATTGTAGAACTCAAAATCTTAGGAGTTTATTACTCATTGGATATGGTATATAAGGAAAAAAAGAAAATCTAAGATAAGGCCAAAGTTTTCAATATAAGTCCTCTGTTCTGAGAGAATGGTCATGACGGAAAGAAATGGCAAAGTCAGAATATGTCAACAGATTTAGCATAATGATAAGTTTGGATTTAGACATGAAAATGCTACTGGAACAGTGAGATGTTCTGTAAGCTACTGGAAATGCATGTATGAAGTTTCAGGATGTAACAGAGAGTTTAATTTATAGGAGAAAAACTAGGGCTATAAATTTTGCAGTGGTGTGCATATGGGTACTAATTGAAGCTATGGGAGTAAATAAGATTGTTAAAATTGTGGGAATGTTTTCCATGACTACTCATGTATAACTTATTTTGAAATGCTTGAGTTCTAGTGGGTGGGGGTTGGGAATGGAGGAGAAAGAGAAGTTGGAACAATTTTTTTTTAAAAATTGATGTTAAAATTTGTTTTTACATATATTTTGGAAAATAAAATTCTATTCAAAAAAAAGAATCTATAGAGAGATGAAAAGAGGGATTAGGACAGTACACTGAAGAACATAAAAGGATAAGAAAGGTGAAAGGGGCTCATTGAAGGGGTGGTCAGAGAGTTAAGACATGAAGAGAACCAAAAAGGTGTTGTGTCACAGAAGTCAATGGAGGAAAATTGTATATATTTATATATATGCATATACACATGTATATGGAGAGAGAGGGAGTGAGCACAGGTACTCAACAGTGTATAAAGAGAAATCAAAGAGGATATGAACTGAGACAAGATCTTTCAATATGACAGCAAGGAGATAATTACTGACCCTTGGAGAGTAATTTCAATAGAGTAGTGTAAATGTAGGACAGATTCCAAGGGGTTAAGGGAGTAAGTGGTGATGAAATCAAGTCATCAGGTGTAGACAACTTCTTCAGGAAATTTGGTGATTAAAGCTTCATGGAGTAGAAGAGATAAGGGGGCCCAGTATGGAGAGGAATCTCACAACTAACTGACTGTCTTCCTCCTACCCAGATACCCTCAGGTTTAGGCTGACGTCTGGTGTCTTGTCAAAAAGTGAACAGTGGAGTGAGCTCCCAACCTCATGACACGATCGCTCCAAAACAACATCCAAATAACACCATAGGAAAATGCTGGGAGCAGCAAAACTCACAGAAGAATGTGCTGAAATCATCTTCTAAACAAGAGCAGCTTGGAAGGTCAGAAGGAGGGAGCTGCTGTGCTGATACAGGAGTCGAGCCCAACCCCAGAGTCACCCTGACACAGATCCAGTCCCAGGAAGGCCTCACCAGAGAAGCAGACCCCCAGAGACTCTGAATCAGCTGAGGCACCAGTGTTGTCTGGAACTAAGCTCACAGTCTGGTGAGTGGGCTGAACCCTGGGCAGGGAGGAGACTACAGGGGTCTATGCTGGTGCTAAGGCAGAACTTATTTTACACCCCTGCTGAGAACCAGGAGGTAGGCTTGAGTAGCAGTGGCCCAGGTGGGGGAGGGGCACAGGCTCGTCAGAGCTGACAACCATAACACACAAAGTTGGTTGATTAGCAAGTTGGTCTGTGGTCATCTAGGACCAGGAAACAGGCCAGGCAAGTGAAGAACCTGATTCTCCTTAAATCATACCACCTGGAACTTCTTAAGCTTGGGATACTGCAGCCTGGAAACAGTGTCCCACTTTAAGGAGCTAAAAGTCTGGTAAAAGAAAGGCAAGATGAGCCGACAGAGAAAGGTTAGAACCATAGAAAGTTTCTTCAGTAACAAGGAAGACCAAGGGGCACCCTCAGAGGAAGATGTCAACATCAGGACCCCTATATATAAAGCTTCCAAGAAAAATATGAATTGATCTCAGGCCATAGAAGTGCTCAAAAAAGACTTTGAAGATAAAGTTAGAGACATAGAGGAAAAAATGGAAAGGGAAATGAGCTTGATGCAGGAAAGACATGAGAAAAAAATCAACAGCTTGAAAAGTGAAATTGGCCAAGTAGAAAAGGAGGTACAAAAGGTCTCTGATGAAAATAATTGCCTAAGAATGAGGATTGAACAAATGGAAAACAGTGACTTTATGAGAAACCAAGACACAGTAAAGCAAATTCAAATGAATAAAAAAACGAAGGACAATGTTAAATATCTTCTGGGAAAAACTACTGATTTGGAAAATAGGTCCAGGAGAGATAATTTGAAAATTATTTGTCTACCTGAAAACCATGATCAAGGAAAGAGCTTAGACATCATCTTCCAAGATATTCTCAGGGAAAATTGCCCTGAAATTCTAGAAGAAGCAGCTAAAATAGAAATTGAAAGGATCCACCGATCACCTCCAGAAAGAGATCCCAAAAGGAAAACTCCTATGAATATTACAGGCACATTGCAGAGCTCTCAGGTCAAGGAGAAAATATTTCAAGCTGCCAAAAAGAAAGAATTCAAGTACTGTGGAGCCCCAGTCAGGATAGCACAATATCTAGCAGCTTCTACATTAAAGGGCCAGAGGGCATGGAATATGATATTCCAAAGGGGAAAGGAAATGGGATTACAACCAAGAATCACCTACCCAGCAAAATGGGACTTTAATGAAAAAGAAGACTTTCAGATATTTGTGATGAAAAGACCTGAACTGAATGGCAAATTTGACTTTCAAATACAAGACCCTAGAGAACCATGAAAAAATTGGAGCTGGGAGACATACCTGGGATAGTACAGCAGGCGACTGTCTTGTGTCTGAGGCCGGGTTTTAGCTAGGATACCCCTGAGTCCAGGGGTGATGCTTTGTCCACTGTGTCACTTAGCTAGGTGATGACATCTTTAGGGTCAAATTGACGGGTGAAGGGAATTCACTGGGGGAGGGGGAAGGGCAGAAGTAAAATCCTACATGAAAGAAACAGGAAAAGGCTTATGGAGTGGGGGAAGACATGGGAGAGGAGCAGGGCAGTAAATGAATTTTACACTCATCAGAAAAGGCTCAAAGACCTTAAACTCATCAGAGCTGCCTCAAGGAGGGAAGAACACACACACACACACACACACACACACACACACCCAACTGGGTGGAGTAATCTATTTAATCTGGGCACTATATGAGCCTAACACTCATTAAAGTTGGCTCAAAGACCTCAATCTCATTAGAATTGGCTCAAGGAGGGAATAATGTACACACTCAATTGGGTGGAGTAATCTCTCTAACCCTGCAGGAAAATAGAAGGGGAAGGGGATAAAGAGAGAGGGGCAAAAGAAGGAAGGGCAGAGTGGGGGAGGGGACAAACAGAAGCAAATCCCTTTTGAAGAGTGATAGGATGAAAGAAGATGGATAATAGAATGAATATCATGGGGAAGGGAATAGGATGGAAGGGAAACAGTTTACAATAGTAATCATGAAAAAGGGAAAAGGGGAAGAAATTGTACAAGAAATATTTATAGCAACTCTTGGTGCAGGCTAAGAATTGAGAATCAAGGGAATGTCCATCAATTGAGGAATGATGGAAAAAGCTGTGCTATATGATTGCAGTGGAATGGTCTTATGCTACAGGAAATGAAAAACAGGATGATCCCCGAAAAACCTGGAAAGACTAATGAACATAAGTGTGTAGTGAAGTGAGCAGAGCTGGGAGGACATATGCCTAGTGACAGCAGTATTGTTCAGTGAGCAATTGTGAATGACTTAACTACTCTCAGCAATGCAATGATCCAAGACAATCCCAAGGAACTAATAAGGAAGCTTACAATGCACCCCTATAGAAAGAACTGATAAAAAGAACACTTGTGGATTGTACATATATAACCTGGTTGCAATCTTGTGGAGGGGGGAGGAAGGGAGAAAAATTTGGAACTCTAAATCTTATCAAAATGAATGTTGAAAAGTACCCTTACATGTAACTGGACAATAAAATAAAAAACAAAAGTAAAAAAAAACAAAAACAGAAAAGAAGAAAAGATAAGGGAAGGATTGGGGAAAGAATAATAAAAATAATAATATTTAGCATTTACATACTACTTTAAGGTTTGCCTTTCATTCTCACAACAACTTTGTTAGATAGGCACTACTATTACTATTTCCATTGCGTAAATGAGGAAACTGAGGCTAAGAGAGTGTAAATAACTTGTCCAGCCACACACAGCTAGGAAGTTTCAGAGGTAAGAGTCAAATGCAAGTCTTCCTAACTCCAAGGCCAGTGCTTTAACCAGTAGTTAACCTAGACACTTAAAAGGTAGATGTGATTGTAGGCAAATGGGAAGGGGCCTGTGGAAAGGATAAGATGAAAAATGCAAGCAAGAAAAAGGATGTTAAATCCCACTATATAAACTCACTGTACCTATCCCCTTGTCAGCATTTTTCAATAAGTAATTATCAGGTTACAGTGTACATCAAGGACAGCTCTGAAAAGGGAAAGAATCATTAAAGCATATCAAGAAGCCTACATGGAAGCCGTCATTGGTCTGTCTCCTTCCCGTCCACCAATATCATTTCAGTTTTTGCCATTCTTTTGGCATCTGATTACATTCACTTGAGCATTTCATTATATACTACCTTGTGCAGTTACATTCCATGTATGTTGCTAAGAGACCCTCCCTTTTTTCATGATCAATGAGTCATGAAGTGACACAGAGAAATCCATGAATTATCCAGGTACTTTCTTGAGTTTACATAGCTCTAGCTAAAAGTTATTGGGTTGCTATGAATACATACAAAGGCCCAATTTCATCTATGGATGTTTTGCCTCATGTTTGGCAAGTCATAACCCACTTCCCTAAAGCATGAAGGCATTTGTTCATCACTCACCCTTCACTAAATATTACTAAAATATCAGTCTCAGAGGTTGTTTACTCTAATTTGCATAGCCTCCTATATGACTGGTTCAAGTTCCATTTCTGAAGGAAGGATTACCACTGAAATGGTAAGTGCTATTGCACACTCAATTATATGGGTCACCCAGTTAATTGTTGGGTTGCCTTAACCTGATAAGCACTTGGGTACCCTTCTTGTAACTATCAGTCTTCCTGCTAGTGTCTGGGGAATAACATGTGTCACCCCAAAGATCAAGGACCCTATATCTTATGTTTGTCCAGCTTTCCACTGTATCCTCTAGATAACATGCTTGCAATAGTATATAGTCTTAAAACAAAGTTAGCAAGGTTATTGCAAGTAAAATTGAAAGACTTTCAACTTCCTTTCCTTGAATCTGAGCTACCCACTTCCCAAGGGCTTCACTTATCCCAGTCCTTACCCTCTTTAACCCCTTGGCCACTGTAACACCATGTGTAATTTATCCTAATGAAATTGTAAGATTGTTCAGGTCAAACACCATATCATATGTCCCTCCTTATTCTCCATGTTACTTTGCCCTGTGTTAAAAATATGCTCATTGTACTGAATGAGCATATGTATTTATGTGGAATATATTGAGAAGTATATACAGAATCAACACTAATGTTTAGGATGGTGTAGTGTAATGATTAGAATGATGCCACTTACTGGAGACTTGCTGTGGGAAAGCTCCACCAGGAGGAAAATGCCTCAGAGACATTGTGGCTTTTCCCTGGTGTCAGGAAATGACGTTTACTCATGGGTGCTGTCTATCAAGGCTACCAGCCAATCAACTTGAGGAGCCTCCTATTTTCTGGGAGGAGACAGGAAGGAGGAAAGGGAGCCTGCGAGAGTTCTCTCTTTTGGGTTCCTGACTTGATGGTGGTGGTTGTGGCAGAGGACTTCACAGGAAATTTGAGGAAAGATAGGAATGCCAGGTTGTTGGAATTCTGTTCTCAATCTTTTTCTTTCTATTTTCCAATAAACCCTTAAAAACCTAAACTCGTTTTATCAGTGATTTTAGTCAGTTTCCCCCAAAACTGGGGGAACAGATTAGAATCCACATTTAGAATCTTAAATTACACAGTAGGGAGGAAGTAGGGTGATAAATATCACAAGTTCTGCTCTGGGGACCTTCAGCCTTCCATGGGCTATGTAGAAACTTATAGAGGTAGCTGACAGGGGAGATGTTCAAAATGACCAATGTTTTCTATTCATACAATCAGCCTTTAACCCCTCACCTTTGCCTCTCAATCATGGTGTTCTTTTTGTGATTGTTTCCTATTTCAAGGTCATACTCAATGCCTTTGCTAAAGTTATTCCCCATGTATAGAACTACTACAGAAAGATAACGTGGGGACACACAAAGTATGCATTTGCATCTCCCAAGAGATGCCCAACCTGTGAATGTGCACTACAGGAGCCTTAAAACTCAGAGGATAAGACTTTGTTTTTGCAGAATGTTCCAGACAAAGTCCACTTTTCCTGATACATTTGCTTACAGGGAAAATAAACTTACCAAAGGGTTATATAAGAGAACAGTTGCTTAAGTAATTTCAAGTTCAAAATGTCTTTGTTGGTTGAAACTCAATAGCACACTTTTATTCAGAGATATAACTAGCATGGAACAAATGGGTCTTTACTCCAGTGTACCAGTATTCAAAAAGGAGAGATTTCTCCCACCCACTGTACTTTCATGCTTCCTCCCTACTGGACTATTGTCCCTACAACTCACTTGTAGGTCTACCAGATGTATGGTATACAATCATTCCTAAAGAACACTCTGTGGGATGGTTCACCCCCAGAATGACTTCATCTTCAGAAAAAAACATTTATACAGGGTATCTTGATAATCTTAGTACAATTTTAAGCTTTAATAGTTTTAGAAAGATAAATGCTACAAAAATTAAAATTTTAAAGTATTATTGTTTCTTATTAAAATTCACCATAACCACCATCTTCTGCTATACATTACTCTAGTCGATTTTCAAAGTTTGTAAAAACTTTCATCAGCTACTATTGCTCAGAGAATGAAAGGATTACATTTGTAATCTTAGCCTTAAGATCACCCCCAAAATGAGGTTTTGCTGCATACATGACAGTTTTGACATGATCCCATGAGAGGAAGTCTAATGGAGATAGATAAGGTAATAGAGGTAGCCATGCAAGAGGACTTCCTCTATCAATCCACTGGTCTGAGAAATCATCATCCAGTGCATAAAGACAGGGTTCCCTATCTTGTTAAAGTTAAAATATTAAAATTATTTTTAAAAATTCAGAAACCTAAGTGTAAATATAATTTAAATGATTCAATATTCAAATAATGGCATGTTTTCTTTATGAATCTGTAGCATTTGTACTTCTGAAGTCAAAGCTTAAAACAGTAATAAGACTTTTGGGATGCTGTATTCTGTCCCACCTCCCACTCATAAATAAATCTGCCTCAAATTGGGTGTTGAGTAGCCATGACTGTTCTTGTGATTGTGAATGCCAAATGCAGGACTTTCAATTCTAAAGGGCCTTTGTATTTTATATTGAGCTAAAGGTTAATGCCCATCTTAGTAAAATAATACCCTAACAAAAATCATCTAGTCTAATAAATTTGGTTGATTTAACAAAAAATAGCATAAAAATGAACCAACTGGTTGTTTTGACCTTATTTAAGTACCACCTTAATGTGGAATTAGCAGTACTGGGTTTTACCTTGAAGAGAAAGAGTAGATAGCAGTAAATCGCTAATGATTTTCAGATGGTTTAAAAAAACTCACTTTTGCTGTATTTAATGAATCTTCTCTGTCTTCAGAGTGAGAAATCCTCTGCAGTAGGTTATATAACTTTTCAGTGCCCCCAAGTGGGGACCAAGTATCCCAATTTTGCAACAAGGATATTGTAAGATAAAAGGGTTTCTTGTGGTCAACTACAAAGCTAATGCATACAACCAAAAGAGGTAGTAAAAAAATATATCTGAAGCATTCTGGGGGGAATTATCCTAATTAAAGAATGACATGGAGGTACTAGGATAGTTTGGGCTAGCATTCTTGGTCAAAGTTAGATTTTTGGTGTATCTTTTATTTTACTTGTTTTTGAAAGGGATAGGGGAAGAAGACAAAAGATGAAGATATAGCCAGCAGGGTAAGATATATTGATTAAAGATGTAGCCAGTAGGGGATGATATATGGACCAGTGCCAACAAATGGGTCTAATAGATCCAAAGAGCAGGAAAGAACCTTAGCAGTCATCTACTATAACCTCTGTATTTTATAGCTTTCCTATTCTCTATGATTTCTTACATTACCCACAGATTCTGCAGTCACATCTCCAAATTCCTTGAGTATACTGATGTGTGATTCATCTTCACCTGGAGAGTTATGTTCATTTAAAACAACTAAGCATTCTTTACTATCTCTTCAGTCACCTTGGCTTTCAAATCCCCCTGTTCTGTACAGTTTAAAGCCTATTTCTATACAGGCACAATACTTGAGGTTTTTTTTTTAATTATGGTTTGACAGAAATAAAAAAATAGTATGAATTCTTAAGAAAGTATAGCTACCATTAACCTCAGACTAAAAAATCAAGTATCCTTTGGAAATCTCAAAAAGGTCCTCTCACATATGTTCACAGTAGTGCATCTATTTTGAGATAATCCTCAGATAGGACTAGGATTGCAAGGAACTCAACCTTTTACTGTTGTTCAGTTATTTCAGTAGTGACTCACTCTTCCTTTGGAGTGTTCAAGGCAAAGATACTGCAGTGGTTTGCCATTTCCTTCTATTTTACAAATGAAGAAACTGAGGCAAACGAAGACGAGTGAATTTGCCCAGGGTCACACAGCTATTAAGTATATGAAACCAGATCTAAACTCAGGAATATGAGCCTTCCCAACTCCAGGCCTGGCACTCTATTGAATATACCACCTGAAAAGTTCTCTCTTCCTCATCCTGAGAGATATTTCAAAAGAAATCTGTCCTCTCTGAAGAGCTCACTGGTTACCAGTTCCCTGAATTCACCCTTTTCTGGTCATAACAAGCTAAATACTCTGGAAGATAGGAATATAAGCTATTTAGGCTTTGAGAGACTGTTGGTGCCAACTGGTTTTCTCAACATGCCACCAAGGTTTCCAAATGGTCTGAGGGTTTTGATGGAATAAAAAGCAACCAACAGTGGAATACCTTCTCAGGTATGGGATTTTCAGGGGCTACCAGCATACTCATTCATGCATAGAAGATCATCTTTCAATAAACCTTGTTCTTGCTTTTAAAAATTTTAACTATTTTTTAAGAATCTTCATCTTTTTCCATTGCTAAATACATTCCCAAAGTAGGGTAGGAAAACTTGAAAAAACTATTGAGTCATTTCTTGTTTGATTCTTTTGGGTTGCCAAGAAAATTTGCCTGAAAACCAGCTTGTAGTTGCTTATGAGTCTGCCTGCTCCTGCCATTTCTACCTCTGCTGAAGTCATTATTCTCTGTGACATCATAATCCGCCCTACAGCAATGGATTGTGACCTCAGGTACAATAGGAGCAGCAGGGTTGATGAACTCTTAAGAGACAAAGACTTTATTCTCATCCTTAGTAATAAAAAATGGAAGACAAATGCAATAAAATAGGATATAGAATTGAATTGGCTCCAGAAATGATCTTTATTTATTATTTTGAAATTCAACCTTAGAAATTTTATAACATTTTATATATTTTATCCTGACGTGCTTCGTATACATTGATGCCATGTTGTCGTGGATTCACCTTTCTCCAAATGTAATTGGATTATGTATTTATTTCAGCACTCATTTACTTATATGATTGTTTATATTTTTTAGGGCATAAGCTCCTTTAAACAAGGGCCAGAGTCTTTTTTATAGTGTGATATCCTATGTGTGCCTACCACTTTTTAATAGTTCAATACTTCAATAACTTGAGGTTTTTGGTTTTGGTTTTGGTTTTTTTGCATAGGTACATCTTTCCACTGATGCAAATTACAAACCCTAGACAACTAAGTAGACAGTTTTGGAGAGTTGATTTGCCTGCAAAACCTTATGGTCCCTTGTGGGCAGCTAGGTGGTGCAGTGGATAAAGCTCAGGCCCTGGACTCAGGAGGACCTGAGTTCAAATCCAGCCTCAGACACTTGACACTTACCAGCTGTGTGAACCTGAGAAAGTCACTTAACCCTCATTGCTCCTCAAAAAAACAACAACAACAAAAAAAAAACCTTTATGGCCCTATAGCCAATCTGAAGATAAGTATCTAGGAACTTAGCTTACCAATAGACAGAATGTACATTGCCTGACCCACATATACAAAACCTTTTTAATATGATTGGCTCTGCCAGTTTTTATTCAACTTAAGCTCCATTAGATTTTGGCACGAGATTTGTTATTAATTATAATAATTTAAAAATTGAAGTGTGATAGAAACAATCTGGCCAACCAATCAGATCTATGGCTGTTTGGTAAACAATGGAACAGTGAAACTCTTAATGCCATCATTCAACTAAAAATAACTATATAGAAAAGAGATAAATTAATTTTGTGAGACACTAGATTAAAAGGATCTGAATTTTTAAAAAGGATCTGAATTCAAATCCTGCCGCTGTAATTTACTACTTGTGTAATGTCAGGGCAAGACACTTAACTTCCCTGGGCCTATGTCTTCATGTATAAAATGAAGAGGTGGGACTGAATGACCTCTGTAGGTTCTTCCAGTTCTAAGTCCATGATCTTAAGTGGGGCTAAGAGAGGAGATGCAAAAAGGGAGAGGGAGTTGCACAAAGGAAATGTAATGTTCAAAGAATTCTGGAATAGAAATCAAAAGTCCTGGAGTGTAGGTCAGGATCTATCATTTACTCACTATTTAACTATATACATACATATAGATATAGAAATAGATATCAGCTTCTCTATATTTCATTGGTTTCTTCATATTTTAATGGAGATAATACTTCAGGGAGGTATTGGGAAGGTCAAGTTATATACTGTATTTGAAACATCACTGTAAAAGCAAAATATTATTATTAAAGGCGATTAGCTCAGGATCCAGGGTGGTTCTACTATTAAACAGCTTAAAGACCTACTATAATGCTAGCAGTTGACATTTATATAACACTTTAAGGTTCCCAAAACACTTTACGTGCATTATCCTCACAGGAATATCCTTTGAGTTAGGAAATGCAGGTGTTGTAATCCCCACTTTACAGGTGGGAAGAATGGATTTCATACTGGCTAAATCACTGACATCTAGTCACACAGTTAATAAGTTTTGCAGTTGAAATTTAACCTAGGTTTTCATGACATTAAGTCTAGGAATTTATTTTCTAGCCCATATTTCTCAACAGATACACACACACACACATAAACACACATGCACACACACACAGACACAAAAGGATAAACTTATAGGAATGATAGAGAAATTAATGTCAAGAATCAGTCATCTAGACCAGCTGCCTTTCTGTCTCCTAGCAGTGTTGGGAGAAACATCCTTTTTAAACCTTAAATTCCTTTATAAAGGAGAGATATTCTGCCTTAGCCACCTTCTCCTATATTTCACCAATCAATAGCATTTATTTAATGGCTACTAGGCACCAGGCATTATACTTGGTACTAGGGATACAAAGACAAAATTAAAAAATTAAAAAGAGTCCCTTCCCTCAAGGAACTTACATTATATGAGGGAGGTGTGTGTGTGTGTGTGTGTGTGCACGCGCGCGTGCATGTGAGAGAGATTTGTATGTATATACATGTGTGATTTGTATGTATACATATGTGTGTGCATGTATAAGTAAAAATTATTGCACACTAAATTTGGTGGAAAGCACTATCAGCTGGAGATATTAAGGAGGGTTTTATATAAGAGGTGATTATTGTTAAGATGAGCTTTGAAAGAAACTAAGGATTTTAAGAGGCAGAAGTAAGCAAGGAGGACATTCCTGGCATGGGGGGTGGGACAGCCTGGACAAAGGCATGGAGATGTGAGGTGGGATATCATACGTGAAAGATATTCTCATATCCACCCAAACTCTACCCTTACTCAAGTCCTATACCTCTTTGCCCACCTTTTATATTCTGTGCTTCATTTTTAATCTCTCTCTGTCTCTGTCTCTGTCTCTGTCTCTCTCTGATTCTGTCTCTCTCTGTCTCTGTCTCACTCTGTGTGTCTCCCTCTACTATTACTTTCACTTCAAGTTAGTTAACAGAAACTCCCTTTCCTCTGAATACAGCACCTTTCTGGCAACCCCCCTCCAAGTGGCAGCGGTCTTCTTCTTTTAGTGCTCCCATATCCAAAGGAAAATGAATTAGCCTATTCTTTGCTTCTCAATATCACTACAAGCTCCTCCTGCCTATATCATTAATGGCCTCTCCTCATTTGAAGTTCTCTTCCAATTATACTTCTCTCTCTTGATCCTTGTTGAAATCTACCAGTCTCTATGACACTGTCCTATCATTCTCAATTCTTTTTTTTTTTTTTTTTTGCAGGGCAATGAGGGTTAAGTGATTTTCCCAGGGTCACACAGCTAGTAAGTGTCAAGTGTCTGAGGTCGGATTTGAACTCAGGTCCTCCTGAATCCAGGGCTGGTGCTTTATCCACTGCACACCTAGTTGCCCCTCCTATCATTCTCTATGACCTTGGAGCCTAGGTTGCCAGATTCCTCTTCATCCTTTCCGCTACCATCATTCTTGGAAAATATGATATTCATGTCAATGACCCTTCTAATGCCCTGTCATGATAATTTGTTGAGCTCAATTCCAATAACTAGTTTCTATCCATAAGGAAGGGATGGTTTCATCTCACTCTCACTATTTCTCTAAAGACCAAGACCTTGTACTCTGAAAAATCCCCTCTCAGACCACAATTTTGTTTTTTTCCTTCTTTAATCTTCCCAACCATGATTTTGCTCTCATTGTAACCCTCCTGTCTATTCTCTCAGTCTTTCAATTCTGTCATGGTTCTGGTTGCCCACCCTACTCCTTCAGTGACCAAGTACTTCAATAGATGCATTTATTCATCTTTTAAAATTACCATCCCAGGGGCAGTTAGGTGGCACAGAGGAAAAAGCACTGGCTTTGGATTCAGGAAGACATGAGTTCAAATCCAGCCTCAGACACTTGACAGTAGCTGTGTGACCCTGAGCAAGTCACTTAACCCTCATTGCCCCCCAAAAAAAAAAATGAAATTACCATCCCCTTGACCTTCCACTGTTTACTTTTAGCTAAGTCCCAAGCACTGGAAATTCTCATTAATGTCTGACTTCTTTTCCTAGATCTACAATTATTCTCAGGCATTCTCTGAGTGAAAAAACAAACAAACCAACAAACCTAATGACCCAGATCTTCTCCCTTAAGTTATTCTCCCTTTACTGCCATATTTCTAGAAAGTGTCATCTTAGCTTGCCATCCCTAGTTCTTCACCTCCCACTAACTCCATGATCTTGTAGAGTCTGACAACTATCCACCATTCTACTTAAAGCATTTTCTCCAAAAGTAAAATTCCCTCTTAAAAAAATGTTGTTTTAGGGGCAGCTAGGTGGCGCAGTGGATAGAGCACCGGCCCTGGAGTCAGGAGGACCTGACTTCAAATCTGGTCTCAGATGCTTGATACTTACTAGCTGTGTGACCCTGGGCAAGTAACTTAACCCCAATTACCTCACCAAAAAAGAAAAAATGCTGTTTTAAGGAAGTTGTACCAGCCTTGGATTCAGGAGGACCTGAGTTCAAATTTGGCCTCAGACATTTGACACTTACTAGCTGTGTGACCCTGGGAAAATCATTTAACCCTCATTGCCCCAGAAAAAAAAAAAATGTTGTTTTGGTGTCTACTCTGTGTTAAGAGTATTGCCTTAGATGGTGGAGGAAAGACATTAAACGAACAGAGCTCCTGGCACAACCACCCCAAAAATAACAATGAAAGAACCCTTGGGATAGAAAAACACACAAAAATATAGGCTGAGAGTTTTCTCCAGCTATATATAGATTTCAGGGGGCCATGCTGGGCCATGAATAAAGCCTAACCCCTCAATCGGGCCAACACACCAGACACTTGCAGAAGGAATTTGCCCCAGCACCTCTGAATTGGCCGCAGCACCGGCATCTTCTGGAACCAAGCATGCGGTTGGGGTGAACGGCTGGCCCAGGGAGGTGGGGGGTGGGGGGGTGGGGGTAAGTGCAGGGGAACCAGTGGACTGGGGGAAAGGATTCGACTGTCCCACCCCAATGGGCAACCAGGAAGAAATCCTGAGTAGCTGAAGGGAGGGGAGCAGGGGAGCAGTCTCATCCTAAGCTGAGAACCACACCACAGAAAGCTTTGCTGGTTGGTTGCTTAGTAAGTAAGCCTGAGTTTATCTCCAGACTTGAGAACAGGCCAGGTGAGATTAAAACCTGCCCCCCCCCCAAACCAAAATACCTGGGACCCTCTGAAGCTGGGAACAGGAGTGGAGCTGAGAAGCAGCCCCCCCCCCAGTGGAAAGTTTAAAATCAAATGAAAGCGATGGTCAGGGAGGCTGAGAAGAAGCCCAACCATCCCCCTGGGCCACACTGTAGATTGAACAGTGTGTCCTGGAAGCAGCAACACACTTTAAGAAGGAGTTAAAAGCCAAGAAATAGTAAGCCAGGATGAGTAGGCAGAGAAAGCATAAGACCATCAGAAACTTCTTTGGGGGTAAGGTAGACTACAATACAACCTCAGAAGAAGAAGATAATAACAGGGTCAAAGCTCCAACATCCAAAGCTTCCAAGAAAAATATGAACTGGTCTCAGGCCATGGAAGCTCTCAAAAGGGACTTTGAAGAGAAAGTAGGAGAAATAGAAAGAAAATGTAGAGAAAGGGAGGAAAGAATGGAAAGGAAAATGAGACTGATGCAGGAGAGTCATGAGAAAAAAGTCAACAGTTTGAAAAGCCAAATGGAAAAGGAGATTAAAAAACTGTCTGATGAAAATAACTGCCTAAGAATTAGGATTGAACAAATGGAAGCTAGTGACCTTATGAGAAACCAAGACACAGTAAAGCAAATCCAATTGAATGAAAAAATAGAGGGCAATGTGAAATATCTCCTTGGTAAAACAGCTGACCTGGAAAATAAATCTAGGAGAGATAATTTGAAAATCACTGGACTACCTGAAAACCATGACCACAACAAAAGCTTAGACACCATCCTCCAAGAGATTGTGAGGGAAAATTGCCCTGATATTCTACAAGCAGAAGGCAAAATAGAAATTGAAAGAATCCACCGATCACCTCCTGAAAGAGATCCCAAAAGGAAAACCTCCAGGAATATTATATCCAAATTCCAGAACTCCCAGGTGAAAGAGAAAATACTGCAAGCAGCTAGAAAAAAGAAATTCAAATACTGTGGAGCTCCAATAAGGATAAAGCAAGATCTAACAGATTTTTTTTTTTTAGTGAGGCAATTGGGGTTAAGTGACTTGCCCAGGGTCACACAGCTAGTAAGTGTTAAGTGTCTGAGGCCGGATTTGAACTCAGGTACTCCTGACTCCTGGGCTGGTGTTCTATCCACTGTGCCACCTAGCTGCCCCTAGCAGCTTCTACATTAAAGGACTGAAGGGCATGGAATATGATATTCCAGAGGGCAAAGGAACTGGGACTTCAGCCAAAAATCATGTACCCAGCAAAACTGAGTATAATCTTTCAGAGGGAAAATAGGATTTCAATGAGAAAGGGGTCTTTCAAGCATTTGTGATGAAAAGACCT
This sequence comes from Dromiciops gliroides, assembly GCF_019393635.1. Taxonomy (NCBI): domain Eukaryota; kingdom Metazoa; phylum Chordata; class Mammalia; order Microbiotheria; family Microbiotheriidae; genus Dromiciops; species Dromiciops gliroides. The sequence continues at coordinate 452,389,110 of NC_057863.1, forward strand.
GAACTGAATAGAAAATTTGACTTTCAAATACAAGACCCTGGAGAAGCATAAAAAGGTAAACAGGAAAAAGACTACATGAGGGACATTAAAATATCAAACTGTTTACATTCCTACATGGGAAGATAATTCTTCCAAATCATAAGAACTCTCTCAGTAAGGAATTCACAGAAGACACAGGTCTGAACAGAATATGAAGGGATGATATCTGTAAAGCATTTATGATTTGTTCTTTGAGGGGCAGCCAGGGTGGGGTATCTTATGTCTGGGGCTGGATTTGGGCTTGGGGCCACCTGGGTCCAGGGTTGGTGCTTTGTCCACTGTGCCACCTAACTAATCCATGATGACATCATTAAAATAGGGTTGAGGTGTAGGAGGAATAAACTGGGGGAGGGAGAAGGGGAGAGATGGTCTGAGGAGAGGTAGTTCACATGAAGGAAACAAGAAAAAAGCTTATGGAGGAGAGTAGAAGAGGGGGAAGGAGTTGGGGAGTGAGTGAACCTTAATATCATCAGAATTGGCTCAAAGAAGGACTAACATACATACTCAAGTAGGTATAGTAATATATTTTTTGCCCTGAGGGAGGGGAGGGAGAAAGGGGGAGGGGGGAAGAAGGGAAAGAGGAAAGGGCAGATTGGGGGAGAAAGCAGTATAAAGCAAAATACTTTCAAGGAAGATGAAGATGTTCTGCATTACTGCACTAGTATGATATATTGAATTGCTTGATCTCACAGGGAGGTTTGAGGAGGGAGGGAGAAAAAAAAAATTAGAACACAGAATTAGCTCAAGGACCCTGATCTCACTGGAGTGGCCTCATAGAGGGAATAGCTTTCATACCCAATTGGGAGGAGTAATCTATTTAACCCTGCAGGAAAGTAGGAGGGGAAGAGGATAAGGAAAGGAAGGAAGGGTTAAAAAAGGGAGTGCAGATCAAGGGAGAGGAGAGTCAGAAGTAAAACACTTCTGAGGAGGAATAGATAAACAGAAGATAGAGTAAATATCATGGGAAGGGAGTGAGATGGAGGGAAATAGTTATGATGATTGATTATAATGGCAAAATGTATGGCACCTACTTTGCTGGACTTTTATGAAGAAAATTCTCTGTCATGCTTAAGGTACTATATACAGGTTATAATGAACAGGATATTATCAGAAAAACCTGGAAAGACCTACATGAACTGAAGGAGAGTGAAATGTACCATATACAAAATAACAGCAATAGTGGGGGATGATCTGCTGGGAAGCATGTGGTTATTTTCAGCAATGCAATGATCCAATATAACCCTGAAGGACTTATAAAGATTGCCACCCATCTGCAGAGAAAGAACTAATAGTATCTGAAAACAGATGGAAACATATTTAAAATTTTTTTTTCTTTTCCTCTTTGACAATTCCTTAATTTGAAGTTTGGGGGTTTTTTTACTGTTTTCTCTTACAACTAGCTAATATGGGAATTTTTCCATGATTACTCATGTATAACTTATTTTGAATTGCTTGAGTTCTTTTGGGTGGGGGATGGGGATGGAGGGGGGAAGAGAAGTTGGAACACAAAGTTTTAAAAAAATTGATGTTAGGGCAGCTAGGTGGCACAGTGGATAAAGCACCAGCCCTAGATTCAGGAGGACCTGAGTTCAAATCTGGTCTCAGACATGTAACACTTACTAGCTGTGTGACCCTGGGCAAGTCACTTAACCCTCATTGCCCCACAAAACAAAAAAAATTGATGTTAAATTTTTTTTACAAATATTTTGGGGAAAAAATTCTATTAAAAAATAATAAGAGTATTGCCTTATGGGCTAAATGACTTGCCAGTAAATAAAGTAAAAACACCTTATTCTATCAATGAAGCTCTTCCAAATCTAGTCCAAGTGTTTCTTTCTAGCTTTACCTAACATCGCTTCCCTTTTATATAGTCTATATTCTAGCCAGATTGGATAATTTATGATCCTTCATTCTTATCCCATATTTTTCAATCCCTTTGCTTTTGCTAACTCTATTCTCCATTCCTAGAATGCTCCCTTCTACCTGATGTCTACATTTTGAATCTTTCCCTTAAGACCCAAATCAGTTGCCACTTCTGCCTTAAAATTTTCTGGCATCCTTCTTCTCCCTCCTCCCACTGTAATCAATCTTTCTTTTCTAATATTTTTCATAGAAATTTTCTTTGACCTCTCCTTTATGCTTTCATATCATCCTTTGTATTGCAGTAATTTTTGCACATGCTCCATATAATATTGTAAACTCTTTGACAACAGGAATTGTACCAATTTCTTCCATTATTTTTTCTATGGCATGAGCCATAGTCCCTATTAGATAGTAAGGACTTGAGAAAATAAAAACAAAAGATATTGATTTAAAATATTTTTGTTTAAGAAAAAGATATGGCAGATATCAACTTTCATACACCCAGTGCTCTCAAAAGCATTGTCAAAACAATCAGAATTTTAAGAGAAAAAAAGAATGCTTTCATATATGAAGCATTTAGTATAAGATTCTTGCAACTGTTGGCCTTTATCCTGAATTATTGTTTAAACCTACAAAAGAAAACTATTTTTGTTTTAGATACCTACATACTAGGTACTTTGATGGCCTTGAATACAAAAAACAGCATTTTATAATGCAATAAATATTAGATGAACCCAACTTGAGTGCTCTTTGCCAATTTTTAAATGAGTGCTATGATTTTACACAAGTCAATCAACCACTCTGAGACTTAGTTTCCTTATCTGTAAAATAGGGAAAATATTAACCCTGTCTACTTCTGTATTAGGTTCTAGAGAATTATTTTTTGATCACTGGAAAGATGATCAGTCTGTCCTGTCAATCCTCTGTTTTGTAGACAATAGATAATTATAGGATTTTAGGGGGAGTCACAAGATTGAAAACAAATGTCAACTGTGAGAATAAAGAGAGTAGGGGTATCCCATTACTAAAGCCAACCTTCTTTCACCTTGTTCTCAATTTACCACAAAAACATTCTGATTAGATTGTCAGGTTTATTAAGTCTTTGGGGATTATTTAGGGACATTGAAAAATTAATCAAGCTCTCCAACCATGATCTATTAGCCAATGCTTTCTAAATAGACATTTATGTGGTGGCTAGCACACCAGAAATGTGAAAGACAGACCAAACACATAACTTGGGTAATCCCAGCAAGATTTATTGAAGGATACTGGTTTTTTTAATCCACCAGGATCCAAGAAAGAAAGATGTAAGGTCTTCCTATTCTTCCAGGTGCTTTTAAGCAGTTTTTATCTTGCTTCCACTCTATGAATGGAATCTCTTCACATCACTCCATTCCATACAAGGTGAGCTTACTCAAATCAGTTCGTGCACTACAGCAGAGCAAAATCAGCATCTTGGTTTCCCCTTCATTTGTCTTAATTGAAAACAAGTATATTTATTCCTCCCTTTTTTCTCATTTTCCTCAAAGAACCCTTCAAAAATCATAAATACAATGTTGATAAACCTGTAAACAAAATGGAAATGAGAAAAAAATCTTGAAAAACCTCATCTCCAGCCCCCTTCAAGCCCCATTTCTGACATGCATCACTGATACTTCTCTAGTTTTCATTGTTTTTCAAGAATCTGGGGGATGGTGTTGTGATTGGTATTTTCTGTTGCTTTTCCCCTCTAGTGTGTGCTTTGGGATTTGTGAGCATTATAATTGCTGTAGGGGGCAAAGTGAGTCAATTAGTCAATCAACATTTATTAAGTCCATGGTATATTCCAGGCACTGCTAAGTACTGGCGATATAAAAAAAAAAAGGCAAAAGACAATGCCTGTGCTCATGGAGCTCACAATCTAATGGAGGAGACATGCAAACAAATATGTAAAAACAAGCTCTATATAGCATAAATTTAAAATAACTAAAAGAGCGAAGACAATAAAATTAAAAGGGATTGGGAAAGCCTTCCTTTGGATGAAGGAATTTCATCTGGGCCTTAAAATAAGTAAGGGAAGCCAGTAGGCAGAATGAGAAAAAGAAGAGAGTAGGAAAAGGAATGGCTCACTACATGGTTGATCTTACATATTTATTGATCACCGAATAAAGATGGAAAACTGATCTCACGGCTTGGTCTAGGTTCTGTGAACCCCTTTCCCAGTATAGATGTTCACTCTTCTGTATAGTTATAGATAGGGCATTTGGAGTAGGAGTTTTATGGCTCAAAAATTTTTTTGTTTTAAAGATCATTAAGTTTGTCCATTGGTTTAATTTCTGATAACTCTTATTTTTGCCAAACCTTTCTTTAGACTCCAAAGCATACTTTCTTTATAGGTGGTATAAACTGGTTAATTTTCATTTGGAGATTCCATTTGGTAATGACTATTTTAAAGTATCTTTCATCTGTGAGATGGATCAATAGGTATGTATAGGAGGAATTGAAAATTATTTCACTGCACTGTCTAAGGGTTGTTATGTGAGTCAAATGAAATGCAACATTCTATAAATTTCTACAATTTTCTACAATTGCCAGTTCTTTGCCACCACAAAGAGAACTGCTATAAATATTTTAGAACATATAGGTTCTTTTGCTTTTTCCCTAATCATCTTGGAAAACAAACCTAGTACTAGTATTGCTCAGTCAAAGGGCATAGGCAGTTTAATAACTCTTTGAGTATAATTCCAGATTGCTCTCCAAAATGGCTAAATTAGTTTACAGTTCTACCAACAGTGAAATAGTGTCCCAATTTTTTACATCCCCTCCAACATTTGCTTCTTTCCCCTTCAATCATTTTAGCCAATCTCATAGGTATAAAACAATATCTTTAGGTTGTCTTAATTTTCATTTCTCTTATCCATAATAATTTAGAGCATTTTTTCATTTAACTATAAATTGTTTTGATTTCTGAATTGCAAAATTGCCTGTTCACAGCCTTTGACTTTATCAGTTGGGAAATGACTCATATGTAGATTTGACAAAGTTCTTTACATATTTAAGATGAGACCTTTTTCTGAGAATCTGTCTATAAATTTTCCCCAAGATTTTTTGCTTTCCTTCTTATCTTGGCTACATTTGCTTTACGTGTGCAAAACCTTTTTAATTTAATGTAATCAAAATAATCTATTTTATACTTCTGCTTTCTATCTCTTGTTTATTCATAAATTGTCCAACTATCCATAAGTCTTATACGTAATATATTGTATGTTCTTCAAATTTTCTTGTGATATCTCTCTTTATATCTAGGTCATGTATCCATTTTGATCTTATCTTGGCAAATGGTGTAAGGTATTGGTCTATGCCCAATTTCTGCCAGACTGCTTCCCAGTTTTCCCAACAATTTTTACCAAATAATGAATTATTATCCCCCAAAACCATTGTCTTTACCCTTGTTAAATACAATTATTATATTGATTTACTGCTATAAATAGTATGTCTACTCTCTCCCACTGATCTTACTTTCTATTTCTTAGCCAGTACCACATAGTTTTGATAATTACAGCTTTATAAGAGTTTAAGATCCACTACTGCTAAACCTCCTTCCTTTACATTTTCTCATTAGTTCCATTAACGTTCTTGACTTTTTGTTCTTCCAAATGATTTTGTTATTGTTTTTTTCTAATTTAGTAAAAATAATTTTTGATAATTTAATTGGGATGGTATTGAATATACAAATTAGTTCATGTAAAATTGTTATTTTTGTTATATAGACCCCATCTACCCATGAACAATTAATGTTTCTCCAATTGTTTATATCTGATTTTATTTGTATTTTTTATAATTTTGTCCATATAGTTCCTGGGTTTGTTTTGGATGTATTCCTAGCTATTTTGTACTATCTAGAGTTCTTTTAAATGGAGTATGTCTCACTATCTCTTCTTGCAGCATTTTGTCTGTGGTATATGGAAATGCTGATGACTTATTTGGATTTATTTTATATCCTGATACTTAACCAAAATTATTAAGTGTTTCAACTAAGTTTTTAATTGAGTTTTTTGGACTGTCCAAGTATATCATCACATCATCTGCCACCACAATTCCAACTCATGATGAAACATGCCACCCATCTCTGCATAAAAAAACAATAGACTCAGTATGCAGATTTAAGCATATTTTCTTTTTTTTTCCTGGATCATGACTGATGTGAGAATTTTTTTTATTGATTTTATATATTTGTAATGGGTTTTCTTTCTCTTGCCTTCTCAATGGGTAGAAAATGGGAAATTCAAAATAGAAAATCAAATAAAAATTGAATTAAAATATTGGTATTGGTTATGCCCACATGCAGCTATTGTGCAAACAAATAAATGATAGACTAGGAAGTTTACCAAAAGGGAAAAAAAACTTTCCCCCCCAGTGGATTCATAGAATTTTCCAATACCTCAAAGAGAATGATCTATATAAATACAACGTTCTGATTTTGCTAGTCATTGAAGCACATATAACCAGTCCTTCCATCCATTTTTCTTGTTATGATTTCCTGAGGGGACTAAATAGTAAAAAAGACAGCTCTTGTGTCAATCAAAATAGTAAACAGGCATGCAATATCAGGTTCATTTAAATCCTCCACAGATCAGAGGGTATCTATCTAATTTCTTTTTTTTATTTCCACCTTAATAATTCTTGTCTAGCTTTAATCAGTGGTGGATCAATTTAGGCAGTTTTTTTTTTAATTTTTTAAACTTAAGTCAAAAGCAATTCAAATAATTAATATCATCTGCTGTAATCCTATCTAATTAACTTTCTAAAAGAGGAATTGTATTGCTTCAATATGAAATTCACCTTATTACCCTGATAAATGTATTTTTCTAAAAATATTATTTGAAGTTATAACAGAAGGACATAATGAATACATGAAATAGTTGAATTCTAATAATAATCATAATTTGGATTCTGTGCCTTTGGTTAGACAGCTATAGTCAATTGTCTTAGAATTTAGTTGTGTACAAAACAGTACATTACTTTTTTTGTTGCCTGTCTTGATCTTTCTCTAGTTCTATCTTCCCCAAAAGAGCAATAAAAAAAAAAAAAAGCTTAAGCAACACAATGTTGACAAACTAAGAAGCATAATGGAAACAAGGCAAAAGCAATGCAAATGGAAATTTCTTAGGGCTTAACTCAGGAGCAACCTCTACCTCAAAGCATTGCCTGATTCTCCACTAATATAATGACTTATAAATACTTTGTGCTTAGAAATGCTTATTGAATTTAATTGAAAATAAATGCTAGTTTAATAATATATTGTTAGTAGTAAAAATAAATGTCAGCAATTTTATTATGGAAGATTCTCTAGCATAAGTCTAATTTCTCAGTGTTACTGGTCACAACTTGGACTTTTCTTTGCAAATGACCTATGGTAGGAACCGTTTTTTAATGATATCACTAAGTGTCTTACATAAATAATTTTTTGGTGAGGGTTCTCTATTGTATTTTTCTTTTCCTCAATGTAATGTCCATGGTCTAAGTGCTATGAAGATACAATTCTCTCCAACTAAAAATGATGTAGTACTAGAGAAGGTTGATCAAGAGACTCCCAACAAACTGAGTTCCCTCAATCCCCTGGATGAAATAACAGGATTAAGGAGAATGCAATGGTTTATACCTTTCAGTCATTGAGAGACTTATGTATATGAAATATGAAATAATATGTATATGTATATGAAAAAGCCAGGAAACAGTTGAGTATTAGTAAAGGCCATGGATCTTTCCTGGTGCCCTTTTCTTCTCTCAATGATGTAGCAAAGGGAAGTGATGATGAGTGTAGACAAGTCTGATAGCATTTGGTCTTCAGAGTAAGCCTAGAAGATAGCCTCATAAGAAACAATAACATTCTTCTTAAGAATTTTTTACCCCTTTCCCCTTGGATTTCTTGACTGCAGCAAGAGACAGGGGGAGGGGGGAAAGTATTTTACTCTTTTCCTCTATGCCAGTGGAAATGGCAGATTGCAGTAGTAACACAAGGCCTTAGGAGATATATGTTGCATACATCTTAAAAAGGATGCCAAATTGCTGAATTAAGGTGAGTTGGTGAGAGAAGCTGAGAATCTACCACCCAGAGTTGATATTCTATTTAGAAGATGACAGGACCCAGAACAGACACTCATGCTGGTCCTAGGCTATCGGCTTTGATTCTGCCTAAGGATTCATAGTTGTATCATCCTAGGCCAGAGTATCAGATGATCTTGGAGCAGGAAGTAGTGGTAACTACAGCCAGGAAGTGAAGAAATATCCATCAGAGTACCACCTAAAAGGGTCTAGTGAAGCAAAACATAGCAACACCTAGCAAATAGAATCTGGTGAAGCCTGTGAAACCAAGGTCTATGGAAGTACATGAGGTCATCAGTACCCCTGTATGCCTACAGTGTCACATGCACTCCACCCTTGCACATGCTTTTGCCACAGTGTATCCTCTGCATAGGCCGTCCACTTGTGAATTCTCTAGGTGTCAATTCTTCCCACTGATGCCTTGTGTATTTGTGGGAGAATATGGTATATCCTAGGTTTATGGGAATGAAATTTTGTTGCAACTATTTTTTTGCACTGTGCTCTGTCACAGTGCAAATTAATTGGGTCCTTTGGCTACCTATCAAAATGTTTGGGCTCCTGAACTATAGGTTTAAGAGGATAGAACCACAGAGTAACTTTATCTGGTGTAGTCATTACCTGGGGAGCCCAACTTTGGAGGGGTAGTATGACAATGACTTTTTCCCACAGACCTGAAATGACACTGTTTCTTCCCATCCTTTATATACATGTCTTATTGTGTTTTACAGTAGTCAATATGTATATAACCATTCTACTAGATGTGTTGTATAGAACTTAATCTAAATTTTGTATATTCCTTAATGCCTACCACAATGCTTTAAAAGTAGACACAAAAAATATTTATTCAATTTAATTGAAATCAATTATATTATATTCCAAAAAAAATGAGAATACACTCAGAAATGGAAACTTTTTCTGTAAATTTTTACTTTTTTATTTTTTTTAAAGAAAAGGTAATTTATTTGACCACAAGTCAATTCAATTAATTATCTAATAAGCATTTAGAAAGCACTGAATATATGATGGACACAGTTAAAGGAAATAATATAAAAAACTCTACATATACAAAACCATTAGGAAATGTTGAGTTAAGAAAATCTTGAGAGATAAAGGATGTGAATAATTTTAGGCTCCAAAACCACATTTGAGGCACTAGTTTATTAGAAAATTGCTCAAAACTAGGAATGAATTAACTCTTCTCAGCATTACAATGATCCAAGACGGGGCGGCTAGGTGACGCAGTGGATAGAGCACCGGCCCTGGAGTCAGGAGTACCTGAGTTCAAATCCGGCCTCAGACACTTAACACTTACTAGCTGTGTGACCCTGGGCAAGTCACTTAGCCCCAATTGCCTCACTAAAAAAAAAAAAACAATGATCCAAGACAATCCCAAAGGACCAATGAGGAAGCATACTATCCACCTCCAGAGAAAGAACTGATATAGATTGAACACAGACTGAAGCATGCTATTTTTCACTTTCTTTCATTTTTTTCTTTTTTTCAAGTTTTCTTGTGCAAAATGACTACTATGGTAATGTTTTACATAATAACACATGTATAACCTATATCTGATTGCCTGCTGCCTCAGTGAGAAGGGAAGGGAGAGAGGGAAGGAGGGATAGAATTTGGAACTCAAAACTTTAAATAAAAATGTTTATTATAAAAAAAAGATTGCTCAAACTTCTCTTTAGTTATTTAGAAGCGGGCTGAGAATTATTTGCTATTCTTCTATCTAGTCAGAATTTCAGATGTTTTCAACTTCTTTTATTTTTAATTCTTTATTTTATTTTTGATATATAATTATATTTTATACATATATCAAACATAGATGCAATATACACAGACACATATATGACATATATAATGTAAATTTTCAATTTAATTACATTTAGATATACCTAGATATATTCTAATACATATAACTTAGTATTTTAATTCCTTAAATAACTTTTATAAACAACAAATACATATCAATTTATATAAATAATTTGTATGACAAATTTGTTTAAACATAATTACTATATAAAAATACCTTAAAAGCTCATAAATGAACAACATATGTGTATATATATACATATATACCTCCTGTACCCTTCCCAGCACACCCCTCCCCCACCTTTCCAGATTAAACATTTGGATTTATATTTTTCTATTCCAATCTCTTTCCTTCCCTTGTCCCCTCCCCTCCCCTGTCTCCAAGGCAGTAAATAATCCGATATGAGTTATATATACATGATCATGGGAAACATCACCATATTCTAACAATTTAATTTTGTCAAATGTATTTTAGCATTGACTTTTCTTCAGCAGTAGAGTAATAAGAATTTTTTTATCCTCAATGCTACTTGGAGTTGTTTTTATTAATTAATTAATTTGTTGTCCACTTTCCAAGGAGAAGTAGGAACTTCAGTTGGTTTTAAAAGCCTAGAAGAGACATGAGAACTGCTACATGATTTCTTCCTCTTCTCTGATATATCTCCAGAACAATGCATTATCAGAGGTTTTCAGACAGAACTCCCTAGCATTCAATACTAAACTCTAGGTAATACTGGGAGGAGGATGAATAGCCTCACAGGGCCAAGGATGGGAGCACAGTTTGCTTTTCATTTCTTTGGGGCTTTCTCCACTCAGCAACATATGAGAAGACTCTCTAATATCTTGACAAGTCCCCAAATAGTCTTACCTACTCCCCAGTTGGTACCTAAATCCAAAAACTGTGTTTAAAACTGCACAGGCTTCTGGAAGTTAATACTCAAAATGATACACATTCTAGTTCTTTGGCATGCTTTATGCCCATCTGCTAGCATGGCATGATGCCCATTCGTAAGGTAATAAGAAAATTTCAGGAGGACACAGATGTCAGGCATATCAAGACTTTGAAGGATAACCTGTACCTTGAAATAAGTTCCATTTTTTTTAACCCAACATGAAGATTCTCTTGAGGCATAAACTAACAAAATGGGCCATACATGTATGTCATTACATAGGATCACATCTGTTGATACCCATAGAAGAACCCATGGGAGAGAATACTTAGACCCCTAACTTGACACATATTTTCTCTCATTATTGTAAAAAAAAAGAAAACCCCATCATATTATCACAATGTGGATGAATGATGATAGGGAAAAATCTCTGGTACCTCCATCTGAGCTCAAACACAGGATGTTGCAATGATGAGAATCATTGATGGATAGCAGGTCCTAAATGCATTTCCCAGTATCAAAGGGCTTCCAACCATTGTTGCTTAAGACTGAGCACATGACCCAACCAAGAGTAAAGGCACACAAGCCAGCTCCTATAGTTTTTCATATAATTTTGGATTATGTATCTACAGTGACTCAACTGGCTGAGAATATCAGAATTAGGAAGCAATGGACAACATGGTTTTGTTTTTGGTTTTAGTTGTTGGTTTTTGTTGTTCAATTTTTTTCCTCTGAGTCCAAGCAGGAGCCATGGAGTAGTTCATTATGTATAGAGAGACCAGTGCTATATGCCCCTTGTTAGATGCCTTTGGGGTCAGTGGGTAAAGGTCATTCATTTATTTTCCCCTCTATGTATGTTTTATTTATAGATAATACAAGGTGGCAATTTAGACATAAACAGAATTAGAAAAGGAAAGAAAGAAAGAAAAGAAAAGAAAGGGAGAGGTAATGTAAAAGAAGGAGGGGAAAGAAGCAAGGACCTGTGAGAAGAAGAAGAAAGGGGTACAGCAAAGGTGAAGACAATGAAGTAACAGAGAAAAAGAATAGGGACATTTTCTAGCTGTTCAATTACAGAGAGAGTTCAGCAGAAATTAGTCACATAAACACCATTTGGACATTCTTTTTTGAAAGCTACATAACTATGATTTTTAGTTTTGCTGTTTAATAATTAATAATGCATAGCTATGGTATCATTCTGCAACTTCATTTTGGAGGTAGGCACTTACAAGCATATAGGATTTTTCCTCTCCCATTAGTTTCAAAAGAAAGAAATCAAATATAAGAAATTCCATTAATGCAGCATTATATGTAGATATTTATACACACTGCATAATGCAATCCTCATTGTAAAGCGGATTCAGTAGCTCACATTTCTCACCAGTTACACAATCGATTGGGCTAATGTTCCTAATCTAATAGCAGTAACACCTTGTATTTATAGTGTGCCTGTCCTCTTAGAAGCTCAAAGGGCTTTATATATGTGAGCTTATTCATCTTCACAAGTCTTGGTAAACCATTTTAGACAGGCTATATCATAAGTTTTAGTCTAAACGGGTGCCTTCCCCCACCCTCATTTATAAGCTCAAATAGAACAAAGAAAACAGGTCAACAAGAAAGTAAATAGTTGGGGAGGGGTCTTGTCTTTATAGCCAGAATGTGTCATTCTGACATGTGCATTGCCCCTAACTTAGTTCCTGACCTAGGTGAGCTTGCCTCAGCATCATTCCTCTTTTCCTAAACTCCATTCTGACATGAATTCATCACTCTTGCATTACCTGTCTCCACATTTACCCTTCTACAGTTTCTCCTTATCTCTGGAGGGAGTGGCTTAGTGAAAGGAGTATCTGACTTGGAGCCAGAGGAGCCAGAGGTTCAAATCCTGCTTTATATTTCTAAGCAATGTGATCAATAGCAAATCTGCATCTGTAAAATGGGGATAATAACACTAGTTATGCCTGAGTCTTAGGGCTACTATGCTTCTCAAATGAGCAAATGAATGGAATTAACTTTGCAGACTTTCAAGCACTAAATAAATGTCATTTATTTTTTCTTCACTGAAAAAGATAGTGTTGGGGCAACTATGTGGCACAGTGGATAAAGCACCAACCCTGGATTCAGGAAGACCTGAATTCAAATCCTGCCTCAGACACTTGACACTAACTAGCTGCATGACCCTGGGCAAGTCACTTAACACTCATTGCCCTGCCAAAAGAAAAGAAAAGAAAAGAAAGAAAAAAAAAAGATAGTGTTGATTTCATGGGGCCATTGGGTATATAAAATGAGATAAGGAAAGTGAAATGCTCTATAAGTTTCAACTATTATTATCTGATATCTCTGGTTCTCACTGTCTTAAATGTAATGGCTATTTTGCAGCATAACAGGTGGCACCCCATAGAAGATAGATAAGGATGTATCTGGCTTCTAGAGACTTCTGTGGGATTCTGTTCTGAGACCCTCATTAAAGGACAAATTTGTCCCTGTGTCTCTCAGTTGGTTCCTCACTTTATGGGACAGGAAGGTGCATCAAAGTTGATTGGTGATTAAGCTCGGAAGAATTACCCACCCAGTAGACTTTAAAAGAAAAGGACAATAACTTTACCTCTCTCTCCTTTCCTCTCTTTTGAAACATGATTTAGAATTCTTCCAGCTCTTCCTTGACATCTTCAATAGAGGGGAGGAAAATCATTCCCCTTATTCTCCCCAGCTATAGTTATAGAGGCTACACACATTAGATTTTAAGTTCCTTGAGGTCAGGTACTGTCTTTTCCACACTTTTTATATTCTTTCCACCTAGCACAGTGCCTCTCCCATAGTAGTCACTAAATAAATATTTATTGACTGATTGATGTCAGTGTAAATATGTGCTTGTCTAAGTGAGCCTAGGACTGAATTGCAGGCTACTTCTTCTGCTTTGTGTTTCTTTTTTCTGGCAAATGTAACTGAAAAGGGATCCTGAGAGATGTATGTTGCCAACACAGGTGGTTACCCTGTAAATTCAAAGAATCCAAAGTCCTTGAATCTTGTTGGAGAACATGTGACCACCAGAAAGATGAAACATGACTTGGCTAGTCGAGAAATCAGGACTTGTGAGTTGTACTAGCAGCACAAGTCAGAGGTGTAAGTAAATAACTAATCATCCCTCCCACAATCTATTTCATGTTTCAGGGGATTCTATTATTCTTTTTTAGGAAAGACCGTAGATACAAATCATGCCTAAGTTTGGTTAAGAGATCTTTGTCAGTGCAAACTGGGGTAGGGAATATGAGAAAAAAGACTAATATGCTCCTTTTTAAAAATTTGCCAGTATTTAACATAATGCCTGATACATGGTAGGCCCTTAACAAATGCTTGTATACTTTACAACTTGAATTGACTTGAAGGAAAACAACTTCACTGCTAAGATTGAAACTTCCTAGGATGAGACCCTCCTAGATCCTATATTTAAGGAAGAGTCTGAGAGCAGGCATCTCAATTTTCCATCTGGCTGTAGGATTTCATTGGTACCCCTTTTCCTCTTTTACCTTTATACTCTCCTCCCCCTGCTTTTCAGCTTCTTTTTTGTGTGTTGTCTCTCTCCCCACCCCACCCCCATTAAATTGTAAACCCCTTGAGTTCAAGGACTATTTTTTTTGTCTTTTTTTTTTTGTATTCCCAAGATTTAACACAGAGCTTAGTACATAGTAGGCAATTAATTAATGTTTATTGAGAATTGACTGAGACTCATGATTAGAACATGGCTTTGAAAAAAATATATATCTCATTCAAAAGAAATAGAATATGGGGACATTGGGTGAGAAGGTGAATGGTAGACTAGTATTAAGATATGCTCAGGTGCCAAAATCCAGAAACCAAAGTTGAAAAGCAGTTTGATAAAGATCAATGGAATCAGAGGGAGAAGAATATCATCTTTGTCCTCAGAGTATGCTGTAAACTTCTACAACAGAAAAATTTTAAAATGTGAATTGTGACAAAGAATGTACTAGTTGCCTCAATTTAATCCATTCCCCTGTCATAGTTGTTCACTCAACATTAGATACACATGGATAGTCATACCTTTGACTTTACTCTCAGTTGTAGTTACTCATTTCCATTTTCATAAACCCCCCAAATTCCTTTATCTTATGATAACCTTTTTTTCATTCTTTCTTTCCTTATGTTTTATGATCCTTGACCTTGTTCTTCATCTCAACTGCTTGGTCAATCAATTCAACTCTGTACTGTCCTTCACCCATGTTTTTCTTTCCCCCTTTTTTTAACATCAATCATGTCTTTCCAAGCCTAAATTCTGGATTTCTACCCACTTAACTTACTTCTATACTTCAATTCACATGCTGTTTAACAGAAATGGAGAAAACCACAAAGCTGTGTTGACTGGGTTGATTACACGTTCATATTTTCTGAAGTAAGACAAACGTTATGTTCCTTTTTTATTGATTCACTCTTCAATTTTCCATAATGGCTGTTCCAGATCTTTCCTCATGTCCAACATGATACCTCTTCCTCCAACCTCTCATGTGAAGTCTTAAAGCTGATAGTTTAACAATAACAACAAGCAAATGAATTAAGACCATGCATTGAAAGCTCCATCTTCTCATCACTCAGATATTTTCCTCCACTCTCTTCTCCTTACTCTAGTCTCAGATGAAGATGTTGTCATTTTCTTTCACAAGGCAATTTCTTCTACATATTCCTTGCACACATACCCTCTGGACTAATGTAACAAATCTGTCCCCAACATGCCCATTTTCTCTTTCATCCTCACTTCCTCCTTATCTATTGTCTTCTTTCCACTCGAACATGCCCATGTCTTCCTTATCCTTAAAAACCTTCACTTTATCTTACCATACTGGCAATTATCACATATCTCTCCTCTTCTCTGCCTTGGGGAAAGCAGTCTAGAATCATGGCCTCCTTATCCTCTCCTCTTATGTTCTTGTAAACCCTCTTCAATCTGACCTCATTATTCAACTCAAATGGTCTCCTAATTCCCAAATATAATGGTTCTTTCTCTATTCTGATGCTTGTAATCTAACTCCGGGCACTTGACACTTCTAGTCACCCTCTCCTGGACTCTAATTCCTCTCTAGGTTTTCATGACACTAATTTTTCCAGGTTTTCCTCCTATATCTTTGATCATTCCTTCTAAGTCTCCTTTGATAGCTCTTCATAATTTATTCACTAAAGGTGGGTATCCCTGACATGTCTACCTTGGTCTTTTTTCTCTTTTCCTTCAGTACTATATCACTTAGTGATTTTTTTCTGTTCCCATGCATTGATAACAAGCCTTAATCTCTCTAAAGAACTTCATACAGGCAGGCATCTCCAAATATCTCAGGCCTGAGGCATCTCAAAGGCAACATATCCAAATTAGAAAACATTATCTTTCTCAAAAGAAACTCCCAGTCCCCCAGGTTCCTAACCTCAATATCATCTTCAACTCTTCATTCTCCTTCACTCCATATATCCAATCCATTGGCAAATGGTGTTACTTCTACCTTCTCAATATCAGTAGTGCAGTCAATCTCAACTTTAATGGGGATAATATTCCTAGAAAATGGCACAAAAGTAAAAATTGCACATGTTGATCCATTGAACCTATGGGATATAGGGGGTTTGTTCCCTTGACCACCAAAAACAGTAATCTTTTCTTAGAGATTACTGAAAATACACTTTTTTGCCTACAATTCTTTATAATACAACATTAAATCTGATATGTACTTTTCCTAGCACTGTAACCATGAAATAATCCATAAAATGCAGTACACAAAATAAAATTGGTAACATGAAAAACATTTTTTTTCTTGCTAGGAATTGCCTAGAATTCTGTGACCTTTTATGCTAATATCTCAGTTTTTTAAAAATTGATTACAGATAATATTCACTTCTCATAACACATGAAATCTATAGTACCATAAATACTGTATAGCATATACAATAAAAAATAAAAGACTTTTTAGGGGCAGCTAGGTGGCACAGTGGATAAAGTACCAGCCCTGGATTCAGGAGTACCTGAGTTCAAATCCGGCCTCAGACACTTGACACTTACTAGCTGTGTGACCCTGGGCAAGTCACTTAACCCCCATTGCCCCGCAGGAAAAATAAAAATAAAAGACTTTTTAAATGTAAATCTTTTCCTCCACTGTGTCAGATGATGGTGTTAAGGCACTATATTGTGTACTATATCTCTATAATACTCTTTACCTTGACCACCCTTTGAAAACCAAGGGAGAGGTTGTTGAGACTTTTATTGGTGTTGTCAGAAGATGCCAAGACTGCAGAGGTCTTGACTTTGCCTCTAATATGGTCCTTCATGGCTGGTAGATGGCATTAGAGATCATGAAGGATGCAGCAGTTTGGAATAATCCATCAGTAATGTCTACTTCTCATGTCATTTGAGATCCTTAATGATTTTGGAGTATAGGAAGATAGCAGAGGTGAATTGATGTTTAACCTTAAGGCTGTGATCAAGGATGGGACTGGCCTTCTCAATATCTCCAGGCTAGTCTCTAGTTGATTAGCCAACAAACCTATTAATCTGTATACATTCCAGTATGAAGTTTATCTAATACCTTTATTTTCTCACTAAGGCACATCACTGACTTTGTACATTTGGGCTTAGACCCTAAAGAACTTGTACTATGCTTTGGGGGAATAATTGCAACACAAAACTTGAGCTTTAAACAAAAACAATTTAAAAATGCAACCAATACATGGGAAACTCTTTACAATGGTAGGGTGAACAAGATCAGTGAAGAACCTAGTAAGATACCAGCTGCTCCACAAACTTGACAGCACTCTTTCTTTTTCCTCTACTGCACATAGCCAGGAATGTGTGTGGTAGCAATTCAAAAGTGAAAATGTGGTTATTAACAAAAACAGAAGAATGTTTAGGATTGACTGTACATGTACACTTTCTCTCCACTCACCATAGTTGTAGTTCAAGCCCTCATTGCCCCACTCCTAGACTACTGCAAAAGTTTTCCAACTGGTTTGGCCACTCCAATCCATTCGCGACTTAGCTACTGATGTAATTTTTTCCCTGAAATGTAGGTCTGACCAAGTCACCTCCTACTCAGTGATTCTAATTTACTTACCTGCAGGGTCAAATATAAAGTCCTCAATTTGCCCTTACCTGGTTCCTTCCTACCTTTCCATCCTTTTTATACCATACAACCCTCAGCATATCCTATAATACAGATAAAGTGGTCTACTTGCAGTTCCTCAGACATGACTTTTGTAATTTATTTTTGTGAGGCGATTGGGTTTAAGTGACTTTCCCAGGGTCACACAGCTAGTAAATGTAAAGTGTCTGAGGCTGGATTTAAACTCAGGCCCTTCTGAATCCAGGGCCGATGCTTTATCCACTGTGCCACCTAGCTGCCCCCCAGACATTACTTTTGATATGCCTTTTCTGTATCTTTGAACTGACTCTCCCCCACACCTGGAGTGCTCTGCCCCTTTATGTCTGCTCCTTGGCTTTCCTGGCTTTCCTGGCTTCCTCCAACAGTCATAATAAATCTGATCTTCTGTAGGATATTTTTCTTGGTCCCTTAGCTGTTGATGCCACCCTCTTCCATATTGCCTTCACCTACTCTGTATTTCATAAGTGCCTAGATATTTACATATTGTCTCCCCCATTAAAATGTGAACTCTGTCAAGGTTGGGACTTATTTTACCTTTTTTTATGTCGCCAGTGTTTAGCATAGTGCCTGGCACACAGTAAAGGCTTAATAAATTACTGTTGACTGATTGACTTGTAATAGTCATGAAATGACAATGATGAAGCAGAGGACTTTGGTCCTCTGGGAAGACATTTGGTGAATGTATGTGTGTGTGCGTGTGTGCGTGTGTGTGTGTGTGCTTGAGTAAAGCAGAGATGCTAATTTCTTGACTAAACTTAATGATCATTTCATTCTTTAAGAGGTAAACAACAGAGGGAAATTTCATTCTGTATTTAATTCTCATTAGCAGATAGGAACATGTTGATGGAGGGGAAATGAAAGGAAACTTAGGGAAAAGTGACAATTCCATCTTAAAATTTGTGACAGAGAAAGAAAGGAAATATAGAACTCATGTAACACAAGCCCCAGATCTAGGAAGCCTATATTTCAAGGCATTTAAAAAGAATCCTATAATCTATTTGTACAAAAATATGTGTAGCAGTTCTTTTTGTGTTGGCTAAGAATTGAAAAACAAATGTGAGTCAATTGGGGAATGGCTAAACAAGCTATGGCATATGATTGTCATGGAATATTATTGTGCTATAAGGGTCTGGAAAGACTTATATGAACTGATGTATAGTGAAGTGAGCAGAACCAGGAGAACAATGTGCACGATGAAAGTAAGATTGTTCAATGAAGAGCTGTGAATGACTTACTTATTCTCAATAATGCAAGGATCCAAGACAATCCCAAAGGACTAATGATGAAGCATACTACCCACCTCTAAAGAAAGGGCTGATATTGATTGAACACAAACTGAAGCATGCCTTTTCACTTTATTTCATTTTTTCTTTGATCTTTATACAAAATGACTAATATTGGAATTTTTTTAGTCATTGTACATGTTTAATCAATATCTGAATGCTTGTTGCCTCAGGAAGGGGGGAGGGAAGGAAAGAGGGATAGAATTTGGAACTCAAAACTTTAAATAAAAATGTTTATCCAGTTTTTAAGAAAGATGAAATTTTAAAAAAGAAACCTGTAGACTAAAATTCTATAGGAGGAGATTGGGAGGGATAAGAAATTCTCAGTAAAATTCTGAAGACACAAAGAGAAGCTATTCTAATGATGAAGCAAAGGAGATGTCTAAAAAGAATGAAGAGATGCAGGGGAACTCACTGACCAATTTAGATTTTTAAAAGACCTAAATGGAAACCAAGAGCAGGTAAGAAGGGATGAATTCAAAAGCATGGAATTCTTCAATAAGAACAATGTCAAGGGTATTGAAACTGTCAATCTCAGAATAAGTTAACTATGGCAAGAAAAGCTAAAAACAACTCCAAAGATGTGTTTATTTTAAAAAAAAACTATATTAGAGTTAAGAGGATGATAAGAAAACGTGATAAGATCACACTTCTATATGTACTTGGTAAGTTATCTAAGGCAAAAAAAAAATTAACTTTCAAGTGCTTTGGGCAACTCTCTAATATTCTAAAATGTAGAACTGGTCCTGATCTGACCAGATTGAGGGTGTTTCCTCCTGAAGTATCAAAACACAGATCTGCTGCTTAGAGATGATAATTGATGGCAATGAGAAGGTAGTCTTATTCAGTTCCTTATTTTCTCTGCCAAAGAGAATGATCTTGTGATTGGAAGGACAGAACAAAAGTGGTTTATTGGAATAGGAAGTTGATACCTAAGATAAGTAAGAAGATAGTAGGGAAACAACTAGCTGCCCTTAATGAATTGAAATCACAAGACCCAGATAAACTACACCAGAAAGAACAGACAGATGTAATTGCTGAACCTCTATGAGAGATCTTTGAAAGATTGTAGAAAAGAAGAAAGGTATCACAGTATTGCCCCACTTTTCAAAGAGAGTCAGACAATGGAGTTGGCAAAATATAACCTGAGTTTAGCTTTGATTCTTTGAAAAATTCTAGAACAGATTACTAACTAACTTCTATTAACTAGCATTATTTCCTACCAGTTAGTTTTATAGACTGGAAGACTGAAACTATAGGTTGCTGCTGCTGTTGTGGTTGTGTTGTTTTTCCATTTGTCCCAGATCTATGCTTTTATTAGTATAGTAAACTACTGGTGAAGAGATCCCATCTACCAATAAATGTTATTCCATCTACCAAAGTAAATCTTGATCTGCTTTATCAGCTATAGTTTTAGAGAATTTTCTGGGGTTAAATGACTTGCTAAGTATCATACAGAGAGTAAGTATAAGAGGTAGGACTTGAATCCAGGTCTTCCTGACTTGGAGGCTAACATTCCATTCACTATACAATTTCTTCTCAATGTAATTTATATAGATTATATAGAATAAATCATGGGATCATAGATTTATGAGGGAACTAACTAGGTGGTATAGTGGATAAAGCAACAGGCCTGGAATCAGAAAGACTCATCTTCCTGAGTTCAAAGTTGCCCTTAGACAATTACTAGCTCTGTGTCGCTGGGCAAGTCATTTAACCCTGTTTGCCTCAGTTCCTCATCTGGAAAATGACCTGGAGAAAGAAATGGCAAACCATTCCAGTATCTCTTCCAAGAAAATCCCAAATGAGGTCACAAAGAGTCAGACATTACTAAAAACAACTGAACAGTGCAGGTGGAAATCCTATTATGACCACCTCAATTAAGGCCCAGAGTATTTAAGTATTTTTTCATGATCATAAAAATGTCCTCTGACTGAAGTTTTTGCCACTGCATCATTTATCCAAATTTTAGATAAAGACCCTCAAATTATTCTCTTTGTTTAATTGTTTATTTAGAACGTAAACACATACACACAAAAAATGTCCATATACACAGAACAAAATAAAAGGATATTATGTGAATGTATTAATATTCATTTCATACTACTTTTTTTTGTAAAGTAGATAACAAATTCCACATATTACTTTCAAAACTGGCCTGCACATAATAATTATGGTAAAATAATTGTACTTTACATTTATATGTCAGAACTTGTTCATCTGTTCCCCAATTTATGGACACTATCAGATAGATAGATTAAATAGATAGAAAGATGGATGGGTGGATGGATGGACAGATAGATGGATATATAGAGAGATGATCATGTATATCCATCTAGCTATTTGTCTAGAGAGATACCCTCTCTCATTTACTCACTCCCCGCCCCCCAAGACTAGGAATTTTATTTCTATCTATTGCTTCCCTGCTATAATTCTCCTTCTTAATACTCACCCCACCCCTACCCATTGAATTGGGTTTTTTTCTATATCAAATTCTAAGCGAGTGTTTAGCCCTCCTTAGTTTGGTTCAGATAAGAGAAAGGTACATATGATGCCCACTAAACTGTGAGAATTGGAATGACACCCCCTGCTGGGAGGGACATTGTGAGCTCTGGCCATGAAAAGAAAGCCTATGACTTTAGCATCCGGAAGTGACCTTTTCTGGGGTTTCTCAGCATCAGGAAGTGATGTTTGCTGCCTGTGGGTCCTGTCAATCAGAGCTACCAACAAATTAGCTTGGAGCTGTGTGTGTGGTTTCTGTTTCACAAGAGGCTTCTGGGAGGAGCAAGGCCTTTTATTTTGGGACTGTGGCTTGGCAGGAGGACAAATGCTGGGCTCTCTTAGAGATAGTTAGATGAAGTTTGCTTTTTATATCTCTCTCTCTCTCTCTTCACTAACTTCTGATGCACTTTAATAAATACTTAAGGTCTGAACTCTTGCTAAAGCTTCTAATTTAAGGTGACCACTCATTAGATTTTAGACATCATAGCTAGAATTTTAGGCCCTTACAAAACCTTCCCTTTCCCCATGTTTATATATTCTTACACACCTCCCCAAAATGAGAAATAGAAACTTCTACCCCTTTTTTTTTCTTCTGCAGTGGTGTATTCCTTTTATTTTTTTTAACTTTCTGCTTTTAAAACCAAATAATAGAATAGGTTCACCCTTTCATCTGGGTCTTCTGTTTTTTTTTTTTATTTAACTCCCTAAATACTATTTGAAATCACTTTGATTCTGCATTGACACTTGTTTCTTTACCCTCTTTAGAATACTAACACTATCTCATTATACAGCGACTTCTAGTTGTTTATATAAATATACCTTTCTAGGTCTTTTTTTGTGTTTGCATTATAATGTTCCTGCTCAGCTCTGGTCTCCTTACTGGAAAGGTTTGAAAGTATTTTATTACAATAAAGGTGCATTTTCCCCATAGGATTGTACTCAGCTTTATAGAGAATGTTATTCTTGGTTTTAACCCTATATTACTTTTCCTTTTAAATATCATTCCAAGATCTTCTCTCATTTTTAGATTTAGCTGCCACATCTTGTGTGATTCTGACTATACTCCTCAATACTTGAACTACTTTTTTGTTGCTTGAAGCATTTTCTGTTGATATGGGACCTCTGGATTTGGGTTCTGACATTATTGGTAATCTTCCTTTTCAGTCCCCTATTTAGCATTCTTACTGAAGCTACCCTTGTCTAGGTCCTCATTACAACTCACTTGGACTATTCAAATAATCTCCTAATTAATCTCTTAGCTTTCAGCATTCTTCCTCTGTATCCATAATATATCTCTTTGACAGCTGTTTTTTTTTTTCTAATGCAACAATATGATCTATCCTTCCACTGCTCAAAATTCCTCCATGGCTTCACATTGTCAAATAAAGTTCTGTTTTGTAGGCAGTTACTATTCCAGGTTTTCCACGCTCTAGCTCCAAATTATCTTCTCAACCTTAACTCATACTTCTATTACCTCAGCACAACCATACTACAAAACTATGTTTGACATTCCTAAAAATATTCCATATTCTTTAATTCCCACATCTTGACTCATATGTCTATAATGCCCTCTGCCTATTGTCATCCTAATTACCTTTCAACACGCAATTCAAATGCTACCTCCTCTAGGATGCCTTCTCTGATCTCCATAGCTAAAAGTGATCTCTACCTTTTCTTGATTTCATAGAATTTTTACTCACTTTATTCACTCATATAAGATTCTATTTTTTATTATTTTATTTGTATATATGTCATTATTGATTAGATTTTAAACTTCTTGAAGGGAAGAACACTGTTTTATTAGTTGTTTCTCTACCAACACCTAGAACAGTGCTTTTTGCTTAATATATAAAATAATAATTTGCTAAGTAAATAAAGGAATTTAGGAAGAAAACACTAACTATATATGGACTCCAAATCCCCCATGATACACATTATTCTGAAGTATTGATAAGGAAAATTTTAAGGACTAATCATTTGAAAACTTTAGACAAAATTTAAATGCAAAGTTTTTCTTAAAATTTAACCCAAGAATAAAGAGCATGGAAAAGAGAAAGACATTTAGTGTTCAAGTTTTTATGTTTAAAAAAAAGGTTGGATGTTTTGCCATGATCAAAAATGTCAAACTCTTTGCATCAGATTTAGCAGAATAATAAACAACAGGCACTCTATTTCAATCTTTTCAGTGCAGTTTTCTAGCATGAGTGAATAACTTCAAATCTAATTAGGATGGGAAATTTTGCCTGAATGGTCATCATAACAAGTCTGAAAACTATTGAGCAAATTCCCAGCAATAAGCACTGGAGAGAAATTCAGTAAGGTAGGCAGGGACATAAAGCTGCGGAACTCTTCTGATGCACATGGTCAAAGTGATTTCTCTCCTTCACCACAATTTTAGACTTGACTGTACTATAATGATTGGGGTGTTCTATAATGGCTCAGCCACAGTGAGGTTGATCCCAAAGGCATACCATTAAAGAGGATCACAATAATACTTCATGTGAAGATGTTGAAGTTCTTAAGAAAATCCAGAGATTCAGCCGAAAGTCGAAGCACAATGAAGGCATTCACTATTGGGTTGGCCACCGCTCTTGAGCACATAGTCTGTTGTGTGAGATTGTATTCTTCAGAAATCCCTGACCTTTCTGTTCTCAAGGTGCTGAATTGCTAGTGAAGCAAAGTTCTGTGGGCAATTAATAGATATCTATTTGCTAGGATGGTTGGGATACCTTTTGTTCAATGGTAGTGAGATATTTCTCTTATGGTCTCTTCCAGGCCATGACTCTGATGAAATGTTATTTACGTTTCGCTCTTTTTTGTGGGTGGGGGGAAGGTTGGGGAAAAGGGAAGATTTTCATGTTTTCAGAGAAGTTTTACTTTTAGGACAGCTCGTAAATGTAACTAATGTTCTCTGTCATATCATCTGTTGAGACAAGATATTAATTTCAGCAAAAAAATTAAATTTAAAATAGGGCTGCTTAAACTTAGGAAAATCAAGGACATAGTAGGAAATAGGGAAGATTAATGTACTACTTTGACTACAGCACCAAATTCCATTGATGTTAGGGTTGTAGGGTATTATTTTAAAATAAATATTTTATAACATTAATTATCAATCTTTCTTAAAATAACAAACTTCCAAATTTTTCAGTTGTTCAGTGATTTAAGTATCTCATTTAATAAACAACAAATGACTAAATAGTTCAGTAAAGAAGAAAAAAAAAGGATGGTCAAAAAAAAATACTGAAGATAACCTCATCGAAGTGAAAAGGCCCACTATTTTCCTCCCTATTCTAGCAACAAAATCATTTGACAATTTATAAATTGAAGATTAAAGATTTAAAATCTGTACATTAAGACATCACAGAGGTCAAATCTTTTTTAAAAATAATTTTCCAGGTTCAACAACTCCCCCAGGTAATACTCCCCAGTTTCACTAATCTTGTTGTCCAAAGTTACTCCATATCAAATCCAAATCCTTTCTGCTGTAGTGTAATTCCATTGCCTCTTATTTTGTCTTTAATGGAAAGTGAGAGTGTTGATTACCATGGCTACAATTTTAATTATTCTCTTTTAGCTTTCTCTTCTCAGTATGAACTAACCTCAATTCCTTATGTCTTTTCTAAAAGCTGATTTTCTGGTACTTTGATTATTTTCATTTTTTTTTTTTTGCCTTTTAAACAACCCAGAGTCTCTAGCTAGTGCTTAAATTGCAGCACCAATAAAGATCTAATCAATGTTGAGAACAATGGTGGAATTATGAGTTTCTGTATTCTGGGGTCATGCTCATGTCTGAAATGATATTATTCCTTTCCTCTGACACAGGTGGCATTTATTGAACTGAATTATGAACAATCGGTGCATTAATTTAAGAAAAATTATTGTAATCACAATAGTTTCAATAGGTCTGTAGCTAGAAGGGACCTTAGGAAGAATCTAGTCCAAGCTCCTTATTCTCTAGATAAGGAAACTGAGACCTAGAAGTGAGAAGCTTGCCCAAAGCCATGCAGGTAATGATCATGGTAAACAGCAGAGAAGGGATTCAAATCCAGGCCTCTGGACCCCAAATTCAATTCTCTCTCTACTGTCAAGTAGAAGGTGAGTGTTAATTATAATCCACACCATTTGCACAAGGGAAAAGTGAAGGATAGGGAGTTTCAATGACTCATGAGTTATTGGTCTTCCTGTGAAATCTTGGGCAAGCAGTGCCCAAGATTCATACACTTTGTATTCTGTCTTGTGTTCTTCCCTGTAAGTCTGTTTTATTCTAGGATGGTATGAGTATGGTACCAAGGTAAAGAATTTGAAAAGGAAAAATCCTGGTAGCTAGTTATTTTGTTGTAGATGCTTCTAAATAGGCTAATTTGACTAATTCATTCCTATTGGATTGAGTGAGATAAAATCAGATCATCTATCTAAAATTCTTTGCAAGTTTTAAAATGCTATTTAAACATTAATTATTATAATTTCACTGCTATAGGGCACTCTCAGGTGAAAGAACTTCAACTACTTCTCCAAGTTCTCTATAAACTATAGTCTTAGAGAGTTTCCAAGAGTTATATGATTTGCTCAGAGTCACAAAACCAGTATTGTTAGAGAAGGGATTTGAACTTAAATCTTCTTAGGCTTGGGGCCAGCTCTCTATCATTCATACACACACACACACATATATATATATATATATATATACACCATACTGCCTCTCCCCATTTTTACAAAATTAAATTTTTTATTATCAAAATTAAATAAATGAAAAGTATGAAGCTGACTTAGTGAATAAGTGAAAACTGTATTTGTTACTTGCCATCTATTGTAGGTGTCTTGGAAAATGCTGTGGCAATTATTCATATTTCAACTCAATTCATTTTAATTCGACAAACATTTATTAATACCTAACATGTTTTAGTGTGCTGATGTAGGAACGATGATTGAAAGATTATTTAGCTTCTGTCATTGTGGAGCTTAGTGTCTAGTAGGGAATATCGCAAAAATTACACATATATACATATATGCAAGAATTATAAATATACATGTATGCAAAAAAGTGCTATATGATATATAGGGGAAAGATTAAGGTTGAGGGATGCGGAAAGGATTAATGGAAGAGAAAGTACTTGAGTGGGACTTCAAAAGATAAGGTGAATTTTTTAACTTGTGCCTGTCGAGGCAAAGGAATCTTGAATTTAGAAAATAGTGTGAACATAGGCTCTTAAGTATGGGACATATATGCACCATTGTGCCAGCTAACCCATGTACACCCGTGAATATCAGCAAAGACAGGGGTCAGGAAAGTTTGAGTTTCACAGACTGATGAGTGTTTAAATATAGAAAGAGTTTAGAGGAATACATGATTAATCTAGAAAGGTAGGGTTGGTGCCAGAATCTAGAACTTTTTGAGGATAAGACTAAAGAGTTTCAATTTTACTTATTAAGCAATAGACATCTTTTGGAAAGTTTTGAAAACAAGAATAACACAATCTCATTTATGCATAATTTAATTTACCAATTATTTCTTCTTCTTCTTCTTTTTTTTTTTGTGGGGCAATGGGGGTTGAGTGACTTGCCCAGAGTCACACAGCTAGTAAGTATCAAGTGTCTGAGGCCGGAGTTGAACTCAGGAACTCCTGAATCCAGGGCCGGTGCTTTATCCACTGCACCACCTAGCCACCCCCATAATTTACCAATTATTTCTTGAGTACTTATGTGCCAATGTGCTTCAATACTTCTGAGAAAATGAAATCATGGGCAGCTTGGTGGTACACTGGATAAAATGTCAGGAGTGAAGGGAGATGACTCTTCCTGAGTTCAAACCTGGCCTCAGAAACTTATGTACTTAGGTGATCCCTGGCAAATCATTTAACCCTGTTTGTCTCAGTTTCCTCATCTGTAAAATGAGCTGGAGAAGGAAATGCCAAGCAAATGCCAAATGGGGTTAATGAAGAGTCATGAAAACTTAAAAATGACTGAACAAAACAAAACAAATGATACTATAGTTTCAGCAACAAACGTGACTGGAATATAGGAAGTATGGATATAGGAATCATGATAATTGCCTATGTTTATATAGGAAATATAATAATTACATTAGAATTAAGGAAATAAGTATCTGACTTCTTGTATACAAGGAAATACTTTTTTATTATTTTATATGGATATGGATCCATGCTGATCAGAAATTATGGCTACAGTTGTTGTATATATCTATGCATAACATGGCTTTATTTTTGGTTTTGTTTTTTACCATTATTCATAGTTTTTGGTCTCTGTAGCCTGGAGTTCCAAAAAAGTAGGCTTCTGAGTGATAATGCTATAGTCATGAACAAATCAGGTCAGTAGATAATGGTTGGCTTGGCAGGGATCCAAATCAAGGGATTCTGCATGGATTCTGCATATCTTCACCATTGGTGATGACTGCAAAGTATGGTGGGAGAGATGTTTTATCTGAGGAAATGGGGCAAAACAAGCAACAGTGAAAAAGAATGGGGTGGACAGAAAGAAAAAGGGAAGGAGAAGGCTAGAAAGAAAAAATCCAGAGAATAGTTCTTTGAAAAAAGCAGTGTTTATTGTTCTGAGAAGGTGAATTTTATTTTTTGTCCTTTGAATGTAAAGACATACATGGCTTGTGGCCTTAAGGACAGAATTACAGGAACAATGCTCTTCTTGTACTCCATTAAGGCTGAGATTAAAGTCCCTCCTGATAAACTGAACATTCTTTAAAAGTGACCAGAAGCAAACAGTGTCTGTTTGCTGCTACTTTATTACAAAGATACCACTGAGAATAGCTAAGAATATACTATTTGATCTTTAACAGGTTGACCAAATGATTGCAGTTGGCTCCAGTACATGAGATGCTTTCTGCCAATTATTGTTTCTGGTTATAAACCTTTATAATGTCTCAGAATGAATTATGTATGTATTTCATGTTTTTCTTTTCTCTTATCAGCCTTGATGTTCTCATTTCAAGTTTCACCCTAGCCTCCTAATAATGCAATATTGAGGCCATTCAGACACTAATTATGCCTCCATGGCTTTTTTGAAATGACTAAATCAGCATCAGTTCTATAATTATCATTAGCAAGTTTGTATCAGTGGTTCACATCACATGAAAAGCTTAACTTAAATGATTTATGAATATATTCATCCATAACATTAAATATGCCATACATTCTATATGCATGTGTACCCATGTTGCTGTATATAATAAAATCACTATATTGCATGAAATACATTTCCAGTGTAATATTTAAAATATTTTCCATAGCTGGAAATGTAAGACATATCATGATATCTAAGACTGCTTTACATCAAAGCCTCAGGAGGAGTTGAACAGTACAAGGAATAGGCAACTATTACTAACACTTAAGGCTAGTCCTCAGACTTGATGGCTTCCTAATTTTCATGATGTTCAAATAGGAGTCTGGCAAAGATGATTGACGGCAAGAGGTATCCAAATGCAATTCCTCTGTATTTTCATTGTTTCTGTTCTTGAATTATTGATGTTGCCAGTAGTCATTTGCCATGAAAACAAATCAAGATACATATTGTAAGCACTTACTTGAATACTATGCTTTCAGATGTTTAAAAAATGTTTACAGTGCATTGTTCTTGTAATTTTCTAAAAAGGCAAACTGATGAAGAAAATAACTGCAGTAAACAGTGAAACACAAATTATAATCTTAATTCAGTGGTCTGAGGAATAACTGCTCTGTGAGAATAATATTTGAGAAAGGACTGCTGCTTAATAAAAGCTGTGATGATTTCTTTGTATCACTTAGCAGGGAAAGAATCACCTGCTTAGGAAAACCTTATAAGAATGTGTGAGTATGGGTTTCTTTTATAGTGGTGGAGCACATCAAAAAAAGAAGTACTTTCCAGTGACAATCATTTTTTAAAATTTTCACACTCCCTAATACCAGATCCTTGTTTAGTACAAAAAAAACTTGTGCCAGGCTGTAGTATTTTATGACCTACATTATTACCCTCTGGGTAGTGAAATGATGGTGCCAAACTAATTATTGCTTTGTCTAATTTTAAATCCAGGTCTACAGAGATTAACAGCTTGCACATTAATTCAAAGCACCAACAGCCCACCTAACATAATACAGCTTTAAATGAATTAAAAAACCATGTTTGGAAAACTTTAACATACTTTAAATGAAGAAAATGTGCATCTATTTTTGACACAGTGTATAAAAACTTAAATGCACTTTACCTATTTTGGTTACTCAAATACACTCCAGGGAGGAACTTTTCTCATCTTCAGGCATTACTTCTCTTGAAAATGAAACACCTGCTCGGCTAAAAGCACAGTCTGTGTAAAACTAATTGTAAAGGAGGAGGGGGAAATGAAATAATGAGTGGAAGGACTACTTTCAGCCTTAGAAACAATATTAAGATGATTCTTTAACTGTAATTTATCTTCCTGTTCACTGTCTTCTATGCTAAATGAATGCCTTCAGCATATTGGGATTTTAGAATATTAGGTACTGAGCACACCATATTTCGTGAACAAATGCAAATAAATTATTGATGTCACTGTCTCTGGAATCTACCATTCAATAGTAATGGTGTAGGAAGCTCATTTCCAAATTGTGTGAGGGGTACTAAGATGTCTAAGTAAGACATCCTGGTTTTTAAAAACTAGGAACAGGTAAAACAGCAAAAGTTTTTTTTAATCAGTCTTAAGCATATTTCACCATTAAAAAGAGTAAAAACAGGGTTAATTATTTTATGCAATTTGATGTAAAATATTTCAACATAACTGTGTAATTATCCCAAGTAAAGATGCTACAGGTAACTAAGGATTTTCTAGTTTGTCTCTGAAATGTTTGGAGGAGAATATAAAAATTATCTTGCCCATCCTAATACTATCCTGTAATACTATTCAATTGTATAATTATGTCATAGTCAAGGTTTTGAATTTTTTATAATTAATATTTTGTGCACATAACATTTCAGAAGACTGTGTACAATTAATAAGACTCATGTGTGATTGTATTTTGAGAACAGAAGTATAAATGATGATGCTTAAAGCAAATATCAATTTTATGAAACTTATTAAGAGAATTGTGTGTGTGTGTGACTAACATGCATTAAGTGCCACCTTAGTTTTTGTGTGTAATATGAAGAAAAAGTCTGGGGTTTGAATCCAGGTAATCTCTTGGTAGCCTTTTATTTTCATCCAATTAGCTGGGCTTTCATTACAACATGCTGTTCTTCACTTTGAAACTACAGAGAATCTTCAGGTAAATAAGTTAAATTGTACTTGGTATTTCCAGAGGAAGAAAATGGTCCATTATTCAAGACAAGCTTATAGACATATACTAATAATCTACTAGTCTGCTAACATGTCTCCCCAACTCATCTCCCCTATCTTCTTCTACCAAATAGTTATTAGCTCTTCTCACCCTACCCCACCCCCTACAATTGAGCACTGTACAGCTCTGTTGCTTGACTGGCATAAATCATTACTAACCTGAAATAGGTATGTGAGTGGCCATCTGCAAGGCTACGTTCAGTATCACCTTGCTTTTCTCCTTATCCTTCATATATTCTTATACTTTATGTGTACTGACGAGATTGAATGCAAGAAAGTAGATCCTCGTCTCTCTAAATTACATCGCACCCCTCCTCCCCAAAGCTATTGAAGGGAAACAAAGAGTTCTGCCTTTTTTTTTTTTGCTTTTGTTTCTTCTGAATTAGAGTTCATTCACTTCATACTAAAAGTACCTTTTATTTTAAATACTTTATCCAGGCTGTGTCTATATGGTGGCAGAACAGCTGGTCCAGTTGGTTAATTCAGTGGAGGGAAAATCTGTCAAAATCAGTTGTTTGACCAAATTGAGTATTTCATTGGATTGGCTGGTCAATTTAGTTAAAAGGGTCAATCTATTATACCATGTAGATATAACCTAGGTCTCATAAAAGTGCATTATTAAAGATGAGTTTCAGTTAGAACCAGAAATGTTTCATTTGTTATTTTTAAAAAGCATTAGAAATTAATTCCAATGGATTGATAATGTCTGTTAAAATATTACTTCACTGGCAAGCATTATCATTAAAGATAACTCTGGCAGAGTAATAAAAAATAAACATTGTGCTAATTTCATAATAAAAGTGATTAATTTCTGTGAAGAACAAAGTTTTTATGTCTCCCATTACTGGAAAAAAATGTTTGAGAAAACAGCACTTAGCAAAGTTCCTAGCACACAGTAAGCTCTTAAATGCTGATTGACTTAGTAACTAGTTAGTTTTTATACAGAACCTCTCAACCTTCACCCCTGAAAAAAGTATTTCTATTTATGAAATAATGTTGAAAAATCTGAGTATGACTTATTATATCTTGATATTCCACTATATGTATGTATGTATATAAATATATCTCTCCAATTAAAGAATTATTTTCTAGAGGTATAAATTATTAAGCAATTTTAGAACTCCATGAAACTATATGCAGTGTTTTATTAGATAGCTTTCCTTAGATTTCAGTTACATACATGTGCATGTTAAATGAGTTTTAGCATATGTGGTTATGTTATATATTATTTTGTATATGTGCGTACATACTTCAGGTGAACAAATAATATATACATGTAACATGGATGAAATAATGATAATATGCATATAATATGGTTGGAAATAATTGCTAAATATGCTACAATATGCTATGACATAGCATTATTATATATGTCTATTTTGTTTCGGTGTTTGCTGTGTAAAATGCTTTGTTAAATTATTATACAGTTTTGTCTTAGATCTGATAGTATATTATATTGACTTTTTATTCTTACTCAACTGCAAATAAAAGCTAAGAACTGTTAAAGACCTGATTATCTCTGGTATCTTACACCAAATAAAGACAAAAATCAACATGTTTAAATTAAAAAGGACATCCTCCCTTCAATTCTGTTGAACAAGAATAACTTCTGGTTGTCATCAGCAAAATGAATGATAACTTAGTAAAAGTCTTAATTTCTGCTTATAGTTTTGTATCCATGTGTATTGATACCAAGTGGAGCCAACCGATACTATCCAACAATAATTTTATGCTATTATTTGAATATATATAGTAAAATATATAATAAACATATAAAATTATATATACACATATGTAACATATATATGGGAGAGACAGAGAGAGAGAGAGAGAGAGAGAGAGAGAGAGAGAGAGAGATGTCACCAAAGGAGGTTCAATTTTCCACCCTTCCATTATACTAAAAGTTCTTTTGTTTTATTTCTAAGTTAACCAGAAAGACATGCATGGAAAGGTCAGAATTCATTTCAAATAGAAATCTCATCCATAACAATTCCTTGGTAGCACCCTGACTAGTTTATTTCACTTTCATTTGCCCTCTATTTAATTAGCATTTATTTTATTTCCCCCTTTGCACTAGCCATCAACCAGTGGTATGAAACTTAACAACTGAACACAATGTCAAAGCTACTACATTTTAAAGAGGCAGCATTTTTACATCTGGAAAGACACATTTTTGCTTTTACTTAGAACTTTAGAAAAGAAACTGGAGAATGTTAACATCCCAATTCTGAATTGTCAGTCCTAAACAAGTGCATTTTTTAACTCCAGCCTTCAAGGGTAACATACTTCCAGTTTGATGGACTTCTGATGAGCCCTGCAATTCACCTTCTTCATTCTTGGCTGGGCTGAAATACAGAGTAGCTGATGATGTCTACCAGGCCAAAGTATAAACTATCCATTTATCTACTAAAGTCATATTTGATGAAAACGAAGAGATATTATTGCTCAACTCTCTCTTTCTCATTACAATTCCTAAAGAACTTTTTACTGGGCACATTATCTCGTAGACATCATGATCAAATGTTATTGTTTGCTTTATTATCTCAGTTGGATGGTTGGCTACTCTAGAATGAAATAGGTTGAAGGCAATACTCGCAGCCCAGAAGTGTGAATGAGGTTCCCATTCAAATGATCACGATTGTTTGGGGGTGGGGCGGGGTGATTAGTAAGCCAACTGAGCTTACACTGCATAGTAAGCGTCTGGATGCAGCACATTTACATCTAACAAGAGACCCCAGAAAACGTGTGTGTGTTTCTTAAACCTTATGTTCGGAACAAAAGGCTATCTCAGCAACAGACAATCAGCACTGCAACTGCTCGCTGGGATGCGAGCAACACACAGAACTGCACATTTCACTCCCCCCACCCCTCCACTCCCGCCCCGCTCCCGGCACCACAAAGCCTCAACCCTCTTCCCACTCCAGGGTCCCCAGATTGCTTCATAGTGGGGGGAGGGGTCGGAAAAGCAGACTGTGCTGGCGGCTCACCAGCCTGGATTGGGGGCCCCGGGCGCTTGCTTTCCTCAGCCAAAGCCGCCTGGGGGAGATAGGGAGGAGAGACACAGAGGACCGCACACCTAGTCACTTGTTTTATTTATTCATTTTGGGGAGTGGGGGTGGGGTGGGGGAGCGGGAAAGGGCCCGAGTAGACCAATTCTTTTTCCCCCTGAAGTTATTTCTTCTGTGGAGCCTGAGTCATTTGTTTTCTGATTGGCGTTGGGAGCTTGGGACCAAGGCGTGGGTGGGCACCTAGGTCCCCCGGACCTGGCGAGGTCTTTTACAAGGTCTATGGGGAAAGGCTAAGATGAGCAGTGTCTAGGGGAAGGAGGACGGAGGAGTGGAAGTGAGTGAATGAGTGTGTGTGTGTGTGTGTGTGTGTGTGTGTGTGTGTGTGTGTGTGTGTGTGTGTAAGGGGGTAGGGGGCAATCTGGTCACAGCTGTTGGTAAAGGGATATGGAGAAGGCACTGTCCCCGTGTCCCTGCCGCAGGGAGGGTGGGGGTGTGGGATCAGAAGAACAGCCACTGCTGCTGCCTGGGGAGTTGGAGGCACCCGTGTGCCCCAGGAGGGGAAAGCTGGGGGACCTTTGACCAACGGGGTTGGGACGACTGCATTGGTGGGAAAGAGAGGATGATCCCCCTCCCCAAGGTATTTCCCCTCATTCACTGGGATGCCTGGGGAGTGAAAGGAGGGAAGATAGAGAAAGCAGAAAAAACGATTCGATTCCCCGCCCGCTTAATCATGACCTCCTGGCCACCTCCAGGCAGCGTTTGCACGTTCCTGTGCTGCCGCAGCAGCCCCAGCCATGTAACATGACCCGTGCAGCCAGGGCCCTGTGCAGCGCAGCCATTGAGCTCTCCCTGCACATGAATCTCTTGCGTGTCTCTCCCTCTCTCTCCCTCCCTCCTCTCTTTCTCCCCCTCTCTCCGTTGGCTCTCCTGTCTCCCTCTTCCTCTCCACTGCCTCTGTCTCTTTTGCTGGTCTCTCTCTCCCTCTCTCTTTCTCATCACTGCCCCGCTGTCTCCGCTGGCTCTACTCTCTCCCTCTCCTCAGCCTCTCTCGATCTCTTTCTCCCTCTCTCTCTCTCCTTTGAAAACTGATCTTTGGCTCTTAGTGTGAAAGTGATTTGAATTTGGCTCGGCGGCGCTCTGCGCCTGCGCCCAGCCTCTGGCATGCTGGCTCCTTCCAAGCAGCTGTTTTGGGTTTGAAATTCCAACATGGCAGAGGCTGCAGTCAGTCTTCCCTTCAAAAACTTGGAATGATTTCAAATCATAGGCACCTTCACTTAACCCGAGCTCCCATTCATCAGCAAACACATCGGATCGATGCTACTCTAACCTATCGGGTTCTTGCACCACACATTCAGGTAAGAGAATCTTTGTAGTTTCCTACTATCTGTTTAAAAATATTTTTTAATCTAAATATATCCAAGACCTGCAATAAAAAGAGACCGGCGATTTGTACTGTAAATATTTAATTTAACTTGCAATCGTTTATATTAAATACGCCAACCTACTGTCTAACTGTATGTAGAAAGTAGCACTAAAACATTGTAATGCATATTTTTGCTGCTTAATCATTACTAACAATAGTATGAGATTAAGAGTTCGAGATTGCAAGACTCCCGGTTTCCTCTTAATTGGATTTACTTATTCTCTCCTTTACTTAAAAAATAAGAAAGTGGAGGTACAGGGTGGGGCTAGACTTTCTTCGGGAACTAACTTCTAAGTAAATAAGAAGTGTAAATAAGAATCTTAGAGGGGAAAAAAAGTTGAGGTTAAATTACAATCCCTTAGCTGGGGAGACGGGAAAATGTCAGAGGATCTGTTGCAGTAAAATGTAAGCACATCATCTTGGAGGGGGTACAGCGTGGTGGGCGTATTGTTGGCTGGGAACGGGAGAGAAAGATGTATAATTTAATGGTATATACAATCCACTGATCCTATTACTATCCTCCCTGGAGCTCTTGTTAGTTTCAATGGGAGTGAGTGAAATTGACATGGACTTGCATTCCTGGTCATGTGCTTTTTTTCCTTTCTTTCTTCTCTTGTGATCTGAGATCCCCTTTTTGTTGATGTTGCTTTCCCACTTAATTATATGCATGTAGGTTAAATGAATACCTGACGAAAGGGCCCACGTTTCAAGGCAGTGACATTTGATAGCTGAGAGGAAAAGTGGCTTTAATGAAAAGCAACCTTTGGAATTCCTGCTTGTGAGAAATCCAATTCAGCTTTTTGTGCTGCCAGCAAGAAATGATCAGTAGCACCAGTGTTTATGGTATGTCAGTTTTGGGATCTACTTCCTTTGCATCTAAATAGGAAAGACAAATGAAATAGCATGATAAAACCAGTGAGCATTTTGCATGTAAAACATATGCTAACAATAAATAATTTGTATCTTTATATCTTAATTTGTTATAATTTTTTTAAATTTTGCTTTCATTTGTCTATTTCAGCTTTTGATTACTTGTGTCCACTTACATTGATTTTAGCCGTAATCTCAAAGTTGCATGTTACTAGTAATGCACTATAAACACTACTAAACTCAAATGGTATGTAAATGAACCAAACTCAGGGACTTGGGGGAGGGGAGATAGAGAAAGACGGCCACTAATGAACAAATATATGTGTGTATGCGTGTACACCCAAAGGACTCAAATATGATTTATTTTCTTTTTGAAACTTGATGTTATTGACTTTGTAGATGATTTCATTCTATGGGATAATCGGTTTTGAATGTGTGTTCAGTAGTGAGTTTGTGAAAGGGTATAGTTTGCATGTACACAAAAATACATTTTGATCGTTTAATATCTTTAATGACTAATTATGAACAAAGTGGTATTTTTTCCTGTATTGTACTTGTCTTCCTGTCAATGCTTTTTACTTTGAACATGTGACAGAATTAAATAGGCACAAAATTGACTTCATTTTAAATGTCCCTTTCCTCTTTCGCTACCAAAAAAAAAAAGGTCAGATAAAATAGAGCGAAGGGGACTTCTATAGCACTCTGCAAAGCAAAATGTACACTTTCAGATCTCCAATTAAGATTGAGTGGACAACAACAACAAAAGATATTAAAGTATTTTGGACAACCAAAGGATATATTCACTTTCAACCGATGTTGTTGCTTCCACTTCTCCCATCCCCTCACAACCTCTACCTCCCTTCGAGTCCCCTATCCCCTCCAAAAAAAGAAAAGAAATAAGGATGGGGCAAAGCTGTTAGGGGTCTGGAGTGCGGTCCTGGTCACTGCTCTCACCACGCAAATGTGAATGCAAGGAAAGGGGTTTCAAAGAGCAGCGGCGCAAGACGTGCTCTTATAGTTTGACTCTCTGTAGGTGACCATATAGCTAAACAGACGCACAGATCTCCTGTACAATAGGAGCTATTTGATTGAATTTTGCATTAGGAACTTGTTGACTTTGAAGCGATCAATAAGACGACTGTTTATTTTAGATGCACATAATTTGCCCTGAGAAATGTTTTAAGGAGGGGAGAGCACAGCTTTTTCTCCCGGAGCTGTTGGAGCGAATGAGATTGCCAGATGGGAGATTTCCCTCTGTGATGTTAAAGCTGTAATATATATTCAGAGCAGATTGGGCTGCTGCTTGTGATGAGGAGGATATTACATTTATAAATTTTAAATCGGAGATTGGACAATGTGCTGAGAGCTGAAATTGGATGGTTTGGCTGTTCACCGTATTGATAGTTAAATGTGATTTCCGGGTAGTAGTAATAATAATCATTACAATAATATATAAAAACATGTTGGGATTAGGCAATCATATAATCTATGTCACTTAGCTGCAAATTCAAATGTGCATTTCCCCCGAATTTCTGCTTACTACTAAAGCGCAGCCAAGTTTATATCTGCATGTGTTTCAAAGACCACTATACAAATGATCATTACTTAGGATTTATATAATCAGCCACTAGCATTCTGTAAAACTTTATAATATAGAGACACAGCAGCAGTTCCATTGGTTTTCTTTCATTTTAATTAAATTTTATTTTATTTTATTTTTAGCTTATGTTTGGTTTAGGTAGGTGGCCTAAATCAACCAGAGCCACAAACCTAAAAGACTGGAAAGTGGGAAAGTCCTTATTCTCTAGCAGCTCTGCTGTTGCAAATTAAAAGTGTGTTGTGGTCAGGAAATGAAAGCTACAATGTCTCTTTTGAACAAGTCGTTTATCAAGAGAAACATCTATCAGGCAGCGACTTGTCACATTGATCCTCTAAAAGTTAGGTCCGAGGTGGAAACTGCTTTGATGTTTTTTGATCCTAAATTTATAAAAACTGAAAAAGCAAGGGAGGATTGGACCAGTAGAGATCTTTCAAAAGAAAGGAAGGAAGAAAATTATTTTTAAGAACCTACAAGAACTATTTATTAATACTATATTTTGTGAATAAAATATTTAAGATGCAGCAGTTAGAGTGCGAGTGATCCCCTATGTAAGAACTGAAGATTGCTTTTAATAGACCTAGTAGATATCTAGTGTCATTAAGTAAAGGTTTCCTGCTTAGAGTTGTGCACAACAACTTTCACATGATTCTTACATTTTCTTGAGATATTTTGGAATAGTATGAAGGTATCCAAAATGCTTTTGGTAATTAGAGTTTACATCCCCCCCCCCATTTCTTTCTCCCTCTTTCTTTAATTCTCACATGTTAATTACAATCTCAGTTATGTTAATGACAAGTGTGATGTATTTGGGTGGAGAATATGTTCTCAGCTGTATAGCTTACATTTAAGTGTCCTTAAGTACATCCATCTTTATTTGTTTAATAGAGTGAGGGGCTTGCCACATATAAGCCAGAAGGATTGCTTGTTCTTTGTCACTTTAAGTTGAGTACACTTGTCAGATTAATCATGGTATGCACTTTTAAAGTATTAAATAGTTGCATGTACTGTTTCAACTTTTTCTTTCAAATAGTTCCTAAGAAACCCAAGTTATGAAAACATTTTGTTAAAGAGTTTAAAGGCTCCTGCTCTGTTTTTTAGCTAAGATATGAGTGAAGTCTTGGTAGAATTGGCTTTTGGACATTTTCTCCTTGAAATAAATGACACTGGACTTTACACTGCTGATAGCTACTTGTTATTGCATGTAGATATCTCTGCAGCCAGGCCAAAAAAAAAAAAAAAAAGAGCATGGTGGGAGTTTTGGTGGGGGGACTACTTGCTAATTAATCATGTCTAAAATGAAAGAACCATAGCATGGTAATAAAGCCTTATTACCCTTTTTTTCCCTGAAAGAATAAATATGTAAGTGGTATTTGTATAAGTTGACTTTTCAATCTTCCCTGCTCATGATATAGAGGCTCTCATTTGGATTATTGCTTTATCTTTTTTGAAAATAGAGTATGTTTTTATCCTTCTATTACCACCCCCAAGATTCTTAATCCTCTACTTGATCTCTCTGTATGTGTGCATGCACAATTTTTACCTTTAGTAATGTTTAAGTCTAGTGTACAGGCATTCAAATTTTAAGTATGCTCAGAAACTTTCCCTTCATATGATAATTTTCCCTTTCACACAAACAGAAAATTAGGTTTTTGTTCATATTTTAAAATAAGCAGGCATTTAAGGAATATTTCTATAAGCAGATACTCATGTTATGCCCTTTATATAGAGAGACCATCATTAGCTGCCTTTTAGCTTATATAGCTATATAATGAACTGAAAAGGGGATATGAGGGAAAGGAATATAAATAATATTTCCAAGAATTTATAGTCATTCTGCATTGTTCAAACCAATATTTTTAAAGTAGTTAAACATTTTAGCAATGTGAAAAGACAAATAAATAATGTTGTCATAGCTGAATTCTTTGACTTTGGAGTTTTAGCTGGCAATTCAATTTCTCAACCTAATTTTGCTTGAGTATGGGGGAAGATATCTACACTTGGCTAATATGTTCTATATTTGTGAATTATCATTTTATTTTAAAGAGTGCTGAGTTGGGGTTTCCTTGTGCATATTTCTGAATGTCCAAATTCATTGAATGATGAGTCTGTTCTATGAAGTTAATCACTTTTAATGGTATAAAATCAAGAAGATTGCCCTGTGTATTTGAACAATTGCATGTCATGTTGCTTGGAGCATGCTGGTCTGTACCTTCATCCCTTCTTCTATTAGAAAATTTTGGTGCTTTGCCTCTGATCAATATATCCCTTAAGAGAACAAACTTCACATAATACTTTCATAAAGTGCCAGATTTATTGATGTAGAGTTGATAAATTTAATTACCAGGATTTTGCATTGATTTATTGATTTTGTGATTGGGAGAAATTGTTCTGCAGACATTTATGTGAAGTATTGAAGCATGCTGCTAATCAATAAGACTTGATTAATCAGCACATCTCGTTTTGTTTTGTTGCCCCTCAACCCAAACTGAGTTGCTGCTAGACCAGCCTCAACAAATGATACATAGAAAATAGTGCAGTAATTTTGCGATAAGACAGCTTTCTTCCAGGGCCTCTTTTCCCTATCACTTTTTGAATGGATCCTAGGAAGTGTTATAAATGTGCATGAAAATTCTATTAAAATTAATTTGATTTGTTAGGCACCATTATTTGACAGACACAAATTCCTAAGGTTATCTAGTATTTTAGCTACAAAA
This sequence comes from Dromiciops gliroides, assembly GCF_019393635.1. Lineage (NCBI taxonomy): Eukaryota > Metazoa > Chordata > Mammalia > Microbiotheria > Microbiotheriidae > Dromiciops > Dromiciops gliroides. The sequence continues at coordinate 452,429,659 of NC_057863.1, forward strand.
AATAAATAACTCCACAGTATTTCAGCAAGGATGATTTAGCTATAGCAAGTTTAATTGGTTTTTAAAGATTGATTAAAAGATAATGCCTAAAAATACCTTTTATGAAAAAGAAGTTTTCCTAGTTTGATTTTGTAGACATACTTGGTTTTTCTGCTTAAAGAAGCTTATCATTGACTACGTGGAATAGAAGTTTTAGGTATTAGGTGTCAGCTGTTGCAAATTGATTTGTGATTATTATTGGTATTACAAAATGTCCCAACTTTCCTTATTGGAAAGAATAATTGGGATTGAAATAGAATTTGCATTGTTAAAGTAAAGGAGACCTATGTATAGGGTCTGAATCAACTGTGCACATCAATAAGTTTTAGCCAAATTGAAAGCAGGGTGTATGCTGCTTGCTTGGAGCAATACTTCATTTGAATGAATGAATGCTTTTCCTCAATACGAATTCATTCTGTACTATACCTGTTGACATCTGTGGGACTAAGGATAGATAAAACAGAAAAGACAGTGGATAAGGAATGTAAAAACCATTGCAAAATGGAATGTTAATGTCTCTCTTCCTGTTGATGATGTTTACACAATTGTATTTAATGCAAATCATCACTTTCCCTTATTGTTGAGAGAGTTGATTAACATTGTACAAGGATAAGACTATAACAACACTATACATAGCAACATTAAACTCTAATGAGATTTTAATTCAGCTGTCTTTACTTTATAGATCTGACATATTTGGTAATATCAGTAGAGAAAGAATTAGCTATGCTTATACTTGTAACTTTCATATGATAGTTCTCAAGTGTATGCAAGACTTCCTTAAGGTAATATAACAGAATAATGGGGTAAATTTTATATGACATGAAGCATTAGGTGAAATTATTTTGTTTTAGTCATGTTTACTATGCTATGGAAATAAAATAACATACTTCCATCCAATAGCTTACTTTGCTGGAGTGACTTTAAAAATTAATTTCCTCTTTTGTTTTGTTTTGTTTTTTTAAGTCAGGAGCAATTGCTTCTGGTGGATACGGTATATACATGTTTATTCAAATGACTAGAATTCTACTAAAATCACTTCTAATGATTAATGTTTCTTTTAAAAATGCGCAGCTTCAGTAGAATTCACAATGGTATACTTTTAATATATACATACATAATATACACACATATAAATATATACATATACATGTATTTATATATGTGTATATATTATATATATATGTATAATTTCAGCAACATAATGTCTGAAATGTCCTGATTGTCTTAAGATGGTAGTGCTGTCTTACATACCCACCCTCCTCAGAAGTTCTGCCTCTACTAGAATATTTGTGATATTCTAGTTGGGGACATATTTTTAGAAAAATAAGATAACATCTTATTTTTTAAAAAATCATTTTCTCTGACTCAGAGAATTCTCACAAACTGGACACATTTTAAAAAAACATGAATGTAAACAATAGTAACTTTTTTTCCAGAAATTAGTATTCTCTACTTATTTTGGTGATTGAAAAATAGTTTTTGGGTGGGGAGGAGACAATGAAATTCAAATTGGCTAGATCAGGTAGACTTGTATAGCATAAATCAGACCCTACTTTTTGTTTTACTAACCCTCTTATTATCCATCTATTATTGACCACCATCCTTTAAAATGTAAAGGTGTTAATTGTAAGCATTTATTATATACCACCTATGTACAAAACATTATGCTAGGTGCCACATTTAGTCTTCGGAGACTATTCTACAGTCATCTCATGTGCTTCTGTCCCATATATAATAATTGGGAGTTGAGGAAAAGTATCCATGGAAAATAGATCATTAGGGCTTCTTGACTATTTCCATATGTGTTAAGTGATAACTAAGTTATTTGTTCGCCCTAATGTTATTCTTTCCTAGTGTGTTCTGAAATGTCAGGTGGATTTTTTGTTCAGGTATTGTTTTTAAGCAAGTAGCATTTTCTTCAGCTATTTTTTGCTTACAGCTAAATAATAGTCCTATAAACTTATATGTATATAGTGATAAATGAAAAGAAAATGTTTCAGTGACGATGTCTTATAATTTAGTAGAGACACTTCCCTTATTTTCCATCCTTCACATCCCTTTACACATACACCACATCATCATTGGTGTATATAATCCATGATAAAATACATATTTTTAGTGGTGGTGGTGGTAGGGGAAACCATTCTTTTATGTTATTGAATGACAGTAGGGGAGAAAAACAAGGGAAAACACAAAAATAATTACTCCATTATAATAGTATCAGTATTGATATTTTGACTGTTGGGAACTGACAGTGCTTCTATATAAATGTGGTGACAGTAATGCTTATAGATGAAAAGTAACTGTTCTATGCAGTAACATTAACCTTTCAGTATGTCATATTCAAAGTGTGAACTTAGTTTGTTAGAATCTGGGATGACAATACCTTAACCTTCTTTTCAATACACATTGTGCTCCCCATTCCCCAGTCTTATTACTTTCAGCCTCCTATGTTGACATGTGGAGAGAAACATTTATAGTGTATGCTTAGAGAACAAGCTATCTGCTTACTGGGTGATATAACATATCACATTGTGATACCTAAAACAAAATTTTAAATCAACTGGCCTTTTCAAATAAAAACTGAGACATGTTAGGAGATTCAGGAAGAATGTATCTGAATACACTTGAAGTTGCACCATTTATTTTCAAAAGATATTTCTCCCATCACTCATGGATGGCTCTACCATGAAGAGACATATCAAAAGACCACAGAAAAGTAACTCTTATCCTTTTATGTCACCCAGTATTCAGGCACTTAAAAGATTGTTTCGGAGAAGGAACAGAATTGAACCTATTTTGAATCCCTTGTTGTCAGAATTTGTGGGCCACATGCTATATATGGGATCATCTAAGAAAAAAGAAAACCCTCCAACCATTGAACTAACACACACATACCTACACACCATCACACTTTCACTTTATACACAAAAGTTAAACTAAAAAGAACAACTGGAGAGCTGGAAAATACCTACCTGTTAAAATTACTAGTGATTGTTGTAGCATACTCTTATTCTCAGTAATTGATCCTGCAAAGAGTTTCCATTGAGCCTTAAATAGAAAACTGTTTTGTGGTACTTTTTAAAGAACTGAAATTCAGAAATATTTCTTAAAATTTCTGTTTAATAATTTTAACTCCTATTTATAGAGGTTTTCATAGTTTATAAAGCACTTCCGTCCTAAGAAGCTTGTTGTGTGGGCAATAAAACATATCTTTTTCTCACCTCCCTTTACACCAAAAATAAGGCAGGGGAGGGACAGGGCTGAGACTTTAGACCCATATTCTCAGATTTAGAGTTTGATTTTCTATAAACTGAGCTATGAAGGCTGTCTTTCAAATAAAAGTACATATTCTGAAAAATAGTTTAATCATGGAGCTTCAATGTTCTCCCCCACACAAAGCCTTTACAATCAAGTATTTATATGTGAAAATATTTGTTTTTATAAATATCCTACTTGCTGAGACATCTGGGATGAGGAAATTTTTATGTTGAGATGCCAAATATGGGTGTGTCCTATTTTCCTAATTGGCCTATCTCTTCCTTACCTCATCTTGAAATTAAGGATATTTTATATTTCTTCTGGTGGTTTTATGTAATTGAAAAATAAATGCAAGACAGTCAATCCTTTTATTTCACATTCAGGAATTTGCAACATAAGAATGATTATAAGAACATTTCGGATGATTAAACAAATCTCTTGAGGTTGAAGCATTTCAATTACGACTCCAGTTTTCAGTGACACAAATATAGTTGGAAAGAATTTAAATATTGGATTATGATTCTGTTTCGCATAATTCTTATCAATACCTTTAAAGTTATATTTGTAGATAATAAAAATATGAATGTAATCACATTAATTTTAAATATTTTAAATATCTTTATCAGATTCTTCTGCCAACATTTTTTCAAACTTATGAGAGAAAGTCTTCTAATTTTCATTATCTAATATAATATACTCCTATGTATTTTACAAGGATATATTTTATTTGAAGTAATAGTGCTTGGGAAGCTTTCGGTATTTCTGTACAAGTAATTAGGTTAAAGAGGTTAGAGTTAGAAAATGTATCTATTCCTGGAAAATGAAAAATTGTATTCATGCAAAGTAAAAGGAATATAACACATTTATGACTTTAAAAACTTACTCATAATATATTCTTACAAGCACTTAATGAAAAACATTTAGGCAACTTCTTAGATAAGTCTCCAAAGCTATTTTTTACTTGCTTAAGAGTAGATATATTAGTACTGACTTTAAATTAATTTCTCACAAACCTGGAGTTAATTTTACATCCAGTCAAAGAGTTAAAAGTTGAGGGTTTTGTTGGCATATATTTTTTTATCAATACCCACAATGCAGTTGCAAAGTTTTTCTATAATTACATACACACACACACACACACACACATGCACACACATATATCCACTGAAGGTTAGTCACTAGCCTTGAGGGTACACTGATATAGTTTAAAGGTAGACTTTGGGATTCAGGTGATCAGAATCCTCGTTAGATACCCTTGAAGGCAAGTGGAAAAAAGGACACTGATTTTGGAATTTTAGATTGGGGTATCCAAAAATCTATTATTTCTGTTATGCATGGAGGTGATTAAAAAAAAAAAAGTTCAAGTAGAATGTAGCTTTTTACTATGAGAATGATGTTTCTCCTCATTCTTCTCATGTTAATTAATCTGATGTGTATTTATTTGTGTTGTATAAGGTAACTTACTTTCCTGTTCTTACAAATAATTAAAATAATATTTCTTTTCTTTCATTTTGTGCTAAAGGATCTTAAATATAGTATATGTGGTATACAAGAAGCATTGACTCATTGATTTTAAACAATCCTGACAACTTAAAACATGTGTATTTACATATGTATGTGCTTATACACATGTATATATGTATATATTTATTTATATACACACATATTTCTCTTAGAGATGAAAAGTAATTTTTTCCATGAAACAATTAAATTAATTAGCTGGAGCAAATTGATCTATAGAATTAAAACTTGCTTCTTTAAGTTGTAACAAATGGGATGTATACTTGAATACATGTTGATGAATTTTTCATTGTGTGGTCTTGATTTAATTTTAAACTCAATTTGATATGGCAACTAAGACACAGCAAAGTGTTGAGCCTATTTCTTGGTTCATAGTAGTTCCATTTCACTTTATTTTATTATGTGTCAAACCCATTTCCAAATAATACAGAATGTGTTCTACTTCCCTGGGGGTAGAGAGTGGGGGGAATATCTTTAGGGATTCTTAAGGAAATCCTTACAACTGAAATTTAAGCTACTGCAGTACTTGGAAAAAAAATTAATGGTGTGTACTGTTTAATATTCTGTACACTCCTTTAGTAAGCTACTCAATGAGTATTGTGCTTTATGGATAATAGAAGTATTGAACCCAAATGAATACCATGAATTAGAAGGCCATGATGGTGGTAGTGGTAATGTTTTTGAAGGGTATCTGGTGACTACAATGCAGCATATTCTAACTATTTGTAAAGAGGCTGAATATCTTTACTACAAGTGCAATTGTTTTTCCTCAAAGTTAATCAAACACACCAAGTATGTTCATTACTTAGAAGAACTGATGATTAGTTAACTGTTATGAGTACATAAAGTTACATGCTCTTTTATATTTTTTCACATTTTATATCAATCACTTTTTCCACTAACCATGAGACATGTACTAATGGTTAAATGTCTTTTTCTTTTCTATTTTGTTATTTATAATATCTTCTCTCCTTCCTTTTCACTCTGCTCTCCCTGACTCCTTTATAACATTTTGAAGAACTAGCAATTTAAAAATATTTATTTGAAAGTAGATATCATTTATATATCTATCATCTGTTTTATTACTTTCTTTCTGTTTCCTTCCTTCCTTCCTTCATCATCTGGAAAGTTTCGTTTTACTTGAGGAAGTATAGTATTAAACTCACAGATATATAATATGAATTAAGATATTTTGCTTTATATATGGGGGAGAGATGGGTAATTCATGGCATCTACAAGGAATTATTCTTGACAAGAAACCACTTTAAATCATAAATGGGGGGAAGACTAAATTAAAAGGAAATGGAAAAAAACCCAGACCATCTCTTTGAAAGGTCTTTGTGATGGTAGTCTTCCTATTAAACCCATATATGAACAACTGTTTTGTGCAGACTAATTGCTTGTAAGAAATTAATGACTGGTAAATGTTTCCTTATATGCAGCATTAAAGTGAGAACTAATTACATTCTATTTTCTTTTTCAAAGCAAAAATAGGATAGGTAGATTTTGATGGGTTATTTTCCCCCATAATATTGTGAGATTAATCTGTTGACATGAGTAAAAGTATCTGTTCCCCCTTCTCATGATCCTGATTTAAAAATACATTTGTCCTTAAATGGTTTTTAACCTTTTCAGTCTCTCTGCTTTCTCCTCCCACCCTGTTCCCAAAAGTATAGTTGTTAAGGCAATAGAGAAGACAATCATAGAAAAAGTCAATCAGGCTATCTTTCTTGGGAAAGAAAGTTTGTTAAAATTGTAGTCACAAAGATTTATTTGTGGTGGAAATTGATGATTCAAGTCCTAGCTTAACCATGTTGATGCATTATGGATCCTGCAATAGGATCCTCTGTAGTCCAGAGAACAATTTAAGCAAAAACACTTGTACATTTTTTAAAGATAGTAAATGTCTCTTTTTTTTTTCTTTTTAAAAATAATTCTTCCAGGTTTTGAAGGTACAGATAGCCTGTCTGTATGTGAATTAATAGCCTTGAGAAAATCATGAACTAAGTTTTGCATATAGTAGACACTGAGTAAACACTTGGTAATGATGGAAAAAATCTGTCCATACAGGCATATTCTACATAATAAAGTAGGTTACTTTAAATTGCTTCTGCCTTCATTAATGGCTATTAATATATCAAAAGGGTTTTTGTTTGTTTATTTTTATGGCTCTTAAATTTATTTGGGATAACAATGATGCCAGAATAAAAACTATTAGTCACAAACTGATTTGGTCCTCTGCAGTCCCTATGGAGAACAGGGCTATTTATTAAATAAATGAACAAGTAAGAAGTGTCTATATAACTAATTTCCTCATAGTTGATGAACATTACTCAGTTAATTAATTTTTATTACTGAGAGATTCCTACCAGTAACCTGTTAAAAAGTCTATGTTTATGTATGTGTGTATGTATATATAAATATACACACTCATATACATGTGTAAATTGTGACTTGTCATAATCTTTTATTGGACTATAAGAATTTTTTTATTTTGGCATAATTTCTAATTCTTGCAGTAAAAATTGAAATGTCAATTCCATTGACCAAAAAACAAAATTAAAGACAAGATTTGTAACCTTTTATGAACTTTAAAAATGAAATATGCATAGTCTAAGTATAATCAATTAATTGCCAACACTTCCCTGAAAAAGTTTTATGTTTTAAATACTCTACCTAGAAGAGAATTCAAGGTCACTGATTATATCCTACTATCTCCAAGAAAATCTGTATTCAAACCATTATAGAAAGACGAAATGCCCTAACTCTTTCCCAAAAAACCTCAGAGAAGATTCTCATCTCATTTTTACTAAAAGGGCCCAAGTCACTTTGCTTTGATTTGTGTCTTTAATAAATTTTAAATGATCCTTTTTGTTTCTACACACACACACACACACACACACACACACACACACACACACACACACACACACACACACACACTCACACACACTGAATATGGGATTGGCTTTCTGAGGAAATAATCTAAAATATATTTCCTTCTGTATCTAAGAATTCACAAAGGGCCAAAAGATGCCAGATAGAAGTTTGTGGATCTGTAATGGATATCACTTTCATAGTTTACAGATATCTATGGTTGACATTTTTAATTGGCACTTTTTGTTCTATATTTGGTATCTGACTCTGCTAATTTAATTTTTTTATTAAATACTGGGTGGTAAACAATTTAGTTGGGGTCACACCCAATGACCTTTACTTCTATTAAGTTCAATTGCCTTACTAGTCTGGATTGTGTGCTTGTGGAAGGATCAGTTGGTTTCTTTCTTAAAACTGTCATGAGCGCTACAGTAAATAGTTTTATAGAATTTGATAAGGGAAATGAGGTTTGATCAAATGTTTGAAGTATAATGTTAGTCAACAGTATTATATAGGGTTTCTATTAAAAGCTTTGCTTTTCAAACCCCAAGATGTACAGGAGAAAAATACCTTGGGATATTACTTCATGAAGTGACCTGGGGTGGGTTGGTGGGGAATATTATTGTCATTCTTTGAAAAATATGCTTTACTAACAGAGACTGTAACCTTTACTAAAAGTTTACTAGTTTTTCTTCAATTCAGACACCTTGAAGCTGAAACAGTTCTAGATGTCATCTTACTACTTCATATTGACATTCAGTTTAAGCTTGTATACTACATGTATAGGGGGAAAAACCACAAAACTACAGTTACTGATGGTTGAACCCAGGCCTCCAGGTTACCACAAAGATATGCTATTGAGTGAGTTACTAAAGACAAATGTGGCTTCAATAACTGCATGAGAATGCCATTTGTTCAACACCACATTTGGAATTCTACAGTGCTTTAACAAGAAGGAAGGAAAGCATATAATTTATTTTTGGCAGAATAAAAAATAGATGAATTTGGAAGAAAAACTCCCTGACTTTCCCCCATCCCCCAAAGAAAAGGATACCTTGGTTCATCCCATAGCTTGTGTGTTTGTGTGTATATATATATAGGTATCTATATACATACACATATATATGTATATATATGTGTGTGTGTATATATATATATATATATATATATATATATATACAAGTCAATTTAAATTGATTTCCTTAGAAACCAAACTTTTGTTTGTTTTCTGAAAACCATTGGAACTAATCTCAGAAAACTCATACATGATGAAAAGTAAACACATTTTCATGAGACTGCTAGTATTTTTGGAAAAGATGCCTATTATAATCCAAATTTAAACTATTTATCTCATGGTTAGAAACCAAGGATGTGTCCCTCAAAATACACCTGTTTGGGGATACTGTGGTTTCACAGAAGTTTGATGGAGGAACAACACCCTAGTCAGGGCTTTCACACTGATATTGGGACTCTTCAGGTGTTCTGATAAAAAGAATGCATGTTTCTTCAGTCCTTCCATCAAACAGAAGGTAAGTTGACAAAATGGGGGGTGGGCGTTAATTTACAGTACAAGCCAATGATCAGCTTCTATGAGTAAATAAATTTAGAATTGGCTGCTGTCTTCACAATACTAACTATATTATCCATATGTGAGTGAGCAGATACATGATGATGGGGGAGGGTATTTGTTTTGTTCTGTTTTTATCTTTTTACAAGAACATTTTTCCTTTATACATTTTAGTTTTTGTCTTATCTCTCCAGTTTTGGGGGTGTTTTTTATGGATGAGAGGCAGTAAGGCATAATAGCTAGGGAGTCAGCCTCAAAGCCAGCAAAACATAATTTCAAACTTTTCCTTGGCTCCTAGCTGGGATCCTGAGCAAAGTGCCTCACCTCACAATATTTTAGGCCAGTGGGGTCAAACTCAAATAGTTAGGGAAGCCACTAAACCAAATATCAGGATCCCTCCAGTATATATTTTGACTTAGAAAACCACATATTGACAGAATCTATGTTTTAAGGTATTTTTATTTGTTTTATTAAATATTTCCCAATTATATTTAATCTGGTTCAGTTTGCACTTGAGAATGTTATGGGTTGTATGGGGCCACTTTTTTTTATACCCCTACTCTAGGAGATTCTACAAGTCTTAAGTTGTAGATAAAGTGCTTCCCTGCACTATTAGTAGGTGGAATGGTCATACTAAGTGATATGATAAGGGTAGTCCCTATTTGTATTTTAAAATAAAAACGGTTGCCTTTACTATTTTTAAAAATTATATTCACCCTCTGACTGGCCCACGATTTCGCCATCTTTTTGGTTTGTGTTGAAGGCTGATATGCTAAATAATGCCCAACCCAAAAGAAAGCACCACCTGATGATTTTCATGAAGATACTTAAGCACTTGTCGATTCATTTTTTAAAACTAGTCAAATCAATTAACTGAAGCTGTCTGTTTATTTGGAAGTTTCATGTAAAAGTTAGCTGATTTAGATTTTATTCTGGGGTGGAGTGGGCGGAGAGTTCAACTAAGTGAACAAAGTCCATATGTCTTTATGTTAGTTTATTCTTCATTACCTTTTACTAGTGATAGTATAACAGGAAAGATAGCATGGCATGATGGAACAAAATTCAGACTTATGTCAAGAAGGATCTCATTTCAAGTTCTGCCTTTAACACATGCCAATTTTATTACTATGGATAAATCACACCCAGGCAACTCTTTAAGACTGGAAGACACATCATAATTGCTGGTCTGCATTGGTAAAGGAAGTTACCTTCTATGGAAGAAGTTACCCCCACTAATAAAATCACCAGCAACCCTCTCCTCTTTACCCTCCCATTATTGCCACCTTGATAACAGGATAAAAATCTATTCCGTGTTAGCTGATAACATCCAAATATTTAGTATGCTCTGTGGATATTATACCTCCTCTTTCTTTATAGATATTATATTTCCTTACCCTGCAGCTTCTAGTCTTAGAGTCTGGAAATGACTTGCCCAGGGTCGCAAAATCAGTATGTAATAAGGGCAGAAATTTAACTGAGACCTCTGTGTGTGTGTGTGTGTGTATATACATATATATATATATATATATATATATATATATATATATATATATATATATATATCCACAAAACATACTGGAAATCAAATTAAAATTAATTATGTATATAGAAAGTTTTATTACTAAATAGCTAACCTGAGAGTGTCATAAATTTATAAATTTGATGTTTTGATTTAAAAGATGATTAAAAGACATATCCCAAAATACAATTTATATGTGCATATAAAATTGAATAGCCACACCTTCTTTAGAGTTCTGTCTTTGTCTGGGATTTAGACAATCCTGATCTGTTCCCTTGGAGAAAAGTAGCATCTTTGAGATTTTGTGCAAATAACATGGATTCTGGTTTTTATTGCAGGACTGATCTTAGAAATGTTTCTTTTTAAAGACTTTTTTAATAGAAACAGCAAGGTATAAATCATATAAGCAATTACCTGGACATTGTGGAAATGGGGCTTGACTTTTTCTGTAGCCCCAGATGTTCCCTGATTCCAATAATGGCCCAGCCCAGATATTTACAGCTTAATTTTCCGTGCATGTGTACTTCTCCATAAATGGTTCCTTTCCCCCATTTTCATTTGGGTGACTAAACCACTTAAAGGAAGAGAGTGATTTCAACTTGAATGATAGCAAACATGAACAGATATAATAAGTTGATTCTAAAAACTTTGATCAATTTTTAAGAGTCCAAATCTTGGAAGATTTTACTGTAACAATAGGAAACAGTAAATTGGTCTTTAAATGTCAATTTCCTTACCAGATTTTTTCCTAAAAGAAAGAAAAAAAAGAAAGTGTCTTCTCTCTAGACTAGAACAGTTGTGTTTAGTTTTGTATTATGGAATAAAGAGTTGCACTTGGATGGGTGGGGGGCATGTATAGCATTTCATCTTCTGGCATTTGTTAGGTTTATCATGCAGGCTGGTTTGTATCTTTGTATCCCTATACCCAGTTTTCCCATCTTTTACTTGAAACTAAACAAATTGAAAATAGTGATTGGTAACCATCTGCTCTGCTGAAATTTCACATACTGCAGTTAAGCTATTTTACAAAACAACTCCAATCTAGTGAATTACACTGTTGCCAGTAAATAGCAACAAGCAGTTTAGAGTTCCTCTGGACAAAACATCACTTACAGCTAATGTTTCATTATGCAGCCAGTTGGTTAGGAGAAAAATAGGAGACCTCTTCCATTTGTCCCCCTTCCCCACCCAATGTAAAACAAAATAATAAACTTGAGGAGTTTTTTTGAATGTTTGGAAACTTTTATTTGATTTATCTTTTATTTTTTGGAAATAAGAGTGGGAGTCTATGTGTGAGGGAGCATTTAATAAAAGCAACTTGTAGATATATGTGGATTTCACTTTGTATCAGTTTCCAAACTCCACTACATTGTAATTATTAGTGGTTCTCCCATGACATTTTAAATCATTCATCTTTTATAAATTGTTAGAAGAATACATAAAATAAAAATCAAATCGAGTGGATATTAACAATGTATCAATGGGCAATAATTATTCATAGAATTTCTACTGACATATGAATGCTCAGAGCAATCATAAGTAGTTAACAGACAAAGAAGTTGTTTAAATGGACCAGGTAAAGCAATATAAACATGGTACCTATAGGTTTTTTTTTAATTAGATGTATTTGAGCATATAAAGGTAGAATTATGTCATATGTGTTCTGTACACACATTTAAACTTTCACTTTTTCAATATTGGGTTTTGAATGTATATCAAGAAAGTTGCTTAAAATGGGCAGTATATTGAGTTCAAAGTACCCATCCAGTTCATAAATTCTCCAGTGTCTACTGGATTTTTCATCAGGGAGACTTCCAATAAAAATGATCTATTTTAGAAATAATATTGTTTAGGAGGTTGAAATGTGGTGTAATAAAATTAGACCTTCAGTCTTCTAAAGTTACTACTTAGATGGCACCCTTGGGATGGTAAAATGGCTGTATAAGCAGATGAATCAGACAGTTTCACTGATGGATACATTTGTCAGTCTCTGTTACAGATATAATATATTCTTATATCTGTAATCCTGACACTGTTACATCCAAATGAAATCAACATGAGGTTGTCATCTTTAAGCAAATATGTTAAGTGTTGTCTTTTGTGCTTTGGATTTGAAAGAAAGGGGCCCAAGGGAGCCAGCATCATGCAAATGGAACAAATCCCATTTCTTCTGAGCTGTGCTGTTTTCCCCCTTCATGGCAGCTGGCTGTGTTATCTTTGTGTGTTTCTCTGAGTGCTGACAATTCTTTCAGTGATCTAAGTTAGGGCACATTAGAAAGTGGAAGCAGCTGTCTGTCGCTATACTGAGAGACGTGTTTGCTCTACTGCAAAGATGAAGGACCATGAATCCTTGACACACTCTCCCCCCTCCCCCTTTTACTTTCCAGCATGATCAACATTCAGACGCACAGATTGTCTGCTTGGACAGTTTTTGTTCTGACTGACAGCATCTGGCATAGACAAATTTAAAAATACATAGCATGCCATGCTTGGAATTGGAACATCCCCTCTTTATTAATCTTCTCATTTAAACCATTCATTTACATTTCAAGAAAGGTTACAGCTTGATATGGTTGAAACGTTTATTTTAAATGAATAACCTCCTAATGAAATGTCTTGAATGAGTACCAAGCAGCTAGTGTTCATTAAAAATTATACCCGATTAGCACGGCCTTGAAAGCAGGGGAGGTATGGGATTCCTTATTGTTTTAATCCACAATACAATCCAGTGTTTACCTTTCTGGCACAAAGCTAATAGAAATGATGCCTGTACTTGCAACTCTTCTGATATTGACCATAACTATCTATCACCCTTAAGCCAACAAAACACTTTATTGTTTAATCAGCTTTCCTCTCCTCTTCTCATATCATCCCCTCCCCCCAAATATTTTCAAATATCCCCAACATATAATGCCCGTCTTTTAGCCCCTTTCTCTATGTCAAAGCCTCCCCCCACCCATACACCAGGAAAAGCTTATGATTCCAAGTGGGGGGAGGGAAATGATAGAAAATGCTTTTTGATTTGTCAAATTAAAACCTGCCCTCCTCCCTTGACAAGGGATACTTATTTATTTGTCTGTATTAATTTTATGGTAATAAACATAGTGGTATAAAATTGCCCTTTTTCTCTGCCCTATCCCTACCCCCGCCCCTACACATCCTATCCATTCTCATCTCCACAGCTCTTGCTAGAAACACAGACATGCTTGTCTAGCATTTATGTAAAAATAATATGAAAATTGGCCATACCAGTCAGAATGTGGACTTTGAGTCCAGGGGGGAAAATATCCTCCTTTTACCAGACATTTTGTACTGTTCATATTGTTAAGGATTTTAGCTATAACTACTTAACTGCAAGAGAGGGTGCCTGGTTCTTGGGGCTAAGGGGTAGGAAGGATGAGGAGAAGGAAGGAGGATGGGTGGTTCAGAATTATAATTAAGAAAATAACTATTCAAATACTTGATAGTAAAACAAGTAAAACAAGTGTGCTGGTTGGGGGGGCGGGATATGCTGTAGCAGAGAAGTTCAATTAACAGTTGTAAGCAGAAGAGGTGATATATTTCTTCAATACATATAAGAGGTCACTAGCTTTAGGATAAATTTTGACAAATTTCAGAGAGAAATAGAGGTTGAAATAAAAATGACAACAGATCTCAGCTTCATATCCAAGGCATTTTAAGTTCCAGAATCTAAAGGGGGAAATATGCCACTTATTTTTTGTATATGGATTGAATTTTTGCACTTTTCAATGTACTCAACACATATGTCAAACCTATTCCATTTAAACCAATTATTTAAACAAACCTAGGAAGTTGATACCATACTCAAATCTAAAGTCACCAAATAAGCTCTCCCCCACCCCCTTTCCTCCAACCATATATTTGGTATAGATAATATTGTATGACTATATTATGGGTGTTGAGGGGAGGGGGGGTGTAGAAAAAATCTCTTTAAATCTATTTTCTGATTTATGCATGTGCTATATCACTATTCAAAATGTTAAGTACAAATCATTCCATTTCTGTTATATTCCATTTGGATTTTTTAAATGACTAGTTTTTAAAGGTTGTGCCAATATGCATCTGTAAGCAAATTGGGAATAGGTTAGAGTACACAATTCCCATGTGTAAAAAGCCAGGTTTAGCAGTAATGCTTTTAATCTGGACTCGCAGAGGATTCAGGAGCATCCATAGATCTGCTCCAGTAATTACCATACCCCAAGTGGCACTGGAAAAGACATTTGCCTAAAAACTTGATGTCTTCATTACGCTGTTTACATTTTAATTAGAAACATGAAAATTACTGATTCATACAGACAACTATAGTTTAAGTGGTTTCGTTCACCATTCAATAAATCACAAAAAAGAATCCCACAGTTGGCATAAATAGTTTACTAGGAATCATTCATGGGAATAATGTGTTGGCACTATAAGCTGCTTAAAATATGTTTTTATTTTACCAGAGGTAGAATTTGCATATAAATTAGAGAATGGCATTTTAAGTTGACAGTCATTTATGCAAGATACTACACACATGCAAATATATATGGGTGTGTGTGTTTTGTATGCATATAGATTTTGCAACTTGTGTATATAGAGAGGACCTATGTCTTCACTTCTCATTTTAGAAAGATGCATGCTATTTGGGAAATCACATTAAAATGTATGTTGCAGATACTCAGACCACACATAAATTTTTCATCTGTGATACAATATTATAGTGTACTGAAAAAAAAATGCTTATTTTTCATATGCATGTGGCATGAGTGTGAGTTGGCCTTTTATTCTCTTATGCATTCTTACTCTTTCCTCTCCCTTACATTCTATCCTAACTTTTGCATGTACCTGTCAGTGCCACTGCCCTAAAACAACTCCCACTAGGAATGATTGGACTGAAGCAGTGGTGGCTGTCAGTGTCCATTCCTGAGTCAGCAGCATGTCCATTGCCTGAATCGGGCGACAGTCACTCATCCAGTTTTCCCCTCCCCAGGGGGCAACCGTCCTCCTCTTCACTGAGGAGAATGACCCTTCTGTCTGGCATGCTCAAGATCCTGAATCTCACCACATTGGTGTGCGAGTTCAAATCCCTACTCCTTTAGGCAGAGCTGGGATTCCAGCTAATGACTCAGAGATACAGAGGGTCAGTGCACTGCTGATCTAAAGTACTGAGCCATTGTGCTAGCTTCGTTGTACATTTTTCCCCCTATAACTGCTGGTTCCTCTCCTTTATCAAATCCATTATTAGAGATCAATTTTATGCAAAAAAAATCAATAGCAATATTCACAGATTTTGCAATCATTTTAGTTTATATTATATTTGTTAGGAAATGTTTGGTTTGGGTTAAGGGTAGATATAAATATTTGTTTCTGGCTCTTTATTTTTCAATATAACAACAGTGAATATCGAATAGTTGGAATGTAGGTATATTAGTTTAAAATTTTAGGATGGCTTGTGATAGTTTTAAAAATGCATTCTAAACATGGGGTATGCTATTTAAGATGCTCTAGCAATTGTGTCAATTTAACTTTTCATCCAAAGATGCTTTTGTGGTTGAAATTCTATATAAATTTAACTGGGTGATGGTAACCATTGGAATGATAAGAAATCAGCTTTTTCCTTCTGCTTTGAAATTATAGTTTCTTATAGTTCCTTTTTACTAACTGTCCATAAATGAGAAAATTTTCCTGTCTTTTCTAGTTTCATTTGTTTGTTCCTGAATTTTCAAAGTTTGAAATGCTAACTTAAGATTTTAAGCTGCCTGGATCAACCTCTCAATTTTAGTGAAAAGTTAGTAATGTCATTGTCACAGGTAGGGAAAGCAGTGACTGCTAGAAGCAGTTATTGGGTACCTTGCGTTAACTGGTCAGTCTCTGGTGCAATTTAATTAGGGTAATCGTTGCTACATAGACATATGTTCATTTGTTTGGGTTTGAATTGCTTTTTTGGCAGAGTTCTTATTAGGTCTGGGTATTTCCTAGATGTGATTAAACAGAATAGTCTACATCTGCAAGGACAGAAACATGCTGCTGACTCGTACACACTGCAAAATTCTAATAGTTTTGTGCTGTCTGGTAAATTCAGTCTGCCTCCTGCAATGTGGCCCGAAACAGTTGTGTGGTGAGGAAAGCTGGCTGCTTGCCAGCCATCGACTATGAAATCCTGGGTACCTGAGAGCTTATCAGTTCCTTTGCTTTGTAAAAGAGAAAGTGATGAAAATGTTGGTAAACTGCCATGAAGGTTTAAGGCTGCTGGAACAAGGAGCCGTGTAATCAGATTGGAAAATAGAGCTTGAGATTCTCTGCATGGGAAGCAGCCGTCTATGGACCTAGTGAGACGCTGTGCAAGTGCCGAGCTGACCACGTTGTTAGCAAATCAGCTTGTTTGCTGCAGCAGCAGGGTGGAAAAGACCAGTGCTTGTGATGGTATGTAACGCAGTGATTTCTCTTGCTTTGCACAATGTAATCAGCTTTCAATTAGTTCACTCTACAATAACCTTCTTAATTTTTTTTTCTTGCTGTTAATACCGTGGACTTTAAGCAATTAACTATGTGAAGTAATCCTTCAAGCAAATCAAAGCAATCCTTTAATTTTATAACCCTGCTGAAAAAGTATCAGGTGGTCCACTGGTCTCCATCAGCTGCTGGGAAATTCCCTGGCTTACTGTAGCGTAGAGAGATATTTTAACCAACTGATATTTTGAGTAATCTTCAAAATATCCTGGCAAGAGGGGAACAGGGCTGGATCATTCAAACTAAAATTAAAGTTGAAATTAAATAGCTTTAATAAGGAGGAAATGTAAGCTTGACCTTTTATTTAGATGTAGTGATGCCTATACTTTATTTTTCCTAGCCCAAGTCATACTATATGCATTGAGTGCGTCTCTCTCTGTATGTGTGTAGATCTCTCCTCCACAAATTTCTCCTGCCGTTGTTTATTTAGGCATTTCCATACACCACCTCTCTGAAAGCTCTGAGGACACAGCCACTTGTACTGATAAATCTACCACTTCACCTTTAGTGAACTTGATTCACCAAGGTTTGAAAGAACAAGGATATCATTTCTGATCATGTGTGTGTGGTACTTGTTAATCCTTTAAAGTTAAATTCTGATAATGTAAGGGTAGAGGTGAGGAAGAGGAAAACCCAGGTACAGTTCGAGTGATAATTTTAAATTTGACTTAACCAAAGGAGAGTAGCTTCTATCATGCTGTTGAAACAAGCAACCTATTGCATTACAAAAAAATGAAGCTTATAACAGCATTTTTTGACAATTAAAGATCGTCCCCACCCTACCTCCCAGTTCAAAAGATCTTCGGTAAAATGTTGTTTATGGATTCTAATTTGTGCATAATCACATGTTCGATCAGGTGACTATCTTGAGGTGACACTGAGAACTGTTTCTAAATAGCTATCAAAGAACAGCATAGCAGTGATTATGAAAAGTTATCTCTATTTTTATCTCTTCAGACAGTCTCTTTTCTTATATTGCCATGCTGTCTGTGTACAGATGTGCATACACACTTGTTTATGTATACTTGTCCCATGGTACTGCTTATAAGAATAAGGACAACAGACATGGTGACATTATCACTGATGATGGATACCATTATTGGCTCACTTGAATCCCTTTTCTGTTGTAATTATACAAATTTATCTGTCATTGAGAAATCACTCCTGATGAAGTAAACTTCTCTTTTTGCCTTCGACAAAATACCTTGTGAATTGTAATAGAGTTTTTGGACTTAAAAAATATTGCTGTCCATAGTAATGTAATTATCCATGTGTAGGTATAAGCTTTTGAAGCTTAAAATTGCACTAAGACTTTTGGGACAACATACAGACATTTAATATAGATTTTTAATAAATTTTTGTGAAAGGCAATTAGTTTCTGATTTTCTATGCTAATTTGGATGTGTCTTACATTTCACATTTAAGAGGAATAAGTAAAGTTGGATGGAAAATGAAGGTATTTAATGCAAGTCTAATTGTCATGATTATTTTATAATTTCATTGTAATATGTTGGTGGCATTGCATTAATGTTTCCTTTTTGTGCGTTCCATTTTTTTTGTTTTTTAATTAAAAATAGCTATAAAGAAGCATATATCACCTACGTACATCTTATGCTGCAAAGATCTACTTTATATTCTTTTAGAGGACAAACTCCATTAGATATGCACTTACTGTACATTGGATTGTAAATCTTACAATTTAATGGTAATTCAGTGAGCAGTTATTGCTTCTGTGGCCTTTTTTCTTTCTTTTTTGTCCCATCTCACTTGTGAAATAGGGTTACCCTTTACAAGTGTCACATCCATAGATTCATCTTTTGTACTCTATAGTTGTTCCTAGTGCATCATTCTTTAGAAGAAGAAAAAAAAATCTAAAGCTATGGCAGAACCATGTGCTGGGGGAAATTGTAGGGAGTGGGGAGAGGAGTTTGGAAAAAGGGGGGAGGGAAGGAAAAGGAGAAGGGGGAAAGAAAGGAGAGAAGGAGAGGTGGGGATAGGTAAGAAGGAGGGAGAGGAAGAGGGAAGGAGAGAGAGAGAGAGAGAGAGAGAGAGAGAGAGAGAGAGAGAGAGAGAGAGAGTCCAATACAAGGATCTAGCAAAAGAAAGACCAGGCATTTTAGTATCAATGTAATAGATTTTTTAAAAACTAAAGATTCAGTTTCCCCTTACCTCTTTCTTAATCAGTTTTCTTTAACAAATTGTAATCTGAACTTGAATTCCTGGCAGCAGAAATAGTGTGCTAATGGTGCAAAGTCTTTTTGCCTTGCTTACACTATTAATACTTTTATCCTTTTCTGATATGAAATACTTTTTTGTAGAAACAATATACACATTCATAAAGAAATTATAAAGGGATTCTCCTTTTGAAGATAATGAGTTCTCTTCAGGAACTGCAGGTTACATGGAACACAAATGAGCTCTAAGTGGGGGGATTTAAAGTCCTGCTACAGCATTTAATTTCTTGAGGAAGGAGTTCAGTTCAAGGTTAGCCTGTTATTGTGGCACTGGCAACTACTTCTCTCCTTCCTGTTCTTCTGCCAGCAGTTCTGCACAAAAGGCAGGCATTTTTATTTAATACATGGGGAAGTATTAATCACTGCAGTATTTTCTTACAAAAATTTATCTTATCATATTCATTGTTTCAGTACTCATGACAATAATAGGTGTTTAATTACTCAATAAGAGCCATTTATAGATTCCATTTTTCCTGTATACTGGACAAATGGTATTGATTTTGTACTTTGATGCAACATGAAACTGTATTAAACACAATTAGAATTCTAAGACTGGTAAATGTACATTTGTTATGATAACTGGACTCTTTCTCTTAGAACTTGAAAATCTCATGTTAAACTATAGGGGATATACGTATATGTGTATGTATATATGTATGTATACACACATATATGCTTGTGCATATATATGCATATATTTAAAATGTATAATTTTAAGAGCAATATTTTTTAAAAATATACATAGCATTGCAGTTAAAAATGAATGTCTGAGTTTTCATATTTTCAGCCAGGATTTTGGTTTTTGTAAAGACTGAAGGGCTTGTAGAAGCCAAAGAAGTTCAAAACTGATGGATCTTTGAAGTCAGGCAAATTGTTGTGCATAGGTGAAGACTGACTCTCCTATGCAATCTTGTAGCCATATCTCTAGTTATTATGCTTGGTTCTTCTTTTCTAAATAAGTTTTTACCTCAGGGAAAACAACAGCAATAACACCTGGATGAAATGGCTCTTTAACCTACAGCTTGATTCCACATTATTTCCTTTTAAGGTGATGAGAAAAATCCCACAACCCTTATTGTCATAAATTAAGCATTTGGTGTTTGTTAAAAGTGAGAGGAAACCAAACCTTGCATTTAATACAAACTATTTTTCAAGGAACATAAAATCATAGCTACCACAAAAACCAGCCCTGGTTTTAAGAAATAGTATTTCCACCTGCATTTTATTGTTAGGTTAGTTCACCACCAAATAACTTGGAAAGTCTTTCTTGTTAAATGCAGTGATTAACAGTGCTTTCCCCCAGCTTCCTAAGCTTTCAGAATCATTCCATATGGGTAAAATAACTTTTCCAAAATGACAAGAAAAACTGAGGACAGGAACAAGTATTGTTCAGTCTTTATAATTTATGGTGCTTGCATCTCTCTTAAATGACAAGCTGCATTTTTAAGTATCAGACTTTCAACATGAAGCTTCCTAGGTCCAATGACTTCTATGATTGCATTTCAACAGGAAAATGGAAGCTGCTTATTTATCCAAATTCATAGACCTGGTGCATTACATTTGACATTAGGGCAGTTGTTTCTTTGCTAAAACATCAGAAAATACACCGCTATTTTACTAAGTGAACTGACATACAGAATCAATTTCAGTTATGTGGGATAAACCATTTAGGAGAAGCAGAAAATTTTAAAACTTCAGGGAATTTGTGCAAACATAGTTCACTCTGAGTGATAAAATGAATGGAGGTAATTATTAGCTTTCCAAATACTCTGTTTATCGAACACCTCATAAATTGTTGTTGTTTGTTTAAACACAACTATGTTTTTTCTATTCAAAATTATCCTGTGTTATCTGGTTAAGGTTACAAAGCAGTGTCAAAATATATGCAGTTTAAAACATAGATCCAGTTTAATTTTTCTTCCCACAAGAGTGAGGGGGAGATTTAATTAGATTGAGAGTATTCTTTAAAGATAAACAACACACTATTTTAAGGAATGCATATAGGAAATAGGGTCAGTTTTCACTGCAAGAGTGGGAGCCCTATTTCTCTTTGGTAGGAGCTTAATAAGGAACAGCCTTTTCAGAGGCAAGGAATTTCTGTATTGGATACTTAATGAGTTTTGTGATACCCTTCTGGTGAGGTTGGTACTGGTTGTGGATTGGGCCATAATCCAAATGTGGTGGAAAAAAATAAGGATGATTAAGTTCTCACCTCTCTTCAACTTCTTTTACCACACTGAATGCAAGGTACCTACAAATTCCTTCTCTCAAATCTGGGGCCTATCATTCGGTGCAGTGGTTCTGGACTGTATGCTCATGTGTTCCTCAGATAGGGAGCTCTTCTTTTCATATTGATGTTCTAGTCCAGGACCTTGATCTTGACTTCTATCCATGTGAGCTCAATCCACTGAAAGAATACAAATGGAGGAAAAATCCTAATTTCAGATGTAACAACTCTCTCTTCCATGTTCTTGACCTCTGAGAACCCACTGAAGCCAATCTCTTAGTAGGTATGCAGGTGGGATTTTGGAAGCACTTTTAACTGTTACTCTGAGCTGGAGATCTCTTTGGTGCTTTCCAATCATGAAAGGCTGTTATTGTTGCTGGTTATTGTTCATTAAAATCCCAATTCCCACTCCACCCTCCAAAGTTTCTTTCTTATTTCTCTCTCTCTCTCTCTCTCTCTCTCTCTCTCTCTCTCTCTCTCTCTCTCTCTCTTTCTTCCTCCCTCCCTCCCTCCCTTCCTTCTTTCTTTCCTCCTTCCCTCCCTCCCTTCATCTCTCCCTTACTCCCTCCCTTCCTTTCTTCCTTTCTTTCCTTCATCACTGAGCACTTTACTGCCCTACCCCCCTTTTAGCTCATTGACCAGGACCTGAATACAAAATCAATAACACAATTAAAAGGTTTGTGTACACTTTTAATAATAATATTTTAATTACAACTGTATACTATTTTGAAGCCCATATCCTCCTTATGACAGTTCAGTTTAGAACCTGCATTGCTTCATTTCAGTAACTTTATTACCATTTGGCTCAGAGATTGCTATTTCGCCTTGGCCACAGATTTCATCAGTTGCCCGTTTCACCTTTGTCCACGTTATACTTGTGAAATGACCTCCTTCTTTAGTGCTTGTCAATAGCAAATAGCTATATTCTGTGTCTAAGCTGAAACACACCCAATGGTCTCAACACTATTAAATGATTGCATTTACACTTAATTTTGTGAATTAAATTTTAATTGGAAAGGTCTTGATTACCATTTAATACCAGTTAATTAAGGCACTGGTGAGGGTCAGTTCTATAATGTACATTCTTCTGAACTACCACCTGATTAATAGGTTTGGTGATATAAAAAGTTCAGCGCCAAAGAGTGTTATCAGGGTCGGTGCTTTAATAGTCAGTTTAACAATTTGATCAAAATCACAATTTGTGTGACAATCATGGTTAGATGTACCAAAGCTTCTTAGTTGGATGACATCATATGAATTATCTTGGTGAGAATTACTGATGATTAAAATGTATCTGCACAGAGAAAACTACTTAAATTGTGCAAAAAAAATATTCAGGTAACCAAGTATAATTTTGATTCAAATGTTTTTAAAATAGAAATGATTTGGGGGAGGTTTCCTTTAAAAATCACCACCTCTCAATTTTTTAAAGTACAGATAGGATCATGCAATTTGTTATGTATTCAGAAAGAGTAAATTTTCTAGCATCAAGGTATGGTATGTAGGTTCAATTTTCTTTGGGTTATATTAATTTTAATGGCAGGGAAATTGAAAGCAAAAGAGGGAAAATCACTGTTATTGCCTTTCCGGCCAGAAATAATATTTTTTCTTCATTAAAAAAAAGAAATCCATAAACATGGCATTATTAATCTGGTTGAGGATAATGGGGAAAAAATAAAGGAAATCTTTCTAGCTTTTGCAGGAAATCTATTTGTGAAAAGCTTACAATGATGGTGATATAGTCCCACTAATAAACAAAGCAGCATTATGGGGAGTTAGTATAGGTACCTTTTAATTTTTTTATTTTTGAAATTATCATGGATTAATCACTTTATAAAGTAAGAAAAGCATACATAATTGTTTAAAAATCCATTTGAAACATATACATTTCTTAATCTCTCCTCTGTTTTTGTTTATTATCAACAATGTGTTTTTAATGTGGGGTTACAAGAAAATAGAGTCCTGCACTATAATAAAATAAGGCTTAAAATGTCAAAGTATTTCTGATAGATAAACATGGTCAAAATTCATACTGGTTTGTTTTTGTTTTTGTTTTTGTTTTAGTGAGGCAATTGGGGTTAAGTGACTTGCCCAGGGTCACACAGCTAGTAAGTGTTAAGTGTCTGAGGCCGGATTTGAACTCAGGTACTCCTGACTCCAGGGCCAGTGCTCTATCCACTGTGCCACCTAGCTGCCCCAAATTCATACTATTTTAAAGTAAGAGTGATTGAACTTTTGCTCTCCCCCTAAAGCTAGTAAAAACTGCATTTTTTTTTAGGGTTGTTAGATCTTGAGAACAGAGAAGATACTTTTAGATTTTTCACTTTCCTTAAAATCCCATCCTAGAAACACAATGAAATTAGAATGTTAGTCAAAGTTTTAATTTGTGCTTTGTAGTATATGAATAAACATTTTTGTTTTTAGATAGTATTCATTTGGGGGAAGTGGAACCCACTCATACATTTGTGAAGGTTAAACTTCTAATTTTGTTTTTTCCCCCTCAGAATTCCAGTTTTTGGTTAACCTAAAAAAATATTTATGGATATGGGAGAAAAATTACATTAGAACTGGAACCCCTGTTTATATCATATAAACTTTTGAATGTCTGTAACTTCATAACAAGTAGGAAAGTTGAATATAATGAGCAACAACATTTTCTTTTCTTTACAGGATTGTTTCTATTAAGAGTTGTTGCAGTTTAAGCAAAGATAATAAGTCATAATCATTTATTTCTCCTATTTTACCTCCAGTTATATCTGGGGCAAAGGTTCAGCCCATTTATTTTCATGTACATAATCAAGGGCTGCTATTAATCAAAATCCTCTCCTTAAAAAAATGAATCCATTAAGAAATAATAATGGGTGGAAGTCATCAACATAGAAACATTGAATTGTGTATACAGATTTGCTGGTAGATAAGTTAAACATTAAAGGCATGAAGTGTAAAGTTTGTGTAGCATTTAACAAGCCTTAAAAGAGCATTAAAAGTAACTTATGGGTAATATGCAATACTAATAGAGCTTTTCAGAGCCTCAGAGGATGCTTCAAATGTAATTCAGTGTGTTCACTCTCTTTAACGTGGGATTTTCAGGTTGTTTTGTGGAAACAAAAATAAGGAGGTTTCAATAAGATTTTCTTGGAGGTATATTAATATACCTTTTAAAAAGGGAAAACTGAAAAGATTAATTCCCTTGATATTTAAAATGCATATGTATCTTTGATTCAAAAAGTATTTTAAAGAAATTTCATTTTTATTATTTTAGATGTTTTATTAGGAATGTATTTGTGGTTTTTTAACCTACTTTGTCGTTAGTACATTCAAATGAGTATTTTTCTTAAGAATTGAACATCAAGCATCATTCAATATAGAGATTATGTATGACATCAAAAGAATAGTACACATGAACATCTGACTGATACTAACCTTTTGACTCTGGGCAAATCCTTTTTCTCATTTATGCTCCATGCTTCTTCATTTCATTGTCAGATGAGGAACTAAGATCTGCACCGTCAACCTTACACAGTTGTCAGTAGGGAAATATTTTTGATGAACTTTTAGGTGGTAAACTACTATAAGCCATTGAGACTAGGCTAGGAGGAATGAATAGCTAATGTTGGTTAACAGTGAGGACATACTGAGGGTTCTTACCACTCTAGAACACTGGGATGAACAAGTAAGATAAAATCTAATAAGGATAAATGTAAAGATTTACCTTAGGCTCAAGAAATCAACTTCACAGATATAAGGTAGGGAATGCTTAACTAGACAGCATTCACCAGGAAAAGATCAGGAGATTTTAGTGAACTGCAAGCTCAGTGTCAGCCAAAAGTGAGGTTTTGAAGCCAAGAAAGCTAAAGTAATTTTCAGTTGTCTTCTGAAAAGCATGATGTCTAGGACTTGGAGAATTATATACCCATTGTACTCTACCTTGATCCAATAATATCTGGGTTTGTTTCTAGATATTATGTTTTAAAGGGGTGCTAGTAATCTGGAGTGCATTCAGGGAAGGGAAATCAGAATCATAAAGGGACTTAAGATCTTGCCACATATATATCATTGAGAATATTTGCCCTGGAGAGAAGACTTAGCAAAGAAGGATCACTCTCTTCAGATATTAGGCTGTCACAGAAGGAAGAATTTTGTCCTGGTTGGCCCAGAGGGGAAAAATAGCAAAAGTTAGTATTAATTGCAGGGGCAGCTAGGTGACACAGTGGATAAAGCACCAGCCCTGCATTCAGGAGGACCTGAGTTCAAATCTGGATTCAGACAGTTGACAATTACTAGCTGTGTGACCCTGGGCAAGTCACTTAACCCTCATTGCCCCACAAAAAAAATAGTGTTAATTTTGAAGAGACAAATTTAGGCAAATTTTCTCATTATAAAGAAAACAATAAGTTTTCTCTAAAAGTAAAATGGACTTAATGAGTAGGTAATAGGATTCCTTCTTGCTAGACATTAAGAAAAGACAGGATGGCCCCTTGGTGGTATTGTACAGAGCATTTTTGTCCTTTCAGCTCTGAGATTCTGTGATTCCATTATCTTCTGTCCATGTTAATGGGAAAAGGTCCAAGAGAACCAGGAAAAGTGAACATCAGTACAGTAAAGGATTTGGGGAGTTGCAAGAAATCATCTTATATTGCATGCATCTATTATGAAGGATTGATGGAAGAAAAGGAATAATTTATATAGATTTAGGTTGTTTGCATGCCATCTTGGAATTTCACTGCATTGATAGTTCATGATTTCTAGGCACTGCTCTCTCCCATTGAAATGATGAGGTTCAGTTTTTTATGTTACCTAATAGTATGACCTGGAACAAAGTATTTTTAATTTCCCCCAAATTCAATTTCCTCACCTTTAAGTTAGAGAATTTACACTAAATACATTGAAGGTCATCCAACTCTTCTATGATTCTGACCTATTGGGTTGAGACAAAGTTCTCCAAAGTAATTTAAGAAGGTAGAACATTGGTAAATGAAAACAATTATATCACTGAATTTTTTAGGTCAATACTCATAGGAACCGAAAGGAGTTGAGTGTCTGTATTTCTTACCTCCCAACACTCAGCAGATCATATGCACAGTAAGGCTCAATAGTTGTATATTATGTAGCCATGGACAATGCCACACATTCTTTTTCTAGTAACCATTTAATGTTTTGATCTCTACATAATTCTATTGGTTGCTTTTGGTGAAGCAATTGGGGTAAAGTGATTTGCCCAGGGTCACACAGCTAGTGTCAAGTGTCTGAGACTGGATTTGAACTCAGGTCCTCCTGAATCCAGGTCTGGTGCTTTATCCATTGTGCCACCTAGCTGCCCTAGATACTCTTAGAAATTCCTATGATGGAAATAGCTTTTTACCTGTAATCTAATGGTAGATACATTTCTTATTGAACGCATGGTTAAAGCAAAATCTCTATATGATGGCTCTCTCTGTGCACAAATTTTCCCATATTTCAGTTGATATGACATTTATCAACTGATTTCACTCATCTCACTGAATCAATGTGTGAATTAGTTTATAATTGTGATAAAGAAGTAATTTGATGAGAGGAAAACACTATCTAGATTCTGAACATTAATCGTTATTCACGTAAGCATATTACTATGTCTTTTAATCACCTTTTTGTTTAGTATGTTTGAAATGGACAATTACTATGTCTATGTAGTTTCAATTTTTAAATTTAAATTAAAAGTTAATCTAATTTGAGGGCAACTAGGAGGCACAGTGGATAGTGCACTGGCCCTGGAGTCAGGAGGACCTGAGTTCAAATCTGGCCTCAGACACTTAACACTTACTAGCTGTGTGACCCTGGGCAAGTCACTTAACCCCAATTACCTCACCAAAAGAAAGAAAATTAAGTGAAAAGTTAATCTAATTTGAGAAAACTCTTCTAGCTGGAAAGGGACTCCCCCCAATAAAAAAAAAAGTGGTTCA
Organism: Dromiciops gliroides; assembly: GCF_019393635.1. Lineage (NCBI taxonomy): Eukaryota > Metazoa > Chordata > Mammalia > Microbiotheria > Microbiotheriidae > Dromiciops > Dromiciops gliroides. Next base: position 452,457,356 of record NC_057863.1, read on the forward strand.
GAATTGATTCTCCTTTGATATTATTTTTGTGAGCAGTCTTTTAACAGGAAGTACGTAGAGGTACTGGGGATCATGGTATGAAAATATGAGAGCTGGAAGGGACCTTAGAGATTATCTGATCCAGTCTCCTCATTTTTCAGACAAGGAAAACAAGACTTATGGAACCAAAAAGCTTATAAAGTGACTTGAGAAGATTTCACAAGGAATTGATGGCAATGTCAAATCCAGAACCCCAGCTTGCCACACCAGAGTTTTACCCCACTATATTTCAATATAGAGCATCATTAGACTTAAGGAACTTATAAGTCATCTATTTGGATCAGCACAGGTGAAAGATCTATTAGTATGAAGTTGACTGACATTTAGAAGGTTGGAGATCTTTTTCATATGAAATTTCTACTTCTTGTTTGTGCATGTGTGAGTGGGAAGAATTTGTCAGAACCTTTCCTAGAGTAGCTGAACCTCTAAAATCACAAATCTGTTGCCAACATTCAGAGACATTGTAGTGTCCAGATTTTACATAGAGACAGAAGGCAATGAATAACTAACTTTGAGTGAACAAGGCCTTTTCTGTTGTTGTTGTTGTTTTTAAGACATTAGCAAGGATTCCTATAAACAATGAAAATCAGAGTTGAGAGCAAAAATAGCCAGGGCCATTTAAAAATTTAAAAATATTTACCTGAATTCCAAATAATGTCTACCAGACTATGTTAAGAAAAATGATCTGCTTGTTTCCTACACACAGCTGCTTTACACAATAGGGTCTAAAATTTTAGGTTGTGAGTTTAAGATAGTAACATATATGAAGGTCACTGGTTTTGCGTTTTTAAAAATACATCATGCACGTTCACTATTCTTTCATAGAAAACACATTTCAAATATCCTGCTAAACAATTACATTTTAAGCCAGCTTGCTCAGAAATTCCATTGTTGTTCTGTCCCATTTTTGTTGCCCAGCAGTATCATTAAATCCTCTGAAGTGGTTCCAGTCCCATAAAAATAAGGAACCCCTTTACATTGTTTCCATATTCAAATGGAAATCTTTTTGCAAGTTAGTAATTAAAGTATTTAACCTCTTTCTCCCTCCATTTATTAGAAAACTCTTCTTTCTTTTTTTTTCAATTACGAAAAACTGCTAAAGCCAATCAAGCAGTTATTTTGATAAACCGCTTGTAACAGTCTCAACTAAATTCCACAAATAAAAAAAAAAAAAGCTAAATAATCACCCTGAGCAGATTTTGCAGAGACCTTGCTCAACCTGTTCAGGGATAATTATGCTGAGCTTTTAGTGTGGGGCAAAGGAAAACATAAAATTAGGGCATGAAAGAAAGTCTACCTATTTTGAGAAAATACTGGGATAATTGGTACTTTTTTATTACCATTTCATTACACAAAGATATTGTTTTTCCATGAAATATAGCTTATCAGGCTGTGAAATAGTACTGTGCTGGGTTGAAAAAAAAATCTGTTTTAAATGGATTGATTTAAAATGTAATGCAAATAGTGAATAGAAGAAGAGTTCATTATTTAAATGACTGTTTTTGTTTTCTTCATTTCAGTCATATGATTTCTATAGTTGCTTTGCTATCGACAAGCGAATTATAGGGTTGTTGTTTTTTTTTTAAGCAAAAAATGGCTTCTGGTTTGTAACGGTATTCCATGGAAATTGATTGGAATATTGAAACATTAAAAATACCTTCATCACATGCAATATGTTAGAACAGAGGACAGGTGAGAGAGTAACAATGTTTTAAATGGTGGTTGGCTCTAATCTGTATGGACAGATATGAAATGTGACCCTGTGTGGTGTTTTGAAAATTTACCTCTTTAAGAGTATATCTTCTGTCCTTTATTTTTAAAGGTGACATTAATGACTTAAGCATGTGTATGAACAGAATGTGTGATCTGCAGTCTATTCTGCAGGGATTACACTTGTAATAATGGAGTAATATTTAAAACTCAAATGTGGCCACTTGCAATATTCATTTGTATTTGGGTTTGTTTGATTTTAGTTGTTGGTTTATGTCATTAAGTGGTCAGGTTCTTGTTTGGTTTCTCACCTAGAAATGTTGGAGGTGAAGGAAGCAGAGTTTTTTCAACCTTAATAATATTTATTTAGTGTTTGCTTGGTGTCTAGCACTGTGTTAGGTGCCCTGTGAGGCACAAAAGAAGTTGGCGACTTAGCCCCTCCTCTCAAAGGTTTGGAAAGATGACATGTGGAATAACTAGAAACCAATAGAAAATAATATACTATCAAATGCTGAATTGAATATAATTACATGCCAAAATTTGAAGGATACTCAGGAAGCATAAGAAGCATTCAAGAAAGGAAGAGATTTGTGTCTGCTAGAGTTACTAGGGAGATTTTATACACACACACACATATGTATATGTACATATATATGTATTGTTTTGGGGTTCTCTGACTCTTCATGACCCCATCTGAAGTTTTCTTGGCAAAGATACTGGAGTGATTTGCAGTTTTCTTCTCCAGATAATTTCACAGATGAGAAACTCAGGCAAATAGGGTTAAATGACTTGTCCAGGGTCACATAGCTAGTAAGTTTCAGAAGACAGATTTGAACTCACAAAGATGAGTGTCCCTGAGTCCAAGCCTGGTACTCCATCCACTGTGCCACCTAGCTGCCCATATAGTGGTATTAGTAGTAGGAATTAAATTGGCATAGCTTTTAGTTAACATCATTCTATACCAAAGGGGACCAGACAGCACCTATATTCAAGAAATACTCTTTTCCATGGATATAACATTCCCTCTAGTACCACATGTTTGAAACACTGTCTTGTGAGACTTAATGCCTCAGATAGCCTTACTGTGGCAGGGAATGACTAGCACTCCTGAGTTAGGGATAGCTTCTTGCCTTCAGCATCTAGTTATAGCTATGTTTGCCTGGGGCATTAACCAGTGGTGTGCTATGAGGTTGTGTGTGTATGTGTGTGTGTGTGTGTGTGTATACTTAAATACTTCAGGAATCTGTTATTTCACTTTTGTGGATAATCTACCAATGTGCATTATTATCCCTATTCACCTAGATATATTATTTTCATGAGCTGTTTTGTCTGACAAACAAATATTCCTTGATGGTCAGCTTTCTGGTAATAAGCCTCTCCATACTTAGATTAGTCCTTAGGTAACAGATATATGGCATTTTGAGCTAGTCAACAAGCATGTACTATCCTTTTATTATGTATCAGGCATTATGATAAGCTCTGGGGTTGCAAAGGAAGGGGAAAACAGTCCTTGCCTTCATGAAACTCAAATTCTAAAAGGGAAGATAACACGGAAATAAGCTGGTGCATATAGGATATGATATGGGGCATTGGAACATTATATAAGAGGGGGCCTGGGGAAAGGCTGGAAAAAAATCTGTTTAAGGTGGGATTTGAGTAAATATTTGAAGGAAGCCAAGTTTTCTGAAGGAAGAGTTTTTCAGGCATGGAGATAGCTAATGCAAAACCATGGAAAGGGAGTGAGTGGCATTGCAATGAACTACAAGTAGGCCAAAACATAGTTGGATGGTAGAGTGTGATGGAAATGGAAATGGGAAAAAAAAATGGAAAAGAAAATGAAGAAGTTGAGATGCCTAACTGAATGCTTTTTATTTAACCTTTGAATGAACATAGAGCCACTGGAGTTTATCCAAAGGGGATGGGAGCGATATGGTCATACTTGAGCTTTAAGAAAATAACTTTGGCATTGGCACTGTGACAGATTGAAACAGGCAGACCAATTAGAAGGCTATTGCAATAGTTAAGGCCCAAGATGATGAAGGTTGTTTTCTCTGTGACTGGAGAGAAAGAGACATATGACAGATGTTGGGAAAAGTATAAATAACAACATTTGACAAAGGATTAATTATATGGCATGAGCTAAAGTGAGGAGTAAGGGATGATACTAAGTTACCCTAGATGGAAGGCCAGTAGAGAGGTAGGACTATATACATAGATTTGGGAATCATCTGGATAAAGATAATAGCTAAACCCATGGGAACTGATCAGATCACCAAGTAAATTAATAAAAAGGAAAAAGAGAAGAGGACACAGGACAAAAGTATCTCTGTCTCTGTCTCTGTCTCTTCTCTCTCTTTCTGTCTCTCTGTCTCTCTCCATACATACATATACACTATATATACATACATATATGTGTATACTATATATGCATACACTATATATACATACGTGTGTGTGTGTGTGTGTATAAACATTTCCTTAGCAGTAGTGTGCAAAGAATAGTTAGCAAAGATGTAGATTTAATTGGGTACAGCTTTCCTTTATCTCTCATCTTTCCTCATTTGTTATGGCAGCATACTCAGTCATAAAGATATATTAGTTCCCACAATAGATTGTCAAGCCTGAAGAGCCTTTATTCAGGGGCTAGGGTTTTATGTCTTGAACATTTGGGAAGCTATGTCATTTGAACCTTCCGTAGACCAATTGAGTCTACCTTTTAGGGAAAATTAGACATAGGCTATGTGGAAGCAGCGTTTCAGTCTTAGTAGATGCTAATATTTGCCTAAATAAATGCTGTTTCTACAGTACCATGTTAGGATTCACTTAACTTTTCTGTATTTTTAAATTTTATTTATTTATTTTAGTTTTCAACATTTGTTTAGATAAGATTTCCAATTTCCAATTTTTCTCCCCTTCCCTAGACAGCAGGTAATCTGATATAGGATATATATATATATCTCAAACATATTTCTGCATTAGTTATGTTATACTAGAAGAATCAGAGCAAAAAGGAAAGACCTCAAAAAAGAAAAGCAACAGCACCAAAAACAGAAGAAATTGTATGGTTCAATCAGCATCCATATTCCACAGTTCCTTTTTTTTCTAGATTGGGAGAACCTTTTCCATCATGAGTCCCCTGGAACTTTCTTGTACCATTGTATTGGTGAGAAGAATCTTGTCTATCACAGTTGATCAACACATAATGTTGATGATACTGTGTACAATGTTCTCCTGGTTCTGTTCATCTCACTCATCATCAGTTCATGCAAGTCCTTCCAGGTTTCTCTGAAGTCCTCCTGCTCATTGTTTCTTACAGCACAATAGAATTCCATTACATTCATATACCACAACTTGTTCAGCCATTCCCCGGTTGATGGGCATCCCCTCAATTTCCAGTTCCTTGCCACCACATAAATAGCAGCTATAAATAGTTTTGTACATGTGTGTCCTTTTCCCTTTTCCATGATCCCTTTGGGAAAAAGACCCAAAAGTGGTATTGCTGAGTCAAAGGGTATGCAAAGGTTTATAGCCCTTTGGGCATAATCCCAAATTGCTCTCCAGAATGGTTGGATCAGTTCACAGCTCCACCAACAATGCATTAGTGTTCCAATTTTTCCACAGCTTCTCCAACATTTCTTATTTTCCTTTTTTGTCATATTAGCCAATCTGATAGGTGTCAGGTGGTACCTCAGAGTTGTTTTAATTTGCATCTCTCTAATCAATAGTGATTTAGAGCATTTTTTCATACGGGAATAGATAGCTTTGATTTCTTCATTAGAAAACTACCTGTTCATATCCTTTGACCATTTCTCAATTGGGGAATGACTTGGATTCTTATAAATTTTATTTACTTCCCTATATATTTTAGAAATGAGGCCTTTATCAGAAGTACTGGCCATAAAAATTGTTTCCCAGCTTTCTGCCTCCCTTCTAATTTTGGGTGCATTGCTTCCATTTGTACAAAAACTTTTAAATTTAATGTAATCAAAATCATCCATTTTGCATTTCATAATATTCTCTCTCTTGTTTGGTCATAAACTGTTCTCCTTTCCAAAGATCTGAAATATAGACTATTCCTTCTTCTCCTAATTTACCTATGGTATCACCTCTTATGTCTAAATCATGTACCCATTTTGACCTTATTTTAGTATAAGGTGTAAGATATTGGTCTATGCCTAATTTCTGCCATACTATATTCCAGTTTTCCCAGCTCTGTATTATTTTTAAAGAATTTATTTCCTTGATATATAGTTTCTAAAACAACTGAAAGAATGGAACTGCATTGTTTTATTCATAAATCAACAATGGAAAATTACCAAGTACTCAGACACACATGTAACATATGAACTTTATTAAATGTATAGTTAAGGGAGTGACATGGATAAAGATCCAGGGAAGAATATTGAGAAGGTATGGTCAGTGATCTAGGAGGAGACAAAGGAGAGCAATGTGCTATGAGAATCCTAAGAGGAGAGATTATCCTGGAAGAGATTATCAACATTTTCAAATTAGTTCAGTAGTTGACATATATGGTACATACTTTTAGCATTTGTTAACAAATATCTATTCAGCACCTATTATATGCAAAACACAATTGAATTGCTTTTAGGGCTACCAAGATTTGTAAGACAATGAATTTATAGTCTAATGGATAGCACATCCAAGAATAATTACAAATATTGGAATAATGGCAATGTAAGAATATTTGTTAATTTCCTAAATTGAATTGAAGGTGTGGCACTATTGTAGATAAAATCATTGCTGTTAAAAATTGGGTTTTGTTTTGATGATACTTGGGCATGAAATCAGTTTGCAGAAAAGTCCACAACAATTTAAGGTTAGCTAGTTTTCACTTTAACACAATGATCAGAGGCAGAAGTGTTTTTCATCCACAAATGGAATATCTTCACACACCACTCCATTGTATTTCCCCCTTCCAATTGCCTCCATTGCTTGTAACCTTGACTGAACTCTTCTCTTTCTTCTTATCTATAAATTTGCCTGTCATCACTCCCACAATATAGACTATTTATGGCATTGCTCCAGCCTAGTCTCTAAATTCTGGATTATATCCACTATCATCTAGACTAGTGGCTCCTGAAACAGGAGTTAGTCTGACTCTTAGAGCTCTTTTTCTTGCTGTCAAGGCCCCACCCAAAAGTCTTGCTTCCTATTGGATCTTATTAAACTGTATATCAGTGCACTATGCCAGGCTTCCCTTCCCCCGCTCCTCTTCTTCAAATGAAACTGCTTAGAGACCTCATTACTTTTCCTGCTTTCGACTCTGTATCTTCTTCAACAGCATCCCAAATGACTGAAACAACCTCCTTCTCTTTGTCAATTAGGGTGAGGAAGTCTACCTTCCCCTAGTCATCACTGTCAAACAATTTCCCCAATACAGTTCACATTTTTTTTAAAAAGGAAAAGAAAAATATAACTTTCCCCAACAAAATACATATTTTTATAAAAAACATCTGTCATGCTTATTTAAAATGGAAGCTGGTAGAGGTCAGGGACAGCATTTTTTGTATACCCACTATGTGCTATTACCAAATAGGCAATTAATGAATGAATGACAGCTTCCTCTTCTGACTATATGCCACAAATAATTTAATAATACAGTTCAAAACTATCCTGCATGGCTTGAAGACCTATATAATATAACTGAAGTGAGTTTTTACAGTTTTCCCAAATCACTTTTTCTTTGTCAGCAGTCACAGTTAGATTTCTAGCACTTTGAAGGTTTTTAACTAGATTTTTTTTAAAAAGTCACAAAGCATACAAGTATGGTCAAATCTTGGTGAGAAGGGAGAGAATAATGACAGTATGTGGGACACAAATATATTTGCCCATCTTTTACAAGAAAAACTCATTATACAATATTATAGACTTTTAAACAGAAATGGGAGGGGGAGGGGCAGCTAGGTGGAACAATGGATAAGAAATCTGGCCTCAGACACTTGACACTTACTAGCTGTGTGACCCTGGGCAAGTCACTTTTAAAAAAGGAAAAAAAAAGAAATGGGAGGGCAAGTATTGACATTAAAAATACTCTTTTTATGAAAAATACTCATTCTAGAGTTTTCTTCCATGGTAACCTTCCCTAATGCATTAAAATTTGCCAGAAAATTGTATTTTCACAGAACTTTTCAGGAATTTAGCTATTACATAAATAAGATATATTTCTAGAACTCAGGCAAAATCACCCCCTTGATCTGGGAACTTGCCCTGGTGTCTAATTTTCTCCCCCAAGATGGTTTACTCATCTGATTTCTTTTAAGAGATTTACCATGGAAATGGTAGTAAGCTTTCACATGACAATTTTCATAGTTTTCTTTTTCAAAGTGCTATCAGGCAGTTTTGTTTAATAATTAGTTTGTTAAATATATTAAACACTTAAGTATATGCTTGAAAAGTATAAACTTTAAAAAAAATGAGTCCTGAACTGTATTTATTCTCTTCCTCACTGACTTTTAACAGCTGGAAAATGGTTTCTCTGTTATTTCTTAGAGTAAAATTAGATGAGTTTGGGGTTCTGAGTCTAAACAAATAACAAGACACTTGCCCCTCACCCAACTATTTTGAGCTCTCTAATCTGTTCTATTCAATCAAGTAATTATCTCTCTTCTCTTCTTGGTTTAAGATTCTTGAATCAGAAGTTAGCTTGCCTTTCCAATCTAGAATCTCCTGTGTTGCGGTTATTTTAAAACTCTGTTGAGAACACACATTAACTCATTTATTATTGAAATCTTCATTGTGTAAATTTTGGGTATATTCCTGCCAAGAGGCAAGGGGATAAACTCCTTGAGTTACTCCAGTGACTGGAGTTCTTTATTACTTCAGTTAAGGCATTTTGCCATTGTCAAAGGGAGGAAATGAACCAGATTCTTCTGAAGTAAATTTCATTTTTCTCTGATCTCTTTCTTTCTTTCTTTCTTTCTTTCTTTCTTTCTTTCTTTCTTTCTTTCTTTCTTTCTTCCTTCCTTCCTTCCTTCCTTCCTTCCTTCCTTCCTTCCTTCCTTCCTTCCTTCCTTCCTTCCTTCCTTCCTTCCTTCCTTCCTTCCTTCCTTTCTTTCTTTCTTTCTTTCTTTCTTTCTTTCTTTCTTTCTTTCTTTCTTTCTGAGGATGAATTTGAACTCAGGTCCTCCTGAATCCAGGGCCAGTGCTTTATCCATTGTGTCACCCAGCTACCCCTCATTTTTCTCTGATCAAGCCAAAAAGCACTTTGATTTCAAGTATCCTTGAAAAAACAAAATCCTTTGCATGAACAGTAACAGTGAACAGTTACCCAGAATGTCTAATAGGATTTTAATAGTATAAGCATCCCTTGATTTAGGAAGGCTTTATGTTCTAAAAGTTAGTTTTAATGTTGGCAGAATGGTGCTCAGGAATCATCTTCCTATATAACTATTAAGGTTAAGTGCAAAACCAATAAGGCTATTTAACTAATAACGTACCTGAAAGACTATAAAGGAGATACTTTATGAAAGACTGTACTAAATAGTACTACAGAACTGTAGCACCATTTATAACCATATCTCTTTAAGAAAAGGCTTGGGGGCAGCTAGATGGCACAGTGATTAAAGCACCGGCCCTGGATTCAGAAGGACCTGAGTTCAAATCCGGCCTTAGACACTTGACACTTACTAGCTGTGTGACCCTGGGCAAGTCACTTAACCCCCATTGCCTAAAAAAAAAAAAGGCTTGGAGGGGGCAGCTAGGTGGTGCAGTGGATAGAGCACCAGCCCTGGAGTCAGGAGGACCTGAGTTCAAATCCGGCCTCAGACACTTAACACTTAATAACTGTGTGACCCTGGGCAAGTCACTTAACCCCAATTGCCTCACTAAAAAAAAAAAAGGCTTGGAGTTCCCACTTGAGGTGCTAGGAGCCCATCTACCTCTGTCATAACCCTGATAGTTGGAATGTGGGACTCTCTCAGTTTCATCCCAGGCTGGGGTAGGGCCAAAGTAGGCTAGGGGTGGGTAGAATGGGCATCAGGAGTTTTTTGTGTAGGGAGGAGGGCCTGTAGCTTGGAGTTCTTTTTGGTAAAATAACAAATTATGGCACAGGATAAGGAATAGAATTTAGAGCTCTGCTTAGGAACATGTAGGAAGATGTCAGGGTCCAGAGAAAGTAATAAAAATGGGATGAGATTTATGCTTTTTTCCCCTTTCATAGTCCCCTTCTAATTTTCACTTTGAAGAAGGACAACTAGGGTCCCCCATCACTACAACATTTTAAAAATGAATTTTTTCCTTCCAGTCATTCTTTTCCTTCTCACTTTCTCCTTTCTCCCTCAGCTACTATAGAGGAGGCTGACAATTTGGTTGCAGAGTAGCATATGGATAGGTAGTTGGTTTTTTATCCTCTTTCAGGTCTCTAAAGTCATATCCTGAGTTTTCAATGGTGACAGCAGTGGGAGTGGGAGTGAGAGGAGGGAATGGGAGTTTTGATAGTGCCCCCAGTGGTTCCACTTCATAGGACTGCATGATTTTGAGGGAGAGGGAAAGGGAATGGGGAAAGGAGGAGGGGAGGGAGAGGGACTGAATACATAGGAACTTATAGGTGAGGAAATTCCTTCTTCCAATGCAGGTTAGCACCTTCTTTGCTATGAATGGAAGCTAAGCAGTGCAGTGGACAACATGCTGGACCTGGAATCAGTAACACTTGAGATTAGATTTGTCCTCAGACACTTGTTAACTCTGTGACTCAGGCGAATCACTGAACCTCTGCCTATCTCAGTTTCCTCAATAAGGAAATGGATTGTTAGGAGGAAAAAATGAGATAATATTTGCAAATTGCTTTGTAAATCTTGAAATATTTATATAAATACTAGCTAAATATTATGATCTGTTCAGTATAATGTGTCTGAATATAATTTTAAAATAAAAAAAATCTCAAGCACCTAGAAAGGCACTGTGCTAGGCACAGATGGAGAGACTGAGATAATAAGCTAAGATGTCCTATGGGATTTTAGATATTTTGGGAAAATGAGATATATAAATAACTAACAACCATACTAATCATATACTACATAAAACTGAATATGGTATAGGTATAAACAAAATGATGAAAGTTAACCTCAGAAAAAATATGAATGACAGTAATCTATGTTTTTTGTTCTTGTTGTTGTTTTTTTTGCGGGGAAATGAGGGTTAAGTGACTTACCCAGGGTCACACAGCTAGTAAGTGTCAAGTGTCTGAGGCCGGATTTGAACTCAGGTACTCCTGAATCCAGGGCCGGTGCTTTATCCACTGCGCCACCTAGCCGCCCCATGACAGTAATATATGAAGATGTAACTATGAAATAATTAAATGTATTATCATATGAAGCTTGTGGAATCTGTTACTTTATAGTCAATTTTCCCCCCAGTAGCGTTGTTCCCCTTGCTCCCACAGAATAAAATTGCAGCATATTAGAGCTAGAAGGTATCAGTATCAACTAGCTAATGTGCAGAATTCTAGAGAATAATGAATAATTTTTGTAAGACTCGCAGTCTGATGTTAGCAGGGGTTAGCAGCCCCCCCTCCAAAAAAAATCATCTTGCTTTATACATATAGTTGAATGCAAATAACCTCATAAAGTTGTTTTCTATGGAGAGTATTGCACTAAATTTAGAGGGCTTGAGTTCAAATCCTGGGTATGCTATTTACTAAACTGATGACATACAGCAAGTTACTTCACCTTTATGGGGGTTAATATTATCATTTGCAAAAGAGGTAGATTGGACTAGATGACCTCTAAAGTCCTTCTTAGTTCCTATGATCGTCTCCTGATAATTGCTAACCTGCTTCAGTATTAACATTTGCCTACTTGTTCTTTGGTAAGAGCAACTTGAGTCCTAAGTATAAATAGTAGACCACATCAGAGAAAGCTCACTTGTTTTCCTTTCTGGCACTAAGGATTATAGCCTAGAACCTGAATAAGGTATGTCAATGAGGTTTGCCACTCACTTTGTTTTGAATATTAGATGATCTATTATTTCTATTTGTCCTGTCTCATGAACACATACTGTGATGGAAACTGATCTTTTCAATGTAAAAAGTTTCTAAAATTTTTAAATGGAGTTGAGCTGCTTCAATCCATCCAAAAAATAATTAAGTATCTACTATGTGTCACAAATTATTAGGTGCTAGAGATAAAAGCCCAAAAGTCCCTGACCCCAAGGAACTTACATTATGGCAAAAGCAGGGAGAAAGGGAAACAATACATACACAGACATTCACACATACATGTAAGCAAACATGCATACATGCATACATATATGTATTTACATATACATAATTCAATGTAATTGAGGGAAGGAAGGACTAGAGAGGGGATGGTATCAACAATGGCTTTATGTAGGTAGTAGCACTTAAGCTGAGATTTGAAGGAAATGTCATATTCAGAAAGGCAGTGATGAGTAGGGACAGCATTTCCAGCATAGGGAATGGTTTGTACAAAGACCGAGACAGGGACACGAAAGGGCAATTTGACTGGACCATGGAGTGCATGAAAAGGAATGTGGAATAAGTCCAAAAAGACTGGTTTGAGCCAGGCTATCAGGTTTAAAGGCAAGAGTTTGTTGTGGATTCTAGAGGCAAATGTGAGTCACTGTAGCTTATTGAGCAAGAGAGTGTTGGGATCAGACCTGTACTTAAGGGTTATCACTTTGACAGCTCTGTGGAAAATGGTTTGAATAGGGTAGGGGCTTGAGGCAGAGAGACCAATTGGGAGACTATTGGATACAGATATTATGGCAGTAGAATCAATAGGATTTGACAACTGATTGGATATAAATGATGAGGAAGTGAGGAATTAAGAATGAGTCTGAGAGGGGCAGCTAGGTGGCGCAGTGGATAAAGTACCTGCCCTGGATTCAGGAGTACCTGAGTTCAAATTCCGCCTCAGACACTTGACACTTACTAGTTGTGTGATCCTGGGGCAGCTAGGTGGTGCAGTGGATAGAGCACCGGCCCTGGAGTCAGGAGTACCTGAGTTCAAATCCAGCCTCAGACACCTAACACTTACTAGCTATGTGACCCTGGGCAAGTCACTTAACCCCAATTGCCTCACTTAAAAAAAAAAAAACAAGCAAACAAAAACAACTAGTTGTGTGATCCTGAGCAAATCACTTAACCCCCATTGGCCTGCAAAAAAAAAAAAAAGAAATGACTCTGAGGTTAGAAACCTGAGTGACTGGAAGGATGGTGGGACCCTTGACAAGAGATTGGATAGTTAAGAAGAGGGTTATATCTCATGAAAATTCTAAGGAAAATGTTATAGATATCAATTTTCCTAGGTAGTTTCTAGAAATCTGGCCTTTTGAATGTCTATTTTTATTGATAAAAATAAATGACCAAGCTAGGTGGTGCAGTGGATAGGGCACTGGCCCTGGAGTCAGGAGTACCTGAGTTCAAATCCAGCCTCAGACACTTAATACTTACTAGCTGTGTGACCCTGGGCAAGTCACTTAACCCCAATTGCCTCACTAAAAAAAAATAAAAATTAAAAAAACTTAAATAAATGACCAAAGGGGCAGCTAGGTGGTGCAGTGGATAAAGTACCAGTCCTGGATTCAGGAGGACCTGAGTTCAAATATGGCCTTAGATAGACACTTGACATTGACTAGCTGTGTGACCCTGGGCAAGTCACTTAACCCTCATTGCCCAGCAAAAGCAAAACAAAACAAAAGAATGAACGAATAAATACATAAACAAACAAAAAGTTAAATAAATAGATGAATAGGTGAATGAATGAATAAATAAATAAATAGCCAGTTAACAAGTATTTATTTGGTGCTTACTACCTGCCCGGCCTTGTGCTTAGCACTCAGGATACAAAAAGAGGGAAAAACCATCCTGACCTCAAAAAGCGCAAATTCTAATGGGGAGACAACATGCAAATAAATCCTTAAACCCAGCTCAGCTCCTAACTCTCTGGACTGAGCTAGTGCTCTAGCCATGTGGGAGCTTCTGCCACTCCTGTGTTGTCTTCCTCTGATTGAGTAAATTCCTCTTCAGACCTTCCATTTGAGGCAAAAATCAGGCCAGAATTGCTCACTTCAAAGCTGGCTCAGCCCAAGTCTACCTAGATTATTTTTGTACTGTTCTATCACTAAGATAGTTTTACTACCTCCTCCCCACCCCCCATACACATTTCTACTCTTAAAAAAAAAAAAGTTGCATTCTCCCATTAGACTGTAAGCCCAGTGAGGACAGGAACTATTTATTTTTGTTGTATTCATATTTTTCAGGTATTAGCACAGTGTCTGAAATATAGCAAGTGCTTAGTAAATGTTTTATCTAAGCTTTAATCTAGGAATATATAACATATATAGGGAATAGATGAAAGGAAACCTTAGAGGTTTGTAGAGATATACTGTAGAACCTAGCATAACCAAGGGAAGACTTCCCGCAGAAGGTGGCAGTAGAGATGAATCTTGAAGCAAAAGATTCTAAAAAGTAGAAGAGAGGAAAGAGAGCATTTGGAAAGTTGTTGATATGACTTTTTTTTTTACATGTGAATAATATTTAATAAGTTCTTTTGCAACATGTACTTTAAAATAGTTACTTGATTCAGGAGATATTCAAAGGCCTTTTTGTAATAGAGAGAGCAGGAATATGCTATATCAGAATGATTGAAAGAGAGTCAAGTTCAGGTGACTTATATTTGTTAAATTTGGAGGGTAATCAACCAAGAGATTTCAGAGATTCACAATGAGGCTACCTTCTTCTGACATGATATTTTCCATTATTGTAGGGAAACTGGAAATGAAGGATATGAAGAGAGAATATTGGTCACTCTGTATAGTCTGTCCATGTTTAATTGGGTCCATTGATCCCCACAGTTAGTGGTAGGTGAATTGATAAGAAATTTATTGAGAAAGTATTTGTAGGAATAGACAAAGTGCACAGGGGCAATAGGAAATCAGAAAGTGTTCATAAATTATGCTGAAAGCTTGAAATTGGACAAGAAGCATAACGATAGAGTAATACTTTCCCCAAACCTGGGACTATGGCTAATGAGATGATCTACATATTTCATATCTCACCCCTGTCTTGGTGATTTGATATGCTACTTCCATACATGTTATTAAAATATACGTGTTAATCAGCCTCCTAGAAATAAAATAACCCCCCAGATTCTAATTTAAATAACTACATAATATTTATGTGGGGAGTTTCCTTTACATGGTAGACTTACTATTTCTTTGAGACTTTGAGATGTGTACAAGAAAGGACCTTGTCTGCTAGTGAATTTTGCATCAAAATTAGAACAAAACCAGACTCATATAAGACATGAATAAGCCCTTTTTAAATGGCAATAAAATTATCCAAATATCTTTTTCATCCTTTATTGTATCCCAGTGTACTTGCCTTCTTTTTTTTCCATCTTCCTCCTCTTGTCTTGAGGAATGGAGGGACAGAGGAGAATTAAAAGTCAAAATTCTTATTAAGGGAGAAAGAAAAGAGGGAATCTATGCCAGTTGTGGAATCTGCTTTGAGGCTGAGACAAAAGTCAAAGAGATTTGCTTTCACTTGGAAAGCAGCCGAATGGTTTCAGGTGGTGTTGTGACCGGTTCACATAGCTCTGGTTTACCCTGTTGTGTTGGCTTGAGTTCTTTTCAGTTTGCTCAGGTGAAAATGGGTCAGGGAAAGATGATGAAGCCTCTGGTAAAGCTGAGCTCCCTGAGACTTGACTGCCTCCTGTCAGCCCTGGAATTCTTTCAGAGCCAAAGCAGTTTCAGATAATTCATCTGTATATTGCACATATATGGGATTTCTTTTTCTCTTCTCAGATTTTTAAATTATGTTTGTCTTCTTGTCTTCCTCTCTTTTCCTCACAGGTACAAAGATCATAGGTTTCATTTGATTACATTTTGGTTCTCTGTTAAGCCGGGCTAGGTCACTTTACTCTGCGTGGCTATTTAGAATTTGCTCATTTGTTTTATTTTAACATGTCTACTGCTAAAAGTTGATATGCTCTCCTTTTATTTTCACTGACTCAATGTCAGAGGACATAACATTAACAGAAGTCAGTCTTGTCTATTACCTTTCTAGGAATACACTTTTAAACCCTGTTAGGAATTATAATCCTTTAGTTGAAAGGGGAGATGCTGTCCTTTGCTATACCTGCCTGTTGTAGGGAGGAAGTTTTTCATTCATATCCCTTTTTTGTCATTCATCTCTTTGAATCTAAGATGAATTTGATTTAAAGTGACATCATTTTCACCTCCTCTCTAGTGAGTAAATCCCACAAACACTTATTAATCATATACAATGTAGAAGATATGTCATTATATCCACTTGATAGAAGTGACATTTTGAGTGTAGGAGATATTTCTAGCTCCTTAGGGAAAAAAAAGAAATTATATAAAGTAAATAAGATTATTTGTAATATACTTGAACCTATCATAACACTGCTTTCAAGGGCCAGCCTGTTGGACTACATTATGGAGGATATGGTTTTAAAATATTCTTCAATCCTTTTATTAGAATCTATGGGAATCCAAGGCAAGAAATACCTTAGAACAAATTCTGCCACTGAAGAAAATGTATTTATGTGCTAAAATTTAACTATATCATAATAAAAAAGCATATCCTAGCCCATTTCATATGGAACTCTGAAGATCTTTTTTTGTGATGTTTTATTTTATGTTTAATAGTATTTCATTATTTTCCAATTACATGCAGACAATTCTTAACATTCTTTTTTTAAAACGAATTCCAAATTTTCTGTCTCCCTTCTTCACTGACCCCTCCCTAAAATGGTAAGCAATTTGAAATAGGTTATGTGTGCAATCATGTAAAACATATTTCCATATTAGTCATGTTGTGAGATAAGAAACAGATTAAAAGGAAAAAAAAACATGAAAAAAATAAAGTGGAAATAGCATGTTTTGATGTGCATTCAGACTCCATCCATGGGATATGGATAGCATTTTCTATCAGTAGTTCTTTGGAACTGTCTTAGATCATTGTATTGCTGAGAAGAGCTAAATTATTTATAGTTGATCATCACATCATGTTGCTGTTACTATGTACAGTGTTCTCCTGGTTCTGCTCAATTCACTTTGCATCAGTTCATGTAAAAGTCTTTCCAGCTTTTTTCTGAAGGGCTTTTTGAAATTTCTCATGAATAGTGATTTCATGAGACAATTTCATTGCTAGCAATATTTCTCCCAAAATTATTAAATGATAATTCACTAATATAGTTTTTACATATTATCTTGTTGGGGTCATAATATCCATATGATGGCATTAAATACACCATTATTCTTATTTTACAGTTGAAGAAACTGAGTCTCTATGAGCTTACGTCTTGCCTGTAGTTATGAGATTAGAAACGGTCAGTGTAGGACTTGAACCTAAGACATCTGACTCTAAGTCTAGCACTCTATCCACTATAACATGTTTATATAGATCATAAATAATTATTATGGGTGATAATTTTCAGCATGAAATAAGTATAGCACCATGGACCTTTTTCCTTATGGGTTCCCAGAAAGGTGCCCCTGGTTCAACTTACTTTGTAGATCAGAATCTTCTCTAAACTGTAGCTCATGAGTCTCCAGTGATGTAATTACTTTCATTAGTCAAACAAAAACACTAAGTTCAAACAAAATCATTTACCATTCATATTTCATTTAGTGAAATAATAGTATTAGGAACAAATAATAGCAATAACAATAACATCTCCCCACCTCCAAACATACAAATCCACAGTAAGGAGTGAACATTTCTTGGGTATGTGCACGTAGGGGACATGTATGCCAGAGTCATATGGATAGACAGGGTAACTTATGTTTCTGATGTGGAAGAGCTGAGCTATTTGAAGGCAAGAACTGCTTTTACCTTTTTTTTTAATTTTTTTTTTTTGGTATTCCTGATTCTGATCAATTCACTTTGCATCAGTTCATGTACATGTCTTTCTAACTCCCCTTCCCACCTCCTCCAGTAATTTACTTTTTTTCCTATGCAAATCACAAGGGCTGAGCTTTTGGACATGATAAAAAAAAAACAGCTACGAACTTTTTCCCTATAAGTAACAGATCCGTTTGGTCTTTCTATTCTCTACATAGGCTAAACTTCTGTTTTCCTCAATCACTTTTATGCTAGCAATATTTCAAGGCAAACTATTTTGATAGCCAATTATTTTGTAAAACACCCATTGTACCATGAACAAATCTTTTCTAAGATATTGAAATCCAATATGTATGAAATCACTTTCATAATTTCTGTATTTTAAAAGAGAAACAAGCAAATTATATATTTTTAATGAATCTTCTTTTCACTTTTTAGAGAAAAAGGCAGCATGAGTTAGTGGAAAGAGCCTTGAGTTATAGACGGAGTCCATAGACTTGGGTTGGAATCCATTTCATCACTCACTAGCCTTTGACCTTGCACAAATCACTGAATATCCTTGAGCTTCAGTTTCCCTATCTGTAAAATGTAGGTAATTATTCTTGCATTATCTACTTCACAGGGTTATCTGGGAGATCAATCTCATCGTGTATGTTAAATGCTTGTTTTATATGACACTAATGACTGACAAAATTTGAAAAACAGTTAATATTTTTTTTTTTGCTTGTATAAAATTAGGTGATTGAAGTTGATTTAACTGGGCCTGATTCAAATAAGAGCTGCCTTATATCTTTACTTAATTCTTGGAAAAGTTTGTAAAACATTTTGTTTTGTTTTTCCCTTTGACAGAACATCCTGTTCTTATTGCAGTTTCAAATTCCTCTGGCCCTGCTTGTAGAGGAACATATTGCCCTTTTCTCCCAGCTCAGCTTTGAGTTCTTGAAAGGGTCAGTTTTCTCCCTAATGTATTATCCCATAGGAGGAGGAGAGCTGGTCAGTGGCTTCAAGCTATTTCAGTAAGCTGAAATTTTAGTGAAATAAATTAAATTAATAAGATGCCTTGGCCAAGATGAAAAATGTCAGTAACCAATGGTCAGTGAGTACATGCTACTGATTGACTTTCTGGTGCTGTTTCTTTCATCAGTTATTTTTTAATTCTCTTCTATATTGAAAGCATTATTTTAAGTGCCATGAAGAATACAAAGAAGACAGTAACCTGGGCTGGCCTCTTAGAGCTTATCTTCTAGCATAAGGGTAGGCAAACTATCTCCTGAGGGCTAAATCCTAAATCCTATCCTTGACCTATTTTTGCACAGCTGGAGCTTAGAATGATTTTTAAAAATGTTTTTAAATACAATAAAACATTTTTTAATATATTTTTTTTTATCTGAGGGTGGTGAGCATACAAAAATAGGCAGGATAAGTTTGGCCATAGTTTGCCAACCCCTGATCTAGCAGAGGAGAGATCTATACAAGGTACTATTTGTAGAAACTAGATTATAGGAATAGGATAATAACCTTATTCTTCAAAATCTTACAGAAGCCCTGACATAGCAACTTGAAAACTGCCCAGAAATTAAAATTGTTTTCTAATTGATCCATGTAGTATGGGAGATGAATCTCCAAATCTATCAACCTCAGAAAAAATAAAATTGAGATTGCCCTAAAAATGCATCATGATTTCTACTTGAATTAAACAAACCTTTATTAAATACCTGCTATGTCCAAAACAAGCATTGAAAAGGAAATCTTTGCTCTCAAGGATCCCTAATAGAACGTACTGAAAAAGATCTTTCTACCCACCTCATCTAGACATAGAGATAAAAAGGAAGATTAGATGAACCCAAATGAGTAATCATAAATCTTAGGGTTGGAGGTGATATTCAATGTTTCCTAGTTCATCTCCTGGTGTTTTGTCTGAAATTAATTTTTAAAAAGAAATTCTCATTTTTCATACCATTTCACTATTTTTAGTTTCTCTCATACTAAGTATTAACAAACTCCCTCTTAATATCTAAGAAGTTCATCTCACTATAATATAAACCAGTTTTGTTCTGTTCTGTCCTTATTTAAGTTGGTAAAACAACTTACTTTCTGTGTAATAATAATCTTTCATGTACTTGAGCGATTGTAATTATATGTACTTAATGGACTAAAATCTGGAACATTAGAGGAATAGCCAGACTGATGAAGAGTAGATTCATGGAAGTATGAAGTATGAATAACTTGAAAACTGTTCAACTTCCACTCATTGTTCTATTATTCACCAGGACAAAAACAAGCAAAACCAAAACCAAAAAATACACCCTCCACACACATTTCCTGTTGCTACTGTTTAAGCCATTCTTAAATATTTTTTCTGGACACTGTACTGATGTTAAGAATCTTACTAGTATAAAAAGGTTATTATTACAAATCATACTTAATACAATTATGCACATGAATATTTTTGACAAGACTGATTTATGTTTGATTTCTAATTCAATTTTTTCCTTAGATCTCTTTATGCTTTGTTGTTTTTTCCCCTAGCTTACTGATGTTCGAATGTTTTATTTTCTAACTGGATGAATTTGCTCATCTTATTCTTTTTATTTTGACTATTTTTTTCTATCATTTCATGTTGAAATTCAATCACATCTTTGAATTTAAATGAGGGGGCAGCTAGGTGGTGCAGTAGATAGAGCACCCACTGGCCCTGATTCAGGAGGACCTGAGTTCAAATCTGTCCTCAGACACTTAACATTTACTAGCTGTGTGACCCTGGACAAGTCACTTAGCCGCAATTGCCTCACCAAAACAAACAAACAAACAAAAAGAATTTAAATGAGGACAAGTCAGTTCACCTCTAGGAGCTACCTTGCCTTGTATATAACAGGATGAGGTTGGATGAGTTATCTCTAAGATTCTTTCTAGTGCTAACATCCTAAAGATCAGGCACTTTTCCTTTATCAAAGGCAAAAGTATTTAAGTGGTACATAACTGACACTTAAGAGAAAACTATTCAACATACTATTTTAATACTAAATCAATAGTAACTTACTCTTTCAAAGGTGCAGGTTGGCCTGCTTTATGTAGTATTTCTTATCAAATTCAGACTTAACATGCTTGATAAAAGCAAAGTGTAGTACAAAGAGTGTTGGATCAAGGAACCTGGTTTCAAAACTCACTTCTTCTACCTTTGTAAATCTGAGTAAGTCACCTTCTGTGCCTCGGTTTCCTAATTTGTAAAATTAAGAGATTTGTTTATATGATCTTGGAGATCCCTTCCAGCTCTAAATATAGTATTCTATGTTTCCATGAATATTACATTCTAATTAAAGAGATATTAAGGTAATCGAAATAATGTTACATTGCTTTATGGGAATAATTTATACTTTTGAGCTTATTTTGCCTGGTAGCAAAAAAAAAAAATTTGAGTCAAAGAGGTTTTTTGGGTTTTTTTTTAATGAAATATTCCACCACCACCACCACTGCTCATTCAGTAGTCCAAATACAAAATTTAACACTAGAGAACATTATGTGGATTTCTGACACTCCCATGGGGACCTTGGGCTCATAAACCATTGAATGGATTATATAATGCTGCATAAATGCTGTATTTTTCATCTGACAGACATAATCTTGATCCTATATTTTTATGTTACCTAACTGTTTCAGAATACCATTTTTGAAGTAGCCCATCAAAATGGAAATTGCTTCTAAAGCATGTGGCAATAAATACTGGTCAAGGCTTTCTGTAATTCACATGGTTTCCATTTTTGAACCTTAGGTTTATGGAGTTTGAGAGGATTTTTTGTTTGTTTTAAAAAATATCAGTACTGCCTTGTTATATTGTGGCATAATTCTAATTCCTCCCAATATATTTTAACCATATGTCTTTTTTCTTCTTCTTGGTATTAAAATGACTGTTCTTGATATGCCTAGTTAATATCTAAAAGTTAATTGTCCATTGAGACAGATATGATAAGACATGTGGTAGAAATATAAAATATGCCTACAGGGATTGTATAGATTGGTGTTCAAATTCAAAATAATTATTAAAATGTACTCTGTTATAGGACTTGTGGAAAACTGTCAAGGTGGGATAGATGAATAAAAGAACACAGACAAATTAACTGGTTTCAAAGCTTTTCTGCCACCACCACCCCCCCATTTTTGTCATGTGACTAAATTTGGATAGAGATATTTCCATATAATACCTAAGGGCTTCCTTCTTTTATATGCTTTGGTCAATATATCTGTATCCTGACAGTATTTCAGTTTTTGCTTCACATCTTTTTGCCTTTAATCTTTTTTTTTTCTTTATCTTATGAAAGCACACTCAATTTTGAATAAATTCTTTGCCTTAGTCTCTGGTATAGGTTTTCTGTACCATTCACTTCTTTACCCCAAACTAAATAGGCCTAAAATGGAATTAATCTTTTTCTCCCTCTCATATACCATCCACTAAAACACCTCTCTCTCTCTCTCTCTCTCTCTCTCTCTCTCTCCTCTTAATTTTTTCATTCCCTGATATTCCCTCCTTCATCTATACTCAAATCTTTATAGTCATTTGGGGGCTTATCCCTATCCTTTATTTAACATATCCTATAAATCATCAAATATTGTTTGTCTCATAGAAATATCCTCCATTTTCAATTAAATCATTTAGGTCTAGGTTCTCATTATCTTAGGTTTGGATTTCTGAAACAATCTCCTATTCGATCTTGCTAGTTCCAGAATTTTCCATTCTTCCTACACATAAATATATATTATCATAATATTTGTAGGTGACAAGCATACTCAGTTCATTTGACTCTTTTGTCATGGCATTTCTTTGATTCATGATACTGCCCTGATCAAAAACTTTCATCATCTCCCTATTAATAGTGCTTGATGACTTTTGATCTTCTCTTAGTTTTCAAGGTTTTCCATAACCTAGCCCCACTTTACATTCTAGCCTCTTACAACATGCTGTGCTCATGTCTAAGTCTCCACGCATTTGCCATTTTTAACCTCATCATTCTACTGGAAATGCCTCTCTACCCATTTAATTTATAATCATTCTTTGAAGCCCAACTCATAGCACACTTTGTCCAGGATGCTATTGGTGACCACTTTGTCTTTCATTGATTTCCCTCTCCTATCAATTCTTTTAACACTTATTCATTACTACTTTATTAAATCCTTATTTTTATTCTCATTATGTCTTTACTGTTAGAAGGGACTTTAGATTATTAACATGACACAGTTGAAAATAGACTGGCTCTGAAACCAGATAATCTCAATTCAAATCATGCCTCTGATGATTACTACCTTTGTTACCTTGGGCAAGCCATCTGACTTCTGTAGGTCTCACTTTCCTCAGCTGTAAAATAAGGAGTTTGGGGGCAGTTAGGTGGCACAGTGGAAAAAGCACTGGCTCTGGATTCAGGAGGACCTGAGTTCAAATCCGACCTCAGACACTTGAAACTTACTAGCTGTGTGACCCTGGGCAAGTTACTTAACTCTCATTGCCCTACAAAAAAAATATTAAAAAAAAAATAAAGAGTTTCCCATACACAACTTCTGAGGTTATTCTGTATATCCACTATAGATTTTTTATTCTATCACCAACTATTTATTAAATGCTTACTCTAGGCAAGGTACAGTGTTGGCTACTTGAGATACAAAGAAAAAAATAAAATGGTCCATTTTCTCAAGCAACTTACATTCTATTGCACATATATTAGAGAATATAAATTATGTACAAAAGAAATTCTTTGGTGGTTGGGGAGACTAGCAGTTAGGGGCAAAAAGGCATTATGTGGAAGTAATTGTACTGGGCTTTAAAGGTGGTTAGGAATTCTAAGAGGCAAAGGTGAGGTGGTATTTAAAACATGAAGAATATCAAATGCAAAGGCATAGAGATGTGAAATGGAACATTGTGTCTGAGAAAGGCCAAGCAGACCAGTTTGGCAATGTGTGTGAAAGGGAATAATGTATAATAAACTTTAAAAGGTAAACCAAAAACCATGCTGTGAAGACTTTGAAGTGTCCAACAGAAGAGTTTTTGTCATCTAAGCCCACTCTCCCATTTTATATATGGGGAAACTGAGGATCAGTGTAATGACTTGCCCAAGATCATTTAGTTAGTAAATAGAAATATTCAATCTCATTCTCTGATTTATATCTTTCCAACTGGATTATAAACTCATTTGAGGGCAAGGACCATGTCTTTGTCTTCTTCTTTAACCCTACATACTTGAGGATCTGCTGATTTTTAAAAAAATCAATAAATCCTTGTTGGTTGATTAACTTTTCATTTGGTTGAGCTCTTCCTTTTACTTTTAGATATTAACATATCTTTCATGTGAAACACTTTTTAAAAAGGCCTGGGCATGACCAATGATTCATTTACTTGTATGATCTTCCCTTTAGTCTTAATGTAGTCCAAATAGACAGCTAGCCTCTCTTGAAAGAAACGCAGAAAACTGTTCATGTAGACTGGCAAATGAGGATTAGAAAATATTTGTTGACCACCTCCTACACATGAAATTATTCAAGTATCAGGTTTCATGCTTACAAATTTTTTATTACTAATAAGATTTACAATTAAATTTTCCAGATCAATGCACTAGCTCATCTTTATGTATCTTTTTTTTTTTCTGAATGCCTTGGCTAGCTTGATGGCCTTTCTGTTTATATTTGACTGTATAGAGACCAGTTATCCTATGGGGATTTTCTATTTTCTGCCTCTATACTTATCTCTTACTATTTTTTTTCCTTTCTGAAAAAGTGGAAATAATACCAAAACCAAAAATGAATAAATAGTAGAAAGTGTTGCATGTGTTGCAAGCAAGTAGGCTATAACATTTCCAAAGATGACCTATGCTCCAAAACTGATGAACGAGATATCATTGAAGAACTGTCTCCTCAAAAAAAGAGAAATGAGAGATTCATATGGCATGAGTCCATAAGGAATAAGAAGAGATGGATAGCTAGCTCTCTTTCCACTGTCCCAAGATGGGTGGGCAATTTAAGGTCCCTTATAAATCTAACAGTCTATGACAATAAAAATAAGGGTTATATTAGGTGGTATACACTAATGGAATCCAGAGGAAAGGGAAATCAATGAAAGCTATAATGGTCAAATGGGGAGGTAGAAAGGACATCAGCAGTTACCTAGTCCAACCTCATCATTTAACAAGTAAGGAAATTGATACCCTGAGAGGTTAAGTGACTTGGTCAAAGAGACACAAGTAATAAGCAGAAAATCAGGGATTTGAAACTAGAATCTCTGGTTCCACATCCAGAACTCTTTTTGCTGTGCCTCACTTTTTCAACTTGTTAAAATTCAGCCACATTATATACACATGCACACATACACACATACATATATGTGTAATATGTGTGGCACATAACCCATATGGCTAACTTGAATCTTTAAAAGAGTAACTCATGACTCAGTATCAAAGGACTATAATGTAATCTTTTTTCCAAGTGTACAGTTAAGTTCTACTGAAATAATTTGACCATCATCTTTGATAAAGGAAGTATATATGTTTTATAGAATTTTAGAACTAAAATTAATCTTAGAGATCAACCCTATCACATTATAGCTGAGAGAACTGTGGAAGTGAGGTAGATTGCCCTAAATTAAAACCAATTTCATATCTCACTGGAGATGGATTGGAAATACTGACCAGGGAGGATATGGCTGATACTCACCAAGAAAGGGTAGAAAATGGTCAAAATTTAAAATGGATGGGACAATAACAAGTACCCAGTTAGACAAGAAAAAATAGACACAAATAATCAATAGGCTAGAAAGAGTGTGTCTATGGGGGGTGTGTGTGGGTGGGGGTGGGATTTCATTGAACTATTAATCAATTATAAATCAGTTTTGTCAAAGTATTTTTAAAGTGTGCATGATCTTGTTAAATATAACATGTAAGATGAAAGATAATTCTTTGGTCTTGGTAGGATTCTTATGAATATCAGTATTGTGTCCAAAAAGAGAATATAACAATATTTTCAACTTTTGGAAAATTAGAACTAATTTAAGTATGGGCTATTTTCCCAGTGTAGATAACATGGTGTAGAGAAGATATAGTCGGGGGGAGGAGAATTGGTATGCTTCACCTTTACCCAACTAGGCCTAGTACTAATTATGCAGATTTAGCTCTTCAATTTTGCATCTACAAAACTAGTCTTCTGAAAATGTTTTCATGCATAGTGCTTTATGTTTCTTGATTCCCTTCTTTGCCCTGCTTCATTTCTTCCTGTTCTTTGGCAAAATATTGCTTAAATCTCCCACCATTTTCAGTGCTACAGATAATAAAAAGAAGACCCTTTGGAAGAACCTAGCATCTCTTGTGTGTATACTGATTGATATAGTAAAACTTACACACACGCACACACACACACACACATTCCAGATATTGCTATAATGTTGGTTGGTTGGTTAGTTGTTGTCTTTCATTCTCTCTCTCTCTCTTTTTTTTTTTTTTTAGTGAGGCAATTGGGGTTAAGTGACTTGCCCAGGGTCACACAGCTAGTAAGTGTTAAGTGTCTGAGGCCGGATTTGAACTCAGGTACTCCTGACTCCAGGGCCGGTGCTCTATCCACTGCGCCACCTAGCTGCCCCTGTCTTTCATTCTCAAAGAGGACCAAAATGACATCACTATGTTAGCGTTAAGTTACAGTGTGTCTGACTGGCTGATCAGGCCAATATGAGCTCAGAATGCTCTACCACAGGTCAGGCACAATTAGTCCATGTGAACTTTTGAGCTACTTCAATTCAGCTACAATGGAACTGCTTTTTAAATATACATAGCAGACCCTTAGTTACTTTGTGAAGCTGGAAAACATTCCAAAGATGCTGCCTTTGTTTACAATATTTTTGGAACTTCACAGAAATGTGGCACAGTAGAAAGAGTGCTGGATTTGGAGTCAGAGAAACTGTGTTCTAAAGCTGACCTTCCTTCTTACTAAGTTGTATCCTTAAGTAGGTGACAACCTCTCTTGAACCTCAGTTTCCTTACCTATAATATTTGGACTACATGACTCATAAGGTCTCTTTTTAATACTAATTCTATGATTCTACAGGTTGATAATGTTTTATGCTGACCATTATTGCGATCAGATCCTAGAGTATATACTCTTCATCAACCTCAAAAGGAAACCAAACTTTTAAGATGATATTTTATTTTTTTGAAGCCAACCAAATGTTAGTCACGTCAATTTCTGTTAAATGAGGTAAGTGATCAAGATGGGCAATATTACTTTTAGTCAACAACAAAATATCAAGACCCATTTACTCTGAGGATCATAAAATGACTTTAGTGAATCTGTATAGTTGAGTAAACTATTTTTCTAAGAATACTAGCAACACTTCCAACTTTTCCCTACCTTCTAGTGAGAATTGTTTGCTTACTACCCTTTGCATTACATGTCAATATATGGATTGGTTTCTCTTACTCATCAAAGCACCACTTTCAGATGATAGTACTTGAAGGATATTTTTAATAGCACTAGAAAGACTTCTCTACCATGCCACAGAAGGCCTTCTCCTAGAGCTGAGTACAAATTAATGAACATTATGACAATTATAGTGCTACTAGAAGTCCTCTACCTATGATCTATGTCAGGTACTTTGTCTAGGATACAGCTATCATGAATATAAGTAATTTGAAATTCATTTCCAATTACCTGGAGAAAATCATAAGACTTTTCTTCCTGAATACAGGCTAGCTACAAGTCAGCATTCCTTAGTTGCAAGAACAGGGGTACAAATCTATGAATTTCAAAGTAATTTGCTGAAGTGATTAGGGAGAAAAATTTTCACCAATTAAAAATGTCATAGCATCTATCACCCAATTGTTCAAAATCGTACAAATTGCTTTTGCACAT
Organism: Dromiciops gliroides; assembly: GCF_019393635.1. Lineage (NCBI taxonomy): Eukaryota > Metazoa > Chordata > Mammalia > Microbiotheria > Microbiotheriidae > Dromiciops > Dromiciops gliroides. The sequence goes on from NC_057863.1 coordinate 452,484,828, forward strand.
TGTACAGATAATTTACTTTGGAATTTTGAAATAAAGATCTTTGGAGTTGTCGGGTCATGTTGAAGTAGTCCAAAATTGAAGAAATGGCTAGGTAACAATATCCTTGAATAATTTTGCAAATGCTTTTCTATAATGCTGATTTTGTTTATGACCAAATGTGCTTTTATAAACCAGAGTGGTGGCCACAAATTTGAAAAGAAACATTAACAAAACACTGCATATCCAGAGGGAAAGGACTGGGAATGGGGGGAGAAAGTGGTGAAGAGTCTTTAATCTATTTCATATTAGAAACTCAGGATATTTAGAATAGGGAAAAGATTGCAATTCTAGATTTCTGCCTTTTTTTAAAATCCTTCTGTCCTGAAGGAAGGTATATGATAGTTGCTTTCTTGAGAAAGCTTGTCATGTGGATGATGTATTATACTTATCTGGTATAGTTTGAGAGGCCCAAACTAGGACCAATGGACTTAAATTATATGGAGGTCAATTTTCTTTGAGTATGAGGAAGAATTTTCTAACAATTACAGATGTCCAAAAATAGATTGGTTAACCTTGTACTGTAGTGAGTTCCCCTCCTTGGTAGTGTTCAGAGGCTACATACTGATCATGAAATGACTGGAGAGCATGAAGTAAGGAATAGACATTTTAGAACTGGAGATTTCGGCTTATTTAATTTGATCTGGAAGGCTTGATTGGCTCCTTTGGTAATTTTATGAAGAATATGTACTATAATTCAGGTTTCTTATAATAATTCTTTTGAAAAAGATTAACTAGTACTTTCAGAGCAGGTAGGTGGCACAGTGGATAAAATGTCCAGCCTGGAGTAAGGAAGACTCATCTTCCTGAGTTCAAATCTGGCTTCAGACATTTAATAGATGTGTGACCCTGGAGAAGTCACTTAACCCTGTTTACCTCAGTTTCCTCATTTGTAAAATGAGCTGGAGGAGGAAATGGCAAACCACTTCAGCATCTTCACCAAGAAAATCTGAAATGGGGTCAGAAAGAGTTGGAAATGACTGAAGAATGATTTAACAGTACTTTCAGGTAAAAGAGAATATTTATTTTTAAAGGCTTTCTACTTGGTTTGATAGATTCAGATATAAATCAAGGAAAGAGAGAACAAATAGTTATCATGAAATAATGGAGCCTAGTAACCATTGAAATAATAATAAATACTGCTTGAATGAAATTGTTGGATTAGAAGAACTGGGTACTGAATTTTATCTTCCTGAGCTATAAAACTTATAAATTCCCATATACTTCACTGTGCTGTATACTTAATCATCATAAATGTGATTCTTACAAAGGAAACAACAATGGCAGAAACTATTGAATCATTCTATATTGGGTATAATTTTGAGAATGGTTGTATGGATAAAGGCTGCATATATTTGCAATCTATAGGCATATCTAGAGGTATTATTTAAATCTACAATAGAAGATAGGATTTGAGTGGGAAATCCATCAAAGTCTAGATTTCAAGGAAGAGGACATGCATTTGAATACTTTTCAGTGAAAATAGCAGAATAACTTCACCTACTATCTCATGCAATACTGAATGGAGAATGCTAGAACAACTGCTGTGAATAAAAAGGACTGAAATCAATCCAGGAAAATACTCCTTTCTTCAAAAGAAAATTTCCAACTAGCTTAGCCAGGAAAGACTGCTGTGAATAAGGAAGACACATGAGTTGGCTCACATTCCCAAGGATTTTTTCCTAGGAAGCTACAGTTTGGCCTTGTCTTAGAATGAGAGTGTGCCAAGTGGCCAAAACTGTGAGGACTAGAAGACCTATGCAAAGTAAATTTCTTACATAAGATAAATTATTTAATTTACGTTTCTATTTTAAATTTAGAATTGTTGTGTGGAGGGTTGATATTTTGTGAACAGGTTCTATTTGTGGAAGGCAAATTTTTATTTGATAAAATATGTTAAAAAATGTATTCTGTATAATTTTTTAAAGGTGGGATTTTTGGTGATAGTTTGTTAAATCCCAAATGCCTTGGCTTAAGCTATTTGGGGAATTCATTTTAGTTAGATAAGCATTTCTTCAGTACCTACTATAACATATCAGGGACAATGGGTTAGACACTTGGTAGGATTCAAGATGGACCTACATTGTACCAAATCCAGAGGATGTGTTCTAGAAATATAAAAAGACCTCTGAACTGAGAGTCAAGAGGCCCGGGTTTAAGTATAGCTCCATCATTGACTAGCTATATGACCCTGAGTTGGACATTTCACTGTGGGTCTTGGCTTTCTCATCTATAAAACATAGCATTAGTTTAAATGACATCTAGATCTCTTCCCACTCTAAGAGTCTTTACAACTGTACTAGCCCAATCTAGATGTAATGCTGGTATAGTATGATAGCAGTATATTTGTGTTTCAAGAGATAAAAAAAGTATAAAAATGAATTAATGGAGGAAATTCATTATGCCTTCCAAATTTACTAGTTTTAAAAGGTATCCCATAGAATCACAGAATGTTAGAGCCTATAAAAAAAAAAAACCTTAGAGATTCTCTGGTCCGAAGATCCTTGTTTATCACTTAAGGAACCCAAGTTTCAGAGAGCTTATTTAACTTGTCCCAAATCACAAAATTATTGGCAGAGAAGAGACCAGAATCTTGGCCTGGTTACAGTGTTCTTTCTACTATACCATACTGCCTCCCATAGGAAATATGATGAAAACCAAAGTATAGATGGAAGGGAATACTTAAAGGAAGCTCAAATGAGTCAAGCCACTGAGAAAGACAAATGGTTTAATTTGGTGCAGTTTAAAAAAAATAACCTGCCAACAATTAAAAACAAATTTTGAGATTAAAAGGAATGATATGTGACTAGTTTGTGAGAGTTAGTCCCTATTATTTCATTTACCAGTAAGTGGAGAAAGCTAAAAACAAGTGATTGTGAGTAAAAAGTAGACTATATATTATTTTTATTAACATACTGTATGCATTTAGACATATGTGCGTGAGAGAAAAAGAGAGAGAAAGAGAGAGAAGGCTGTTCATAAAGGCCTTTTCAATTGACTTCAAGCTATGCCAGGCATCATACTAGAATCAGGTAACCTAAATTAATGTCACCTAAGAGTGAGAAAAGAAAGCCAGAGTGCAGAAGGAAGCAGTAGAAATATATTGTGTCATTTAAAATCTAAATTGTGGGTTCTAATCTGCCCTACCCCAGTCTTGGGGGGAAGCTGGCTAAAATCACTGATAAATTCAGAAAGAGTTTAGGCTTTTAAAGATTTATTAAAATATATATTATAAGTTAGTGAAGAGAGAGAGATTGAGAACAGATTCCTTATAGCATGGAGATCCTAGCTCAGATATAATTTGGTATAGCCAGAGAGAAAGAAATCAATTTCCTTTCTTGGAAGCCCACATGAAAATCTCTCACCACCAAGAGAATGTCCAAATGATTAAGAGGGCCCCCTCCCTGTTCTCCATTTGCTGCCATGCTCATTCCTCCTCACCAAAAAGAGAGTTCTTCTATGTGGGAGCATCCACTTTCTAGTTCCCCTATCCCTCCCCCAAAGGGCAGGTCCTTCAAGCTGGTTGGTTGGGAGTGGTCTCTTACTGATGTCAGTGGTATACCAACATCCCTCACAGCCAGCCAGGTGTGGTCTCCATCCAATCATCCTGAAGTAGGAACTTAGTTTCTCATTCTCATCAAGTTCAAACAATATTAAATCAATTAGGTGGGGCCCCTGGGCATCTGCCAAATTCCATTGTTTTATCACAATACTTTTAAAAATAGTAATTCCTCAAATCAGCAGGATATGATCGCATGCATTTCTGAGTATTTAAGAATCAATAGCTGTTATCCTTGAAGGAATCTAGGTAGCTCAGTGGGTAGAGCACTAGATGTCAAGTTAGGAAGATCTGGATTCAAATACAGCCTCAGACACTTACTAGCTATGAGACCTTGGGCAAGCCATTTAACCTCTGTTTGCCTTAATCCATTAGAGAAGGAAATGGCAAATCACTTCAGTATCTTTGCCAAGAAATCCCCCGGACTATATTGGCATGCTATGATCCATGGGGTCACAAAAAGTAAGACACAACTGAATGACTGCACAACAACAAACATCATTAGAAACAAAAACTATAATTTTTGATAACCTGTGGATGTTATAGGAATTTTTGAAAGATACAAAAATGGTAGACATATCCTTTTTTTTTGCAGGGCAATGAGGGTTAAGTGACTTGCCCACAGTCATACAGCTACTAAGTTTCAAGTGTCTGAAGTTGGATTTGAACCCAGGTTCTCCTGAATCCAGGGCTGGTGTTCTATCTGCTGTGCCACCTTGTGGCCCCAATATTCATTTTTAAAAAGGGATAAAGAATAACTTTGACAATTATAAACCATAGCATTTAAAACAATCAATTAATTTTCAATAATCACATAATGTGTTAGGTAACAACTCATATAGTTGTATGAAAAACAACTCAATCCAGATCAATTCAATTTCCTTCTGTGTCAGAATGACAGGCCATGTAAATAGAGAGGAGCAATAATATATTAATCTGGATTGTAGTAAGGCTTTTTATTTTGTTTCAAATGGCATTCTCATTAACAAACTAGGAAGACATAATTTACACTAAACTATTGTTGATGGCATGAGGGTGACATGCATTGGGTGGTTAATCATTGGTTAAGTGTATCCTAGGAGAATGTCAAGTGGTATTCCCCACTCTTACCCCCATGGGTCAAGTGTGTAACTAGTATTTTCAAATGTCTTTTCATGAACTGAGTAAGGGAACAAAGAGTATATATTCACTAAGTGTTTACATGATACAGCATTAGTTCAATTATTTAATACCTTGGAAAGTAGAAATAGCATTGAAAATAACAATCAAATTCAAGAGATATTCTTTCAAAAAATTGAACAAAAGGATAAGTTCAAGAAAATGTTGTACATGTATGGACAACAACATGACCTAGTGAGGAGTGCAAGGCACATGTAGAAAAATAGGTTGTATATGAAATGCTGTGTCAAATGTACTAGGGGGAAGAAGAGCATCATGACATGGTCCTTAACCTTATGGAAGCTATCTCTAAAGGAGTCAATGACACAAAGAGATACAAAACCAAAATGAAATGCTTTCATTTTGAAGGAGTGCCACATTAAAGAATGAACAAATGGGTCACAGGCTTTGAAAGGAGTGAGGAAGTTGAATTTTCAGAGAGGAGCCAAAGCAAATGGTAGGATTGATCAAATAGATTAATTTCACTAGATTTCATCCTATGGAAAGTGGTAAATAATTGCATTAATGTGCTAGGATTTTGAAGAGGGAGTTATTGGGAAGAGGGGGAAATAGTTGAAGTTATTAGTCTCATATATTTACTAAACAGTACTTGGATATTCCAGATTCATAGAGGGCAACAAAAGTATGAAAATGGCTTTTGAGGAAACTTACACCAATACCTGTATATAAAAATACTAAAAGTATGGTAGAGATGGAGGCAGAGAGATAAAATAGACTGTTTTTGTATCCCAGGAGTGATGAAGTTAGGCTCTACACTAGTAAAGGGGACAGCAATACGACATCCTTATGAATGAATTTGGCAATGGGAAGAAGGTAGAAAATCTGAGATGTTGTAGAGGAAAACAACAATACTTAGTAATGAATTGAAACAATTTTAGGTGTGAATGAAAAAATAAAGTTAACAGTTATACTCCTATAGCACTTTAAGATTTAAAAGTATGTTTAACATATTCATTTGATCTTCTCAATGCTCTTACATTATGGCATCATTGCAAATATTGTTATCATGTTGGAGATGAAGTGACTAAGGATTGGAAAAATTAAATTACTTCCTGAGGCTACTTTTTCCAATGATGTGATTTATATGTGTAAATCATAGCCTTTTCATTTTACTGAAAATTCTGAGTAAGATAAAGAGAATCAATAGGAGTGAGTTCACCAATTTTCTATCTTCTATACTCTTACCTTCCGCAGTTCAGCTCATTGGACTTTAGCACATTAAGCACATTTTGTTTTTAATGGACCTCCTCCTCACCTTAGATACCATGGTCAACTCTTAACTCTGTCTCCTTCAGCACCCTGGACAGATGCCAAACCTTCCCCTTGGGTATTCTTACCTTACCCTTTTTATCTATTGCCTAACTCTTAACTCTGGATCATCTTTACTGTCCACTTTCACTTCTCTTGGATCATGACAAGGGACAGGAATGCAATCAGTACAGGTCTGGAAAAAGCTTGTTGAAATAGCAGACAACTTTTAAACACCCTTTTCCACCAAGTAGTACTAATTACTAGCAATGCTCTACTCATACTTTCTGGACAAAATAACCAATTAGCTTTGGGAATATATAATGAATTTTCAAGTAAAAATTTCTGTCAAGAACTATATGCTCCTAAAGTAGTTCTAGTCAAGATGGAGTGGATCACTAATTTGCAGTCACCAACTCTTATTCATTTCTTACCTTCCAAACATGTCCCTTTGCCCCATAGCTGTTAACGATTTTGGACACTCTCCTTTAGATTCCAGTTGTTTTTCTTAAGTAGGTGGCCTCATCTATTTTAAGGGAAAGGAAAAAAAGAACATTTTATGGGAAGTCCATTATGTAACTCCATCTTCACATAAGCATGCCACTGTCCTTTACCTCTATTCTCTTGTCCTTCCTTCTATTCTCCGAGAAAGAGAAATTTTAAACTACACCTTTACCTGTCCTCTTGGACACATTCCTTGCCACAACCTCCAAGATCTAGCTCTTACAACTCAAATAATACAACCTCAGAACTGGAAGAGACCTTAAAGAACATATAGTTGATTTCAAAAAGGGCTTTCATGTGAAACTGTTATCTCACAAAGATATCTCCTCCAGTCATGGCCTGTTCTAATAAAACTTCTTCCTTAATATTTAGTTTGTATCTTTTCCCTTTTGACTTCTATCCTCCCCCTCTGAATCTATATACAATAATTTCAGCCCCTGTTCTACATGCCAACCCTTTAAATAGTTTAGATAACTATTAAGGCTCATTTAAGTTTTTTCTTCTCTAGGCAAAGTGTCCCTAGTTCCTTTAACTGTTCCTCTCACATGCTTTCAGATTCTCTCATTTTGGTTACATTCTTCCAGATATTTTCTTCCTTGTGACTGTCACCTTTTAGGTATCACCCCCCAAAAAATCCCCTACACACAATATTCTTGACGTTGTTTGCTCCCATTTTAAGCACACTGGGATTATTACCTCTCTTGTTTTTAATATTTTGTTTCTCTTGATGGAGCCAAAGATTTCACTGCTTAATTTAAAAACCATATCACATGGCTAACTCTTTTTTTGTTTTGTTTTGGGTTTTTTTGTGAGGCAATTGGGGCTAAGTGACTTGCCCAGGGTCACACAGCTAGTAAGTGTCCAGTGTCTGAGGCCATATTTGAACTCAGGTCCTCCTGAATACAGGGCCAGTGCTCTATCTACTGTGCCACCTAGCTGCCCCTACATGGCTAACTTAAATGTTACAGGTTAAGTATTTTTTTCCCCTTATGTAGTATATGTAATGACATCTTGTATTTATGCATTTAACTCTTTGAAGCCAAATACACTATTCAGTATTCTATGTGGGTATTTATTAAATTTCATCATCCTAGATATAGATGATTATTCTAATGGATCAAGTTCTTTGGGGATCCTGTTTCTATTATTTAGTATATTAGTTTATCTTCCTCAGCCTGACAATATGTGGAAATGTGATACCAGGCACTGTGCCGAGTGCTTAATAAAGATTCCCTCATTGGATCCTCACAACAATTCTGTGGGGTTATTATGGCCCCCATTTTACAGCTGAGGAAAGTGAAACCAACAGAGTTTGCCCAGGGTCATACAGCTAGGAAGATTCTAAGGCTAAATTTGAACTCATATCTTCCTCACAAATTGGAACACTTTGTCATCTCTCTGTCCAAAAAAAAAAAAATAGCCATTTTGAATAGCACAATGTGAAATACAATTCCTTGTAACATACCACTAGAAACTTCTTTCCAAGTTAACTTCCATCCATTCATTTCTATCCTCTGATACAGTCATTTAATGGCTAGCTAATTCACTTAATTATAACCAGCTAACCTTTATTTATCTTATCTACAAAGCTATCATGGAATGCTTTCCCAAATATCTGTTTAAATAAAAAATATTCTCTCTCTATTGACCTCATCTAAAAAGTCATCTCAAAAGCCATTTAGGAAAAGACCAAAACAAAAACAAAAAACCCAACCTAGGAGATGAGATTAGGCTGGCAGGATTAAGAAGTGAACCCATTTTAAATTCTAGTGATCACTGCTTCTTTTGCTAAGATTTCTCAAGCTATTATTTTAAAGATTAATTATAAAATAGCCCCAGGAACTCACACTGGTAGGTGATCGGCCTTTAGTACTAGCAATCTACCTTTCTACCCTTCTTGAAAATTGTGACATTTGCCTTTTAGCAGTGCTTTGGCAGCCTTCTCATTTCTTTATGATTCCACAAAGTTATATGATTTCTTGATCACACCTGCAAGTTCTTTGAGTACCCTGGGGTGTGATTCACTCCAACCAGGTGATTTAAATTAATTTAGATTATCTAAATGCTCTCTTATTATACCATCTCTCTAAGGATTTAATTTCATTTTAACTATGTTTCTTCTATGTTTTGCAGTTTGATCATTATTGTTTGTAGAGAAAGCTGGACCAAAATAGAAGTTAAGTAGTTTTGCTTATCTTATTTTCTATTCACTTAAGATTACCAAGTCCAAATAATAGTCTCTTGGTAAAAACAGTTAATTGCATATCAAGAGGACCTGCATTTAAAGCCTGCCTCTAAGGCTTATCAGGTGTGGGACCCCTGGGAGTCACTGAACCACTGAGAGCCTCAGTTTCCTCATTTGTGAAATGAAAATCACAATACTTTCATTGTCTACCCTGACAAGGTTATGGTAATAAAAGTTCCCTGTATGCCATCAAGTGATATTTACATGTGAATTATAATGATAACATCACAAAAAGATACTTTCTTTATTACGTTGAGGGTGTTTTTACAGTCTTTATTTTATTCTAGACTTTAGCATTACTGACACTAATCTTATAGGATTATGTGATTCTTTGCATTTCTTTTGTGTCCCATCTGTCATCTTTCATATGTAATTTTTTTCTTACCTCAAAGCAATTAGTTTGTTCTCTATGTTCTCTCTACCAAGTCAGACTCTTAAGAAGCCTTTCCCACTTTTCCTTTTTACACTCATTTGTTATTTCATTGTTAGAGTTCTCCTTTCAGAAACTTCCATATCTCTTGAGCCACCTTATTTTTTACACTAGTACCTAGGAACTATCTAATCACTATCTTTTCTCTCAGTTTTTAAAAATCTATTTTCCTAAAGTCTAGGGTATAGCTCTTTTCTCAGTGTTCCTTTATTCGGTTATTATGGACTTTGCTATTACCTGGTTACTTTTTCACAGGATTTTTATTGCTTTTTCTTCACTGACCAATTGTTCTGTGTTAAATCCAAAATAGTACTTCCTCTTCATTGCTTTTCTAGATTTCTGAGAGAAATTCTTGACTAGCTTTATCAACTATCATCAAATTTCACTCAGAAGTGATCTCTGAAGGTATCTCAGCTGGAATCCCTTCCTATATCATGAACAAGATGACTGGAGATTTCCCTTTTAGCTCTAGATCTATGATCTTATGATCCTCAACAAGTGGTTATCTAGCCTCTTCCTTAAAATCTTTTAGGAGGGTAAACCTACTTACTGTCTTCTAAGGCTATCCTTTCTAGTTTTGGCCAGTTGTAACTATAAGGATTTTTTTTTTTCTCATGTCAAACTAATAATTGAACCTGTCTCTCTTCACTTTCACCCATTGGTCCTGTTTTGACCTGTGGTTTCAAGGTGCGAGATCACAACAGCAACAACAATAATGACAACAGAGGCAGCTAGGTGGCTCAATGGATAGAGCAACAGCCCTAGATTCAGGAGGACCTGAGTTCAAATCCGGCCTCAGACACTTGACACTTACTGGCTGTGTGCTGGGCAAGTCCCTTAACTCCAATTGCCTCACCCCCCCCCCAAAAAAAAAACCCGAAACAATGATAACAGCTAACATTTAAATAATATTTTAAGGTTTACAAAGTGCTATTCATATTTTTTTCCTGATAAAAGTATTTTTTTCAGTTACATGTAAAAATAGTTCTCAACATTTGTTTATGTCTATTCAGAATTTTTACTCATAAAATTAATAAGAAGTAAGTTCTATTATCCCTTTATTTCAGATGAGGAAAGTGAGACAAAAGGTTGAGTGACTTGTGCAGGGTCACATAGTCAATAAATATCTAAAACCAGATTAGAACTCAGCTTTTCCTAACTCTAGGTCTACCATTGAGCTATCTACCTGCCTCTTAATTATTTAATTCCTTAATTAGCTTAATCTCTCTTCTACAGGATAACCTATCAAAATTCTTGAAGCCCTATCTTACCAACTCTGTCACTTTTTAGCCTGGGCAAGTCCCTTTTCCTTTTTGAGCCCTGCTTCCTAATCTATAAAATGAGGGAGTTGAATTAGGTGGATTTGAAGGTCATAATGAGGTCTGTTTCTATGATCCATTGCCCAATCAACAGATTAAACATCCCCACTTCTTTCCATTGATTGTTCAGTGCTATGTTTCCTAATGCCCTCACCATCTTGGTCACTCCCCTCTAGATATGCTCCAGATTGTCAGTATTCTTCCTGAATCATGGTGCCAAGAATGGAATACAAGAATACAGATACCAGAGCAGAGAACATCAGGACTATCTCCTCTTTCAAGGTTATGCTGCTCTCTTAATGCAACCTGAGGTCCCATTAGCTTTTGTTGTAGTTTCAATATCACATTATTCACTGATATTGGCTTTGGAATCCCTTAAAACCCACAGATATTTTCTCAGATGATCTGATCTCTAGACAAGGAATAGCTTATTCTATATTTGTGAAACTTCAGGTTTTTTCTTTTAACCTAAGATTAAGATATTGCATTTAAACCCATTACATTTCTTCATCTTAAATTTGGCCCATTGTTTTAGATTATTGATCTTTTATGACAGGGCAGCTGGGTAGAAAAGTGGTAGAACACTGGACTTTGAGTCACAAAGATAGGAGGTCAAATCCAACCTCAGAAACTTACTAGTTGTGTGATCCTGGGCAAACCTTTCAACCTCAGTCTGCCTCAATTTCTTCATCTATAACAAAACTTCTTATACTGTGGGTCACAACCCCATGTGAGGTCATTTAACTGAATGTGGAAGTCATGAAAAATTTGGCAGTAAATATTTGATTTATATACCTATTTTACATAACTATATACCTGGAGTTGCATAAAAATTTCTAAGGCAAAAATGGATTACAATCAGAGAAATATTCTGGAAAGCATTTTGTTTTGTTTTTAAATCCCCATTTGTTTCTCTTCTAATTTTAGGTATATTGGTCTAGTTTGTAAATATATATGTACACACATATACATATATATGTGTATATATATATGTATATGTATATGTATATATGTGTGTGTTTGTGTATTTTCATTTTATATAGTCGTAATTGTCCACTGTATCCTCTGTGATCCTCTTTATCTCTACTTGGTCATGAATTCTTCCCCTATTCTTAGTTGTGAAAGGTATTTCCTTTCTTATTCCACTAATTTTATATACTTTGTGTATTTATTTCTAGCTTATATTAATATTTGTCAAGGAATATTGGTGGTTGTTTTTTTTCCTACCAGACTACTTTCAAGTTTTCGCAGGAATTTTTTTTTTCTCAATTAATGAGTCCTTACCCCAGTATTTGAGGTCTTTGGTTTATTGAATATTCTGTTACTATATTTCTCTACTTTTTTATATTGTGTTACTAGTCTGTTTCATTGATGGACCTCTATTTCTTAACCAGTACCAATTAAGCTTAATGAGTACTGATTTTTTGTTTGAGATCTGGCACTGCTAGGCCTCCTTTCCACTTTTGTCCTCATTATTTCCCTCAAAATCTTTGACCTTTTCTTCTCCAGATCAATTTCATAATTATTTTTTCTAGTCTTATAAAGTAATCCTTTTGGTAAATTTATTAATATGCCACTAGGTAAATAAATTAATTTAGGTAGAGCTGTTTTTATTATATTTTCATGACTCAGCCATGAACAATTAACATTTTTGAATTATGTTGGTCTATATTTCCATAAAGAACATTTTGTAGTTTTATTCTTATAATTCTTATGAGTATGTTGGTTGATAAATTCCAGAATATTTTAAATACCCTGTAATTATTTTAAAGGATATTTTTATCTCTCCTTACTGAATTTTATTGGTAATATTTAGAAATGGTTTTTATTAACATAGGTTATTTCATATCCTGCCTATAACTTTGCTGAATTTTAATTATTTCAATTAAATTTAGTTGCCTCTTTAAGATTCTCTAGATAGATCATAATATCATCTGTAAAAAGTCATAGTTTCATTTCCACTTTGCCCATGTTGTCCTTTTATTTCTTTTTTCCTATTGTGTTGCTACAGCTAGTATTTCTTGAATAATATCAAATAACAGTGATGAAGATGAACATCCTTGCTTTATCCCTGCTCTTATTTAAAGTCTTTTAGCTTTCTCCACAGCATATAATGTTTGCTCTAGGTAATAGACAGATACTATGTATCCTATTAAGAAAATTCCATTTTTCCTCGGGTTTTCATTTAAAAAAATATAGTAGTATGTAAAAAGCATTTTTGAATATTTATTGATATAACCATGGTGGGATTTGTTTGTTTGTTTGGGGGGGTTTGGGTATTTTTTGCTAGTAAGATAGTCTGTTGTATTTATGACTTTCCTTACATTGAGCTAGTTCTACATTCCAGGTAAAAGTCCAACTTGGTCATAGTACATGATATTTATAATAAGTTGTAGTCCCTTTGTTTTATTTCATTTAATATTGTTTCATATTCATTAGGAATATTGGTTTATATTTTCCCTTCCCTGCTTTAATAACATCTTTATCAATAACATCTTTTTATCATATAAATTTTTTATCTTTTTTCTTATATTTGCAAATAATTCCTTTAATATTAGAATTATTCTGTGAATATTTTATATAAGGCACTTGTATTCTAGTTCTTTTTTAATTCTTTGAAAGCTTATTCCTTGTTCAATTTCTTTTTCTGAAACTGAGTTATTGAATTTGTCTATTTCTTATTCTGTTAAAATATTTTGTAATTTTGTAAATACCCAACCATTTCATCTGCATTGTCAGTTTTGAAGTTTAATTACTCAAAAAAGTTTCTGATCATTTTCTTTACTTCTTTAAAGGATGGGAATTATTTTCTATTTTTGATGCAAATAATTTTTTTAGCATCTAGGTTTATTAATCAGTAAAAGGATTTTTGCTTCCAAAATTATTCATCTCTTTTTTAGATTTTTTTCAATTTCTAATTTGATGTTTAGTTTTTTGTTTGTTTTTCTTCTAGTTATTTTTTTAAGTTGAATGCCTAATTTGTTTAATTGTACTCTCCAGGTTGTTGATGAAAGTACTTAAAAATTTTCGCCACCAATGACAATCTTAACACCACCCTATAAGTTTTGGTATATTAACTCATTTTTGTAATTTTCTTTGATGACATTTTCTATTGGCTATATGAGTTCTTCTTTATCCTACCAATTATTAATTTGAGATCATTTAGTCTCCTAATGTTAATCTTTTCCTCAAAAATATGTGTTGATTATTGTTATTGTCAATATGTTTAATATGTTTAATATTTTTGCTTTTCTGAATTTGCTTGTGAGCTTTTTATGTTCAAATGCATGGTCAATTTTTGTAAAGCTGCCATGCTGAGGGGAGAAATACACACGCTCTATCTATCTATCTATCTATCTATCTATCTATCTATCTATCTATCTATCTATCTATCTATCTATCTATATTTCCTTTCTGTTTATATTCAATAATCACTGTAATCCTATCATATCTAAATTTTCTAAAATTCTTTCAAATATTTAATTACTTCTTTATCTTCTTGTTGGATTTTCCTAGGTTTGAGATAGGTGCCTTGAGGCTTCAGGTTATTATAGTTTTGTTGTCTATTTCTTTGTGAATTTTGCATAACTTTTTCTACAACTATTTAGGTGCCATGCCATTTGGTTACTATTTATTAAGTATTGATATTAATTTACTTTCTTTGGTGCCTTCCTTTTTATCACTTTTAACCATATCTGTTTTTACTTTTTCCTGCTCTAGGATCCCACTTTGATTTTTTGTTATTCTCCTGAAACACAATAGATTTTGCTACATTACCTTATTTTAACTAGGTGTGAATCATTGTGTTTCAAATGTTTCTTGTAACCAATATGTTTTTGAATTCTACCCAATTCATTTTGCTACCATCTCCTGTTTTCTTGACTCATTGTGTTGTTAACCATGTATTTTCCTTCATTCTATTCTCTTGAACTTTTTTCCCATTTTACCCCCTCCTTTCCCCCTTTACAAAGAGTAGTAGTGTATTTAACACTCATGATATATCATGAAAACAATATGTTTCCACTCCACTGCCGCTTTTCTTTTCTCCTCAATCAACTGATCATAGTTGTGTGGTTTTTTTTGGTGAGGTAATTGGCATTATGTGACTTGCCCAGGGTCACACAGCTAGTAAATTGTCAAGTATAGGAGGTCGGATTTGAACTCAGGTCCTCCTGACTCCAGGGCTGGAGCTGTATCCACTGCGCCACCTTGCTGCACCCAATTATAGATTTTTACTCCTTCCTTTTAATTTCTCCTTTTCAATCTCTCCTCGTTTGTTTTGCATATGACTGTTTCCTCATTGATGATAACCTCCCTATCTTCTCTTTTTCTCTGTTTCAGCCCATTTTAAAAAATGTAGTGTATTTCTATATGAAACTCTGTCTATGTATATGTATATCTCTGTCCCTGTCTCTCTATCTCTGTCTTACTTTCTCACTCTCATGTGTGTGTGTGTGTGTGTGTGTGTGTGTGAGGCTATTTTATCTAGTTCAGATGTGAGTGAAGTTCACATGAAATTTTTTTCCTCCATCTCTTCCTCTGTACATATTTTTTTTTCTTCTTTTGTATCTCTATTAAATTAGATGGTAGGTTCCTTATCCCCCTTCTTTCTTCTCTACTGTATTACACTTTTCATCCTTTCTCTTCTCTAAAAACTACCAATACAGAACAAAACTACCCCAAAGGCATGTGTACTTTATTTAACTGCTTCTTTAAGTTTTTGAGACATTAGCATTCTGAAAAGACATTTGTTTCTTCATTGCCTATTAGAATGTGGGTACTTTGTTTTTTTAGCCCCTTCCAAAGCTTACATGTATTTACAATAATAGTTTATTCTTGACTTCTGTATTTCCATTTCAAATTTCCTGCTCAGCTCTGGTATTTTCATTAGGAGTATTTAAAAGTCCTCTTTTCTATTAAAGGTCATTTTTCCTCTGTGATATTATGAATACTTGTGAAGGGGATGTTATTCTTGGTTATGAGCCTTTATATTTGCCTTTCAAAATATTGTATTTCAAGATCTACTTGACTTTATGAGGATAGCTGCATAATCAAAAATAATCCTCACTAGTTCCCATGGTACTTCTTGAACTCTTGTGTGTGTGTGTGTTGGGGGTCTTATAGAACTTTTTCTATGGGCTTCCATGTTCTGAGAGTTTACATTTTGGGGTTTCTTTCTATAAATGACCAGTGAGGGTTTTTTTTTTCTATTTTTAATTCCTGGTTCAAATAGATTTCTCTCTCTCTCTCTCTCTCTCTCTCTCTCTCTCTCTCTCTCTCTCTCTCTCTCTCTCTCTCCCTCATTGTTCTTTAAATATGGTGTCCATATTCCTTTCTTTTTGGTCCTATTTTTCAGGTAGTCCAATGATTCTAAGATGATCTCTTCTTGACATATCTTTATGTTTACATTTGTAATGTTATATGCTTTCCGTTTTCTTCTATTTTTTTCAATTTTTAAACTTCACTTAGATTTTATTTTTGTCTCATAGAATAATTGCTTTCTGCTTGGTCTTTTCTAATTTTCAGGGAGTCCAATCATGTAAAGTTTGTTAATGCTCTTCTAAGCTATTAATTCCTTCCATTTTTACATCTCTAGATATCATTTTATTTTAACATTACATTTTATATTTCTTGTTTCAATTCTTTCCAGTATTCTTATAATCCTTGTGGCCAGGTCATTCTTTGCATTGAGGCATGTTAAGTTACTCTTCTGGGCTCATCTCTTGGGCTTCTCAGTCTATAATATTTCTTCATTATGTTTATGAACTTCTTCTCTTTGCTTATAGCTAGCCTCAGTTTCACATTTGGGCCACTGTTGTTGAACTGAACTCTTATCCCTCCTCTCCTCTTAAATGGGATGGGCAGGCCCTGCCTCATCCTAGATGTGCTGATTAAGACTAAGGACCTTTCCTTCTGCAAAAATTCCTGGGCTTTTTGCTCAGCCTTCTGCTGGTTTAACCAAAGTTTGGGCCTTGACTCCTGTATATCCTTTTTCTTTCACTGTCCCAAAATTAAAGATGGCTCTAATCCTTCCTGTAAACCTGATGGGGCCCAAGAAGATATCTTCTAATGTGCTATATCAAGCCTCTTGCTTGATCCCAGGTCCACAGATTCACAGGTCCTTTCCTCGATCTTTTATTTGTCTGCTGTGGCTCAGACATGGGTTACCTAGACTCTGGCCTGCCCTTGTCTCTATTACTTTGGTTCTGTAGTAGGCTACTGGGGCTCTGTGATGGTCACAGGGTGTTGCAGTGCTGGTATTTCCTCCTGCTATGGCTTGGGTGTGAGCTAACTAAATGTTAGGCTGCCTGGGATATGGTCTGTTACTGTATCCTTCTATGACTCTGTCAGTCTGCCTTTGGGTACTTCTCTGGTATTGTCTTCTGCTGTGGCTCTATTGCTACCTATTTGAGCAGTGTTTATAGTCCCATCTTCTGTGATGACTCTGGGCTACCTGTACTCTGTGTTCTCTGCCTATCATATATTGACTCCTCTTTTTGGCATTTATATCTCTAAACTACCTGCCACCTCTTCACTTTTTCAGTATTCTTATACATTACTCCCATCCCTGCACTCTGTGATCCAGCCATAATAATCTACCTACTCTTACACACACACACACACACACACACACACACACACACACACACACACACACACACACACACACACAAAACTCAATGTTTGACCTTTGTGCTATCCATCTCCCAGAATGTACACCTTCCTCACATGTACCTCTTGCAAACTATGGCTACATTTAAGGCTCAGTTCAAGCATCATATTTTATATAAAACTGGCTCCCTCCCAAAACCATATTGCTTTAATACAGCCACACGCACACAAACAAGCTATCTTCCCTATTAGAATATAAGCTCTTTGAGGACTGGGCTTATTTCACTTTTGTCTTTGAATCGCCAACACTTAGCACAGTACCTGACAGTAAAAGATTAACAAATAAATGTCACACATGTCTTGAAATGGTATAATCAATAATGTTCCTGGGCACCCATATCAATTTCTTTAACACTCCCTCTTTACTTCCTCATTAGAATTGATCCTGTTACTGTCATCAGAATTTTATTTTGGGGAGTTTTTACCCTTCTTGGGTATACTTCCTCTGTAGAATTTCAAGCCATGAGATTTTACTTATTTTTTTTTACTCTGAGCCCTATGAAACCTGTTCTCCCCAAATATAGGGTGTATGTCAGAATTGCTGGCTTTTTTGGGGAGAATGTATTTTCCTGTGAATTATTGATCCTCCCTACTAGTATTTTCTTTACTAGGTTAAGGGAATTGCTCACTATTGCTTCTGTTTTGGGCATATATGTGTGTGTACATATATGTATGTGTATATATGTGTGTGTATGCATACACACACACACACACACAAAGTCCCCCCCCCTTTTTTAAATAAAATCCCTCTTTCACAGAAGTTTAAGAAAATAGTCCAGTCAGCATGCTTTGCTTTGGTTAATAGTCTCATGTATTGACTCATATTAGCTCTTGAATTTTGAATTTTGCTAAATATCTGGAGAGTTGAATTCCATTGGTATTGCCGTATCTCACCTCCATTCTCATTGTATCAGTTGCATCAGTGAAGCATCATCTATATGCTCTCTTTGGATATGATATAATTTCTTTTTCCCTTCTATCATTTTCAGATTAATGATGATTGCTGTAATTTAATCTTAGCTTTGTAAATTTTACAGGAGTGAATATCTTCTTGATGCTTGATATCATAACCAAAGAAAGTACTATAATACAATATCATTAATAAATATTGACACAAACATTATAATTAAAATTTTAGCAAAGAGTCTAAAGAAGTATAACCAAAAAACTTACTTGTTTTGGTCAAGTTTGATATATACCAGGGATTATAAAAAGGGTTCAACATTATGAAAATAATTGACCTAATTAATAACAAATAATAAAATAATTCAATCTCAGGATTAATGTATAAAGCTAGATACAATTTAATAGTATACAAATAGAGAAACAAAAGGTCAAGTATTTCCAGGAAAACAATGAAAAAGATGGAAAAAAGGTACAATGGTAAGACCAGACCTAAAACTATATATAAAACTGCTTGGTTACAAAATAGAAAAGTTAATCTGCAGAATAGACTACTTAATAAAAATTTAAGAGGACATGAATGCACCAGTTTAACATTACAGATTGCTGGAGGAGCAACAACTTATTTGGCAGGAACTACTGAGAAATGGCAAAGCAGTTGAGCATAAAATGGTTTTAGATTAATATATCAAACCATATAACATATACTAACATTTAAATAAATCAATAATGAAATGAATGGGCATATGTAAAGCATTTTGATAGCTTTAAAGCATAGTATGAATGCTAAATATAATTATTGAAATTATATCTAAATCTCAAAGGTGATATTAAAAATGAGACAAAAGCAAAATAATATTAACAACTATGATTAGGATGATAATTTATAATCAAATAATGAATAGCGTAGAAATTCTAACATGCATGATTTCAGTAGTATTACATTAAAAAAAATTCCACAAACCAAATCAATGTATCTAAACTTTTGAAAAAATATGGATTAGGGGAAATGTTTTCATCAAAGATCTCTAATAAAAATCAGCTATCTAAAGCCAAAGGGAAATGGCACACATTTCTAAGACTGAGTCATTTCCTAATACAAAATTTCAAAGCATATGAACAATTTTTCAAAGAACAAAATTGCTCCCTAAAAAAGAAGAGAAATGCAAATTAAAACAAAACAAATATTACTTCACATCCATTAAATTGTAAAAGGTAGTAAAAGCAGAAATCACTCAATTTTGATTGACAGACGGGCAAACTAATACACTGTTGATGGAGCTGTGACTCCAGAAAACAATCCATGCATTATATGAGAAAAGTGACTCAACTCTTCATACTATTGCTGAGGGTGCAGCTAGATAGTTCAGTAGATAAAGCACCAGCCCTAGATTCAGGAGGACCTGAATTCAAATCCAGCCTCAGACACTTGACACTTGATCCTGGGAAAGTCACTTAACACTCATTGCCCCACCCCCCAAAAAAATACTATTGCTGCGCTTACACACTACAGAAGTCCATGATGACAAGTCTCATATATAAAACAAAAAATTCACAGTGGTACTATTTGGAAAATCATGGAGACATAATTATTTACCTTTTTATTGGGAAATAGTTAAACACTTTGTTATATACAAGTAGGATATCGTTACACCCTAAGAAGTTATGCATATGAAGAATTAGGAGAAACTTGGGAAAATGTCAATGAACTGATGGAAAATTAAGCAGAATTATAAGAATAATGTTAATAGAAATTAAGAGAACCCTAAAGGGCACAAGAATTCATGTAAAAAATAATGGTCAGTGTTTCAGGTGATTCATAAAAAATAGTTTCTCCCTTTATTTCAAGAAATGGCAGAGTAAAAGTGGAAAGTTCCTAATCTTATCAGTCATCATTACAAAATTTGATAGTTTAGCTTAAGTGAATTTCTTTTTTTTTCTCAACGAGAAAGCACTACACTGGGGGAAGGGGAAGCCATGGGAACCAATTGAAGGTTCCCTTGATTGGGACATGATTGTTTAGTCCAATGAAAGGTATCTTTTTTAAAAAGACACTTTGCTGCCCATTCTAATAGATCTTTTTTTCTTTTGAATGCTGTATCCTACCACTATCTTCTTCCACTCTGACACCCTTCTTCTCAAATATTGGTGATGTCAATGAGGTCATCCTTCTTGTGTATGTTATACTTATTTATTACTTATTTTATATTCATGGTACATGTATGGATCACATTACAAGCACTGTTCTTTTTCTCAGTTACTCTTTTCTGTGTCCATAATATACAGTTGAATAATTTATTCATACTTTTTTTCTCCTTCACCCTGCATTTTCAGTTAAAAGTCTTATTCTCTTCCACTCTAGTATCTTCTCTTACTCTTTATGACTTTCTTACATCATGGTTTAAAAATATTCTTACAAAAGAATAACATCACCAATAACAACCTTTTCCATTACCTTCCTTATACATGTAGCTGTCTTCTGGTCTTTCAACTTTTTTTTTCTATCTCTTTGAATGTTTGATCCATAGTCATTATGTTCATCTTCTGCCCCCCTTATTCCCTTCTGTAGCCCTTGTAATTTGGCCTATACACCCTGGCACTCTGATGAAATTCTTCTCTTAAAGGGTACCAAAGACCTTCTTGTGAAATCCAATAACCATCTTTTCAGTCTTCAAACTTCTTAGCCTGTCTTTGACATTTGGCACTGTCAACTATCTATCTCTTAAAATCTTTTGCCTTTTCTGACTTCTATGACCCTATACTTGATCTTTTAATTCTACTATTCCTTTGTTTCTTTTTCTGATTTCTTTTCCTCATCTTACCTCTAATTGTGTGTTTATCTCATAGTTTTGCAGTAGAGTGTCATGTTCTACATCATTTTCTTACACTCATATAAAATCACAACTCAGTTATTGCTTAATACATACAAATCATAATTAAATATTTTCACTTGTGAGCTCTCTAAGTCAGAGGATCATAGAATACCAGAATCAGAAGGAACTTCATTGGTCACATATTTTAATTTATACATGAAGATGAAAGCCCTTTGTAAGATAAATAGTCATATAGTTATGAAACCCTCTAGAAATCAGGGATTCCCTCAATCTGAAGTAGATAATTCTACTTTGAACAATTCTTTTAGGAAGATTTTACTTCAGTAAAGCTGAAATCTATCTCTCTGTTACTTTCACTTATTTCTCCTAATTCTATCATGTGAATTTAATAAAAGGAAAACTAAATTTCTTTTCCACTTAGCAGCTTTTCCAATACTGAAAGTCAGCTATCATTTCACTAGTCCCCCCTCCCAAGTCTTTTCTTCTCCATAAAGAGAAACATCCTGCAGTTTCTTCAAATGATTCTTTAATTTCAACTTTCCTCACCACCTAGTTCACCTTTCTCTGAATGCCCTCAAGTTTGTCACTGTTTTCCTTAAAATGTTGCTTCTAGAACAGAACATAATGTTCATGTACTGTCAAGAGGTGGGTAAAAAGCTTCCTTGTCAGGCCTCTGGCACCAATTGAGTCTCACCTGTTTCTAAAGGACCATTTCAGTGTCTTATCTTTTTTAAAAGTATTCTTAGTTTTCACATTTCTTTCTTTCTTTCTTTTTTTAAACTCATTGCAGTTACAGCTAGTAAGTACTCCACAGTTTAATCACTTAATTTGTTTAATGGGTGTTTGTTTCATATCATCAATTGGATTATAACCTCCTTAATAGCAGATACTCTCTGTGAGAGCTCATTCCTCATCCTCCCCTCCCCATCATGACCTCTCATGGTGTCAAATATGTAGTAGACATTATAATGATGATGATGATGAAGAAGAAGAAGAATGAATGAATGAAACATTTATATAGTGTTTTAAAGTTTGTAAAATATTTTACAAATGTTATATCATTAGATCCTCACAACAACCCCATGAAATAGGCGCTATTATTTTATCCTTATTTTATAGATAAGGAAACTGAGGCAGATGGAGGTTAAATGACTGGCCGGAGTCACACATCTAGAAAGTTTCAGCAAAAGGAATCAAAGTCAAGTCTTTTTTATTCTGAGTTCACCACTCTATCAACTATGACATATAGCTAACTGTGAAAAGTATTGAGAGAATACCTGTATTAAATGACAGGTTTTAGTTTCAGAGAATAATACTTATGATTATTGAAAGTGACATACAATCTCCCAAATACAAATCTACCTACTCTTTCCATGTTTAATCCTGAATATAGCTCATTGTCTATTTACCATACATATCTTAATTATATGTACAAATGGATTAACTTCCTAAGCTACTAACATAACTATATTTCATAATATGATCAATATGTATTCTTCATCTACTTTGTTTTTCCTTTGTGAATTGTTATGCCAATCTCTTTAGAATGGCCAAAAATCTCGTTAAATCATCAGCTAAAATTTATTAAATAACAACCACAATTCTTATACTATCCTAAACACTGGAGATACATAGAAATGCAAAAACCAAAAACCTGTTCTTGCTCTTGAGTAGTTTAGAGTCTAAAGTGAGGATGGGGTTGGGGGAGTAAGACCACACATAAACCACTCTGTACTAACAAGATAAATTAGAGAAAATCTCAGAGGGAGGGCATTAATATTAAAGAGGGCTGGAAAAGATTTTTTAAAGAAGGTAGAACTCTGGCTGAGTCTTGAAGGAAGCCAAGAGGGAGAGAGTTCCAGGCACGGGGAAAATTCCTGGAGTCGAAACATGGAAGACTCCATTCAAGATTTTGAAATACATTAAAAGTCAAAAAAGAGAATTTCATATTTGATTGTAGGGGAAATAAGGAGCCACAGTGGTTGATTTAATAGGGGGTTGACATGGTCATACTTGTACTTTAAGGAAGATCAATTTTATTGATGAGTGGAGAATATATTAAAGTGGAGAGAAACTTGAGTCAGGGAAATTAACCAGCAGGCTATTGCAATAGTCCTGGTGTGAAGTCATAAAGTGCCCACACCAGCATGGTGGTAGTGTCAGAAGTAAGAAGAGGAGATAACAAAGATAAAGATGATAGGACTTTTCAACAGATTGGATATGGAGGGCTGGGAGAGGGTGAGGCATTAAGCATGATACTGAAGTTGGAAGCCTGGGTGACTTGGAGGATAGTGATTAACTCAAAGTGTAATAAGTTGAGAAGGAGAGAGTTTTTTAGGTAGGGGCAAGGAGATAAAGAATGCAACTTTGAATATGTTGAGTTTAGAAACATTCAGTTAAAAATGCCCAATAGATATTGGAAATATGAGATTAAAGGGCTGGATAGAGGTTAGGGCTGGACAAACAGATCTGAGAATTAGCTACATAGAGATCATAGTTGAATTCATGGAAATGGATGAGAACATCAAGTGAAATAATAGAGAGAAAAGGGCCCAGGGTAGAATCAGAGGGGATGCCCATAATTAGTGGTTGTAGCCTGGATGGAGATCCCACAAAGAATACTTAGGAGGGGTCAGGTTTGTAGGATAAAAACCAAGACAGTATAGTATAGAAAACCTAGAAAGAAGAGAGTATCAAGGGGAAGAGGATGGTAGTGTCAAAGGATGCAGAGAGGTCAAGAAGAATCAAGACTGAGAAAAGATCATTAGGTATGGTAATTAAGAGATCATTGGTAATTTTAAAGAGAGTACTATCAGTTGAATGATGAAGGCAGAATCCAGACTACAGAGAGTTGTGAGGAGGGTAAGAGGAAAGGAAGTAGAGGCTTAGATTACAGAAATGCTTCTCAAGGAGTTTAGCCCACAAAAATGATGACAGATATAAAAGCTAGCAGGGATGGATCGAGTGAGTGTTTTTTAAGGAGGGAAGTGACATATGTATGTTTGTGGGAAGTAGACAATCAGCCGGTAGGAAGCGATTGAAGATTAGCTATAGAGAAAGAATGATAGAGTGGGCATTCTGTCAGAGAAGATAGGATGGAATGAAATCACTTGTGCATGAAGAGGGCTTTTCTTTTTCAAAAAGAAGGGCCACCTTTTCTTGTGAGACAGGATGGAAGAAAGAGGTGTAGAAGGTATCTGGGTGATGAAAGATAAGGAAGAGGGAGGTCTTGGTAAGTAGTCCAGTTTTTGTTTTTTGTTTGGGGTTTTGGGGTGGTTTTGGGGGGGCGGTTTTTTTTTGGTGAAATATGAGGCAAGGTTCTCAGGTGAAAGAGTATGAAGGGGAACTATTGGAGAATACAGGAATGATGAAAAGGTTTGGAAAAACCACTTTGATAAGATGGATAGTGAGTCAATTAGAGTGGTATAAAATGATTACCTCATCACAGTGAAGGCCAAGTTGAGATTATATAACAGACATTTTCAATGGACCAGTCAGCAGAATTTCATAATTTTTTTCAGCTTCATTCAGCATCTCATGAGTAGGAGCAAAGGCAGTGGATTTTGAAGGTGAAGTGAAGCCCTGTTAC
Organism: Dromiciops gliroides; assembly: GCF_019393635.1. Lineage (NCBI taxonomy): Eukaryota > Metazoa > Chordata > Mammalia > Microbiotheria > Microbiotheriidae > Dromiciops > Dromiciops gliroides. The sequence goes on from NC_057863.1 coordinate 452,509,346, forward strand.
AATCTAGAATATAATTATCTCATTATCATACATCAAATGAAACATTAGATAATTTGATCATAACACAAGAGAAGATGATGTGGGGGCAACTAGGTTACACAGTGGATAAAGCACCAGCCCTGGATTCAGGAGGACCTGAGTTCAAATGTGGCCTCAGACACTTGACACTTACTAGCTGTGTGACCCTGGACAAGTCACTTAACCATCATTGTCCCACAATACCCCCCCAAAATTAATACTTACAGAAAAAGAAGAGAAGAGTAGATGATGTGCTGCCCCATACACATAAATTTTTATTTTATTTTTTAATCTTAGAGGAATGCCTCTAGAATGTTGGGTATCTTCCCTTTGAAAGATTCATGGGAAAATGTGGACAAGAAATTCACAGGATGTTAAAGCATAGATTAATTAAAATCAGGATCATGGGAAGGACTACCTAGATTGAAGAATTTATTGAAGTGTAAGTGGAAATGGTGAGAGACTAGAGAGTAATGCAACAAGATGTACAGTGGTATAAAAACTAAGAAGATGAATTTAGCTTAAAAAGAGAGAAAGATATGACATGACAACCAAAGGTATCTTTCAGTTTTCTAGGAAAGAAATACTGAATAAAGATAAAACAAGAGTATATGGGCTTGAATTTCAGAAAAAAGATAATTCAGTTTGAAGTAAAGTATGACTGAATTTAAGGATAATTTACTATCAAATCACACTAGAGCACACTAGAAGAAAAAAGTAAAAATATTTATAAAAAGAAACATCTAAATTCAATTAACAATGCTAATGGAGAGGATCATCAGTGATGAATCAATATTCATATATTGAAAAGATGTGGTTTTTATTAAAACTATGTTTAAATAGGTCTCCATTTCATATTTACAGTATGGAAGTCACAAAATAATGGTGTAAATATCTAGCTTTTTTGTCTTGCTCCATTGCACTCCATTCAATGTTTATATCTGATCACTTCTTGGATGGGGAAAAGGAGCAGCCTAAAGCAATTCAGTGATCATTCAGAAAAATTTCTAATTCATATTTCCCTGAAGTAGGGACATAATTGTTTTGGCTTTAAAGGACTCCTTCTAGGCTATATCAAAAAATTATCCTATATATATGAACAAAATACAATACCTAAGCAGAGTAGATGATAATGTCAAGGAGAGTTTAAAAACAATTCACTTTCCCACCTCTAATTACCTCCTTGGTCTTCCTTCTTTCCTCCCAGGTATAAATTTGATGGTTTATCTCATATGATACTTTCCTTGTAAATATATTCTTGGATATAAATTCTTTGGGGAAAATGCAATTGTGAACAAACCCCATGCCAAAAATTTTGTAAGACTAGGTTTGAAACTCTTTTTCCTGGGACAAAGTAAGCAATTAATAAATACTCATTTATTGTTGGTTGATTGATTTGTGTGTTCAATTCAATTCATCAAACATGAATGAGGAACAATCTATGTAAGGAGCTGTGTTAGGTCTCAGAGGAGAGGCAAAGCTTAGACAATACACTGTCCCCACACTTACTGCTTAATAGGAATATCACACTTGCACACAGCTAACTCTAATGCATGAGTGCCTTAGGTGCAAAACACAGTGCTATGTGAGATTTTATTGTTCAGGTATCCTACTTCAAGCTGTCCCAATAAGATTGTCTGTATGAATCAAAATGATTACTTATTTGGAATTTTTTTTTTCCTGGCAGGTAGTATTTCTCAAAAAACAATCACATGTATCACTCCTGTATTTATCTGTGAACATGGCATATTCTTCAGTAGAATATAAACCCCTTAAGGTTAGAGACTGTATCCCCAGCGCCTGGCACAATGCCTGGCATGTAGTAGGCACTTCTTAAATGTGATTTGAAAACAAAATCATATTTTAATCACTGTAGGGTGTTCCCAGGGAAGAACTTCCTCTTCTAGCACAGATCAGAAATTGCAGCTCATTGCCTTAGCATCTTTCCTGGAGTGCTGAGAAGTTAGGGAACTTGTCCAGGGTCACCTAGCTGGCATGTATGAGAAGTGGGAGTAGAATCCAGGTATTAGTGACTGAAGCCAGCTCTCTATCCACTATGGTATGCTTCTCAATAAGTTCAGATTGAAGCAATTTTTCTTGTAGCTGACAAAAAGCAACAGATATCCCTTTAAAATATTCTTGAACAAGTATTCCAATATTTTGATGTATATTTATAGGTCTGAGTAGCATTTAGAAATATGGCATAGTTTGAATATCATCTTTAAGCAGAAAAAAATGGTTTCTATTTTAAAAAGCCAAATTTTACTGTTTAGCCTGATCCTTTCATTGTCTCTCTTAGGGGTTTCCATTCAAAAATAATGCCAAGATTTGGACTTATTTAATATTTTACTAGCCTATTAGATTGGATTATTTTTACAAATGACATTCAAATCAGCATTATATTGGAGACCAGACTTATTGATACCCTTTAATTGTAGACAAGGATTTGGGGGGAAGGGTAGGAGGAGGAAAAAAAAGTTTGTTGCTTTTTAATCCCCTGCTAAGTATGTTTGTTTGTTTGTTTTTCCTTCTCCAAAATAACATTTTGCTGTCTCTGTAGCATTCCAGCTAATGGAACTCCATCTCAACATCATTAGACACCTTTATATATCAGAGTTTTGAGTCTGTAGAAATAGAAGCAATACCACAGTGTCCTTTTGGGTCAGGACTCAAAGAAATAAGCAAGGTGGCAATATCTAGTGCTCCACTACTAAGAGAGAAATGAAATGCAGAGGAAAGATTTTCATTTCCTTGGAAGTTAAGGTGGCTATTCAAAGGGAGTTTTGATGTGTGTCAATGACAAAATATTGTGTTATGATTAATATTATTGACCAAGGATATGGCATTGAGAATTTATTGGATGTTTGCCATATTTGTATTTTAAACCACCACACCCCCCCCAAAAAAGGGGGGGGGGAGAAAAGATACTTGGAATAAGCTTTCACTTAAAAACTAAAAAACCTCAAATTCTTGCCCTTGGCTAAGGGATACCACTGGTGGCCTTATTGTTCCCATAGGACCATAGTGTCAAATTGCCTTTAGCTGAAACTTGGAGATCTCAGAGCTTATCTGGGGGCATAGAAGACATTTTGTGAACTCTTACCAAACAACTCTCATGGTTTGGAATTATAACTACAAGAAGCTCATACATTTGAGAACAGAAAATAAATAATACTAACATAAGTAGTCACAGTACATGTTCCTTAATGTTCTTACTGCACTGGGCTCATAGAATTCATGGTTTTTACTTATATATTTATGCTCACTGGACCATTTAACACTAAGTTCCTTGAAGACACTGATCTGGTATTTTGTTCCTCTTTAATCAATGATATGAACAAGTCTATGCTTTGTATTTAGATTGACTTGCTAAATGCATTGATAGGAGCAAAAACAAAATCAAATGTTAAATCTGATTCTCAAACTATTTGGTCTCCAATCCTTCCCTGCCATTTTTCTTTCTTCAAATAAATGTCCTAACACCTTCCTCCACCCAAAGTGACAACATTTACATAGTATTGGGAAAAGGGAGAAAAGTGATACCATCTTTAATTTGTTTTGCTGAAGAGAGAAGGACTGACAGGTAGGAGCAGGTTATAAGTAAATGGAGGAGTGTCCGACTTTAGAGAAAAACAATGGCAAATGAATGGGAAAACACTGGTGATAGCAAGGAAGTGCCTGGGCTGTCATCATATTTGAGGAAGTTTGGAGGTGATTGAGGGTGTCATTATTCAAATCCAATGAGATAACATGTAAAGCCCTTTGCAAACCTTTAAGTGATACACACATTTACTACATATATTATATATATATATATATATATATATATATATATATATACACACACACACACATATATAGTATGTGTTATATACCTAATATGTATATAAATTAGATATATATGCTAATATTAATGCCTATTTTATACATCTATACACATATATTAGAAGCACTGAGAAGTTGCTTTACTTAAGCCTTATATATATAAATACTACACATATATTATTTTTATCAGTATTCCCAGTGTTAGAAATCGTATGCTAGATCTTATGAATATGAATTTCTCTTCACTTTAAAACAACACAGTGTGAGAGGGAAAAAAACAATATGGGGGAAAAGGAAACCCAGTAGCTACTGTAATTGTGTCTAAATGCCTTAAACCTTGATATTAATTTCATTCTTTTAGTCAGTAAGGATTTGAATCCACTGTTAAGATGAATCAGTTAAAACACAGAAAAAATATACTAGTATGCTCATTTTATATAACTCTCTAAGTCTTTCCAAAACATCTTTATTTTTCTCAAGAGTTCATGGTAAGCATGTTAACATTTTTAGCTTGTTTTTGAGTCATTACCTAAAAGGAAAATAAAGCATTGATTTCATTTTTGTAATTATTCAAATAACTCCAATGCAATCTCATCAATGTGCATATTCTCTCCACAGAGCTCAACCCATTCTTGTCTGACTATCTGATATAAATCTTTTTCATGTCTTCCCAGAATTTTGTCACAAGGAGTCCAATCAACACACTGGGGCTTTCTTTTGACAGTGAAACTCAGAGACTGATCATTAGCTTCCCTTATTCTCACCTTAAGACTTCTTTTTCTTTGATGACATGTCTTTAATAATATCCTTTACTCCTTCTTAATAGCTTTTTTTTTGTTATGTATTATGGTTTGTTTTTGTCCTTCCCCTCCCCTCCCTAACTATGTGATCTTAGGAAAATCACCAACTTTTTTTTTTAATGTCTCACTTTTTCCCTTAAAGGAAACTAATATGCTTATCTTTTATTGACTTAAAAAATATATTAAGTGCATTTCATCCATTTCTTCTAGTTTCATTGCTAGGGGTGCTGCCATTGTTAAGTACAATATTTCCTATGCCATCATAGAACCTATATTTTAGTAAAATGTCGAGCTGCCTACATAAGCAAGATATACATAAACACTTCAATCTCTTAAAAGGAAAACTCTATAGGATCCTAAATTATTATGTTATAATTGTCAATGCTTTTAATTTTCCTTTCTCTTCAAATTTTTTTTGCTAATATACTCCAGTGCATTGCATCAATATGAGTATTCTTTCCATCAATGCAGATCACACATAATGTATGCCTACATGTCCCATAAGTCTTGTCTATGTCTTCCCATTAGTCTACCATGGGGAAGAGGGGGAGGGGATCCTATATATATATATTCAGGTCCTCATGTTGCTGAAATTGAAAATGTACCAATGGAGAACTTTGGCTGATCATTAGTTATTCTTCACTCTCTTATTCCTGGTCAATCTTTTTGTTTCTCTGTTCATACAATTTTCTGATGAAAACCTTTATATTTTCTCCCCTGCACAATTCCTTTTGTAATATTTTGTAGTCTAATTATGTCCACCAGGTGTCTCCTCATAGTTCTTTGGAAGATCCTTAACTTCATTTTCTCTTAAACTACAATATACCATGCGCACATCCATATAACCTCACCAGGACAATAGTGATATTAAAAAAAAGATGGGCTGCTGTTTCAGAGAGGAGCTTGGGGTCATGGAAAGAGAGAGAAATAGTTTCTAAATGGTAGTACAAACTTCTCTCTTGTTCAATTCCAGACCCAACTCATAGTCCATTTTAGAAGTTTATCCAAAATGTGTGTCCTGATGGATGAGCAATATAGGTTGTTCATTCAAGTGTGTATGGTGGTTGGGGGGGTGGAATTGGGTGGATCAAGATAATCCCTAGACCAATGATTTCAAATGTGTAGAGAGTTCCTGGGTAAGGAAATTTCCTCTAGCTTTAATTTATAGTCAGAGAGTTTTCTAGAGTGGATATGACTTACCCTGGGCCACACAACCATTGAGTGTCAGAGACAGAACTTTTACTTAGGTCTTCCTGGTTCCAAGGTTACCACTTTAACTACTATGTCACTAGTTTCTTTTTGAAATTCATTTCTTTAGGATGTTTTAATAACAGCTTTAACCAACTGTCCTCTTAACTCTCCAAATTAATTTTAAAGTTCTTCTTATTTTAGTATAGCCACAGGTTTAAATAAATCTCCCCTTTCAAACTTCTGCTTCTACGTTTTAATTTTTTTTTAATTTTTATTTATTTATTTTTGCGGGGCAATGAGGGTTAAGTGATTTGCCCAAGGTCACATAGCTAGTAAGTGTCAAGTGTCGGAGGCCAAATTTGAACTCAGGTCCTCCTGAATCCAGGACAGGTGCTTTATCCACTGTGCGACCTACGTGACCCCTGCTTCTACTTTTTAAAATTACTAATACAGTTAACAGTGAAGGACCAAAACTTGTTTGGGGCCTGAACTCCTCATTGTCTATCTCCAGATGAACTATGAAGTTGTTGAGCATCAAAGTGTCACTAACAGCATGTTTCTAAGAAAATCAGACTTTACTTTTTTTTTTAATTTTATTTTTTTTAATTTCTTAATGTATGAGGTATTTTATTTTTTCCATTACATGTAAAGATAGTTCTCAACTTTTGTTTATACATGCTTTACAATTTCAGATTTTTCTCCCTCCCTCCCCTCCCTCCCCCCTCCCCTAGACAGCAGGTAATCTGATATAGGTTATATCTATATATCTCTATACATATACATATATATATATATATATATACACACACATATATATACACATAATAACATTAATCCTATTTCTGCATTAATCCTGTTACAAGAGAAAGAATCAGAGCAGTGATGCAAAACCTCAAAATAGAAAAAAAAAAACAACAGCACCCAAAACAAAAGAAATAATATGGTTCAATCAGCATCTATACTCCACAGTTCTTTCTTTCTTTTTTTTTTTCTTGGATTTGGAGATCCTCTTCTATCATGAGTTCCCTGGAACTCTTCTGTACCATTGCATTGGTGAGAAGAATATAGTCCGTCACAGTAGGTCAACACTCAATGTTGATGATACTGTGTACAATGTTCTTCTGGTTCTGCTCATCTCACTCATCATCAGCTCACGTAAGACCCTCCAGGTTTCTCTGAACTCTTCCTGCTCATCATTTCTTACAGCACAATAGTATTCCATTGTATTCATATACCACAACTTGTCCAACCATTCCCCAATTGATGGGCACCCCCTCAACTTCCAATTCCTTGCTACCATGTAAAGAGCAGCTATAAATATTTTTGTACATGTGGGTCCGTTTCCCCCTTCCATGATTTCTTTGGGCAAAAGACCTAAAAGTGGGATTGCTGGGTCAAAGGGTATACACAGCTTTATCACCCTTTGGGCATAATTCCAAATTGCTCTCCAGAATGGTTGGATCAGCTCACAGCTCCACCAACAATGCATTAGTGTTCCAATTTTCCCACAGCCTCTCCAACATTTATTATCTTCCTTTTTTGTCATTTTAACCAATCTGATAGGTGTCAGGTGGTACCTCAGAGTTGTTTTAATTTGCATCTCTCTAATCATTAGAGATTTAGAGCATTTTTTTCATATGGGAATAGATAGCTTTGGTTTCTTCATCAGAAAACTGCCTGTTCATATCCTTTGACCATTTCTCAATTGGGGACAAACTTTACTTTTAATCCAGGAAGCCTTAAAAAAGTTAGCAATATAGTGCAATTAAGTGCAGTAGCAATTAAATGAGCATTTATTAACTACTCTTATGTGCAAGGCACTGTATTAGGTTTGTAGGATAAAAAGTATGTCCTCTCCCACAAAGGAAATAATCCCTGACCTCAAAGAACTTACAAAAATATTCATTATTTCCAGGCTAAGACATCTGGTCTAGCTTGGTAATAAGACAAATGTAAAAAAATCCTTGAGAAATCCTGAATTTAAATATAGGTATCTCCATTTAGCAATTTTTATAAAAGGATTTCAAATTACATGTAAAGTATATAGACTGGGGGATGAGGGGAGAAGAGAAGTCTAAAACCCTGGATTCCAGTCTGGGCATTTATTTCCACTTAAGAAGAAAAACAGTCATTTCTAGAAAGCTGTAAGGTATGTATGCAAAAGTATTTGATACAAGGTATCTAAGCTGTTTCTTCACAACAGTCATGTGCAGTATATTCTATTACTCTTATTACCCCTCCCCCCCATTTTATGGATGTAAGATACATTTACTTGCTTTATTACCTCAGGCAAATTAATTAGCTCCTCAAAGCTTTATCATCTAATTCTTACCCTGTGTATAACAGAAGGTTATTAAGGCACAATTGATAGTATGAGTGTTATTTTTTTTTTGTAAATTGTAAAGTGCTATGCGAATGTTATTTGTGTATTAGTATTGTCATTACAACTTTGTGTATTAGTATGATCATTACAATTACAGATTTGTCTGAAGTTGAGCATGGCATTATGTGAATGATAGTAGATTTATCTATAAAATTCTGGATGCTTATGAAGAGCCTCTGGGAACCATATAGGTAATTGGGAGGGTGGTCTTGATGAATTTCTTTTCATCTTTGAGAAATTAATCAAAACTGTTGACATAAAAATCCAGAACAAATCAGTTTCACTTCTACAAGAGAAATTGATGAAGTTGATATTCTTAAAAAGATTTCTTGTCTAAAGAAACAGAATCAGCTGTCAGATGCAACTTACTCTAGAAAACTGAAAAAAATAAAGACAGTTTCAGTAGCTCTCCCCCAGGGAACAAAGTCTCACGACAAGCACATTTCTGTAGCAGAAGAATCCCTTAAGTGAATCCCATACCCCAGAGCAGATGTTTCCTTGCTTTATGACACGCCCCCCTTCCCCCCCCCACATACACTCAATTAGTTGGAGTTGTTTCCTGCTTCTATTTTAACTAAAAATATTACTACATTATCATTCTTGACTGTAGTTTTGTCATTTATGCCAGCTTCCACCTTGATGAATCTTTTTTTATGCTCAGTGGGTGCTATTTGGCTTATGTCATTGCATATACAAATTTTTATTGGTCTAAGCAAATGTATATTGGCATTAAAAATACATTAAAAAATTTCAGTTGTGATTCAGAAATATAATCCCTTTATATTCTTCACTGCATGTCTTTATTCACCAGTAAAATAAAGATGCAAGAAAGGCATGGATAAGATATTAAGCAAGTCCCAACTCCAACAAACTAGAAAAATGAGAGGCATTGGGTAGGAGAAGCTTTATATTCATAACACTTTGTTGTTTTGTCATGTCCAATCCTTTGTGACCACATATGGGGTTTTCTTGGCAAAGATACTGCAATAGTTTGCCACTTCCTTTTCCAGTGGATTAAGGCAAACAGAAGTTAAGTGACTTGACCAGTGTCACATGTCTAGTGAATGTGTGAGGCTATATTTGAACCCAGGTCTTTCTGACTCCAGGCCTAGCACTATATGCGGAGACACCTAGCTGCCTCTGTTCATAATGCTATCTGGTCTTCATAGACTAAGGGTTCTCAACAAAGAGACACAGAAAGATATGGAGATTAAGAGACAAAGAGAGTCATACATAGAGAGACAGAGAAGTCACCTGGTGGCCAGTCTTCTGTGTAGTGACTGTGTTTAGCTATATTGGTCTTTGGACACAGTGCATTGCTAGGACTATATACAAATAAGTGTTTCCAGATTAGTCAAATTTACCAGTACATCTACTTACCTGGCCTAATCTTTGAGAACCTAGGATCACTTCCACACCAATATCAGATACTGACTTGTGGTTTTAGTTGGGGGAAAAGGATTTGGCTTCATGAATTGATGGTCATTTTAGATTTTTTTTTTTCAAATTGATCTTCCTCCAAACTATGCTACTTATCCCTTGTATTTAATGTTATACCTCCTACCTCAATGCTTTTGTACAAACTGTTCCCCATGCCTGGAATGCACACCCTCATCACCCACATCATAAAATCACTAGCTTCCTTCAAAGCTCAGGCCAGGTACAATCTCCTTGGATGCCTTTCTTGATCCAACTAATTGCTAGTATTTCCCCCTCCCCCAGTGCTTTTTCTTTACTGTGTATATATTTTATATTTACTTATGTGTGAAATGTTGTTTCCCCCAGTTGAATGTAGGCTCTCTCAGAGCAGGGCATTATTTCATTTCTGTAATTTTCTCATCTGAGCCTCTATTTACTTTTTGTTTCTCAATCTCTAAAACCTAATACAATGGCTAGAACACAGTAGGTGCTTTATTAAAAAAAAGCTTCTCAGTAGGAAAATATGTAATTTGGGATTGGACTACATAAGACCCCCCCCCATAAGCTCCAAAGCTAAGATTCTATATTTGTGCAACATATAAAAAGGAATGTTTTCAATTAAGCTTTGAAAATCCCCACTCATGCTGATCTTGTTAAAACACTTGGCTCTGCTGAAATAATTGGGCCCCTGGCCATGTTTGGGAGTCTAACATAGTAAAACCTTCAATTCTTCCTCACTTTCCATCTCATGCATTTTCATCTCTAGCCTATGGGTCAGAAATGGCCTCCATTTAAACTTTAAATTTTAAAGTGTCTCAGTCAACCAAGCAATAGACACTTTATTGAATACCTACTATGTGGAAGCTTCTGTGTTCTTAGGTTCTCTGGGGCAATATTTGTCAAATTGTGCTACAAGGAACCATGAAATGCCCCACATTTGTCTGTTTTCATGATCCTTATATTTGTTAATAGGCGTTAAAATAGTGATTTTAGAGGATTTTAGTGTAAGACTTCTGGGTTCTGTCGCTATGGAGAATTTTAAGAGCCATTGCTGTAGGGCCCTGAGGTCAAACTCAAATAGGAAGGAAGCCATGTATAAGGATCCCTGTGGGCCACATATTGACTTAGAAAACAATGTGTGTTTATTTATTTGTTTGTTTTGGCAAATATTTCCCATCTAGTTACATCTAGTTTGGGTACATGCAGGAGTTTTGCAAGTTGCATGTGGCTAGCAGGGCTGAGTTTGATGCCTCTAATCCAGGAGAAAGGAAAACATGATACCAGCCCCCTTCCCCATTGAGGAGACAAGATGCCTGAGCGTTCACATGCACACACACACACACACACACACATGCACGCGCACATGCACACACACACATGACAATATATAATTTAAAATGAAAGGTATTAATGTCTCTCTTTCTCACAAGTTTCCCAAAATAAGGGATACTTGTTTCTTGAAGTCTATCTACCTTTCATAATCATCTTGAGCCATCAATAATGACTTCTCCCCTTGAAAACTTTCAATGATACCCCATTGCCCAGCATATAAACTATAAACCCTTGATCTGAGCATTCCCATTCCTCCATAACCTTACTACCTCCTTATTTCATGGTATTCTTCATCTAGCCACAATGAAATATTTTTTGTGCTAAATTTGAATTCCCCTTCCCCCATTTCCACTTCTCACTAAGGACTAGATAATTAAACTGGCATTATCATTGCTTTTGCAAAGGCCATCTCTCTGATCTTGCTCTTAATATCTGTCATGTCTGCAAGAGATTTCCCCTAGTCATGGTCTTAGCAAAGAGACCTTTCTACCTTTATTGAAATGACAGGATCATCAAAACTCAACTAGTCCAAATTCTATTTTTATAAATAAGGAAACTGAGGCCCAAGGAAGTTAAATGACTTCCCCAAAGTCACACAGATAATAAGTGGAAGAGGCTGGATTTGAGTTCAGTAATCTTTCCATTGTACCATAATTCCTCCTTCAAGGTTCAATTTAAGGACTACTTCCTCCTTCTGTAATTTCCCCAGCAGAAAGTAATCTTCCCATATTCAAATAATTCATTTCATATTGCCTGGGCCACTCCCTTTGCACTTAGGACACTCGCCTGTATGCCATACATTTTCTGTGTCTTTCTATCTGTTAGGCAATAAACTCCTTCAAAGCAAAGTATGCATCTTTATTTTTACATTCCCAGACTCTAATGTATAGTCTTGCACATAATAGGAACTTAATCAGTATTTATTGTTGAATTCACATACATTTATTTTTTACATTTTTACTGTATTTTTATTTTTTTAAGAGTTTTCCCATATATTAACTGCAGGAAAAGAAGATATATAATACTGACTCAGGAGCCAAAGCAAACATGGAAGCTGAGAGACATCAAAATAAAGCCAATTATCTCAGCAACGGGGGTGCTTTGATATACAAAAGTTGGACATTTTGTGGCAACAGGGATATATGATGTGCTGGCATCAATTCAAAAGCTGATCTTCCTAGATGCTTGCCAGGAGATTTCTGCTCTTGTAAAGGATTATTGTCATGTAATTGGCCCATTCCTCCCCTCTTCTCCTTCCCCAAATTAAATATAAGAGTAATCTCAATAACTTTAGAATGAATAATATAGGTTCTAAATACTTCTGTCATGTTATCTTCCACTTTTCACTTTTCCTATGACTAGATTCGTCTAGTTTTCAATGATGAAACAAATGGGTAGGAGCAATGACTAATGTAACATTCTATGAATTGCATAACTTGTACTCAGATTTTTTTTCCCAATTACTGAGAATTGAATAAAATGACATTTAATCTGGAGCAACCTTTTGAAAACTTAAGTATTTAGAACTCTATACTGAATTACTTCATGGAAAATGCTTGCATTTGCTCAGTTTTTAAAAATTTCATGGTCAATTATGATAGCTAGTGTAATGATAAAGTCTATTAAATTAGAACATGTTCTTCAGTTGCTGATACGGTTCTTCTATGGAAGTACATCTTGTTTGGCATTACATATGGCTGATGGGTAGTCAGCTGTCTAGTTTCACTGTTAATCTAGTGTTTCTTTGTCAAATGATGCAGTAGGTGATGTGGCAATTAGTCAAGTACTATGGCTCTGTGCCTGCTAGTACAGGATGTTCTTGCTTTAACTCTTCAGTGAGTAGGGAAGACGAAGACCAGCATGCATTTGGAATAGGTAGGGATATGGTCCTCCATTCCCAGCCCCCACTTTTTTTTTCCTTAGAGTTAACTATACCCACAACTACCAAGTGTGTTGCTGCAGATGGAATGCTTGCCAAATGCCAGAGTATTGAACAGTGTACGTTGATGACAGTTGACAGAGAAAACATGCAACATGTTACATGTTAGCAGGGAGTGGGAAATTGTATCTCTAGGCTACCACAAGCTGGTATGATATCTTGTAACATATCTCATGCCAGGTCATGCCAACTGGCAAGGTCACATGATTCATCGTGGTATAGATTAGGTCTTATTTTCAATGTGGTCTTGATATCATAGTTGGTTAAGCATTGTTGATAAACTGATTATGTTCCTAAAATTAAGCAAAGGTATTCCTTTTAGAAAAGGGGTCAGGGTGTGGAGGCTCCCAAAAGATAAACATTACAATACTATGATGGTAAAGGCTTCATACAACCATGCACATGCGTGCACACACATACACACACAAAACCACATACACATATTATACCAGAGATATGAGTTCCAAACCAAATTAAAATGTAATTGAGAAATATGTAACAAAATCAATAAAAATACAACAAAGTACAAGTAATAATATGTTTTTAAATTAAGTCAATATGAAGTCTGCAGGAATTAGTAGCACCCATTTCTATTTGAGTTTGACACCACTGGAGTTTACCAAAAGCAGTTAATACTACAACTGATATTTACATAGGACTTTTAAAGTTTACAAAGTACTTTAAAGATATTTTCTCATTTTAGTTTCCTAACAAAAGTAATGTAACATAAGAGATATATCATAGACAAATAAAGTGAAACAATATATTTGAAGAAAGGTTTTTGTATAACTTGTTTCTGATGATAAGAATAAGGATAGAAACTGAGCCTATAGTTTCATTGCTATAGGAAACTCCCAGGTGAGGGAATTGCCTCCATCAATGCAGGTTGGCACCTTTTATGCAAATTATCATCTTAGAGAATTGCCTAGTGAACTGAGAAGCTAATGACTGATGTGCCCAGGATAACACAACCAGCATGTGTCAACTCTGGTCTTCCTGGCTTTGAAGCAAGCTCTTTATTAATAACACACTGTCTCCTGCAGGGGAGAAAGAGGAAGAAATTATTAAGGACCTACTATGTGCCAGGCACTATGCTAAGCACTTTTGTTTTGTTTTTTGTTTTTTTGTTTTGTTTTGTTTTTGATGAGGCAATTGGGGTTAAGTGACTTGCCCAGGGTCACACAGCTAGTAAGTGTCAAGTGTCTGAGGCCAGATTTGAACTCAGGTACTCCTGACTCCAGGGCCGGTGCTCCATCCACTGCGCCACCTTGCTGCCCCTATGCTAAGCACTTTTACAAATATTCTCATTTGACCTTCACAAAAACCCTGTGACATAGGTGCTATTATTATCTCCATTTTTTAATTGAGGATACTGAGACAGCCAAAGGTTAAGTGACTTGCCCATAGTCACACAGCTAGTAAATTCTGAAACCTTTTTTAAACTCATCTTACTGATTCCAAGATAAGTACTCTTTCCATTGTGCCACCTAACTGCTTATGTAAGAGTTTTTACAAATGTTTCAAGCAGAATTATAAAAATGTATAATTACTATTACTACTAACATTACTACTCTTAAAGGTTTTAATGTATGTGGACCTCTAAGATTTGCAAAGCTCTTTTCAAAAAAATTAATGCAACTTTTTTTTTTTTTTGCTAAAATGCACTTTCAGGTACATCATCTCACTCTGTGTTCACGAAGACCCTATGAAATAATTGTACAAATCACATTGATCCCATTTTCTATATGAAGAAACTGAGACTCTCAGAAAATAAATGACTATCCTCAGCCAGTATGATTTGTAGCATAGTAGCACTTGAATCCAGATCTTTTAACTCTCTATTGCTTAGCCCAGGGCTCTTTCCACTGACCTTCCTATCTTGTTCTCCTATTTAAGGAGAAATTAGTAAAAAGGAGAAGTAATTTCAATATGCATGTCAATCAAATTTTGAACATGGGACAATCATAATAAAAATGAATGGAACTGGAATTTGAGAACTAAAATCAGCCAACAATCGACTGTTTAATAATAATAGTAGCACTAGCAACAACAACATTTACAACACTGTTTGTGCTGTACTGAGCACTTTACAAATATTATCTCATTTGATCCTCACAACTACAGGGGGAGGTAGGTGCTATTATGGTCCCCATATTACAGATGAGGAAACTGAAACAAATGGAAGTTAAGTGACTTGCCCAGGGTCACATAGCTAGCAAGTATCTGAGGTCATATTTGAACTCAGGTCTTCTTAACTTCAGGGTTAGCACTTTATGCACAATGGCACCATCTACCTGTCCTTAACCATTTGATAGCACCAAAAACTTTATGCTTTATACCCATCAATAATTCCAACTGGATCATTAGTAATGTGGTGGCTTCCTGCTTCTGAACAACTGAGACCCCTTTAAGACCTCTTGGCCTATGTTACTGGCACACAATCAAAGGCCATGTTATACACTGCTCTGTCACTCTATATCACCCGAGCATTTGACAATAATGCTCTGTGGCAGCTAAAATGTAAAGGGGATAACATCCATTTGGGGATCATTATGAAATTATTGTGGTGAACCCGAGCAGATCAAACTCATTTTGCAAATGCCGAGGTTTGCTGTCCTTCAGAATTACCTTCTTTGCACATCTTTACTTTAGAAGAATCTGGGAATACTCTGGTTTTTACATTTCAGTCGTTTTTTTCCAGTTGTGTCCGACTCTTTGTGACCCCATTTGGGCCTGGTTTTTACATAGAAGTTCTACTAATATAGGCAATGCCTGAGGCTCCTGAGCATCATTTGCATTCTGAAAAGGTATAAGTAGAGATCAGCTTGTGAGCAAGATCAGTATAGTAAAGGGTAGAGGTTCTTAAACTGGGGTCTACAGATCCCCAAAGGGGTCCTTGGATAGATTTCAGGGGATTCATGAATCTGGAGGGGGGACAAATTTTGTATCTTTGTTTTCACTAAGCTCTAAATGAAATTTAGCCTTTCCTTTAATTGTGAATATAGGCAACAAATATGATTGTGAGTAGGGCTTTTTATGGGCTTCACCAGGCTGCCTGTCAGAGGGTCTAGATTAAGAACCCCTGCTATAGGAAAACAAGCACAGAATTGCCTCCTAGTTGTGTCACAAAACCATAGGATTTGGAACTGGAAAGGACATTAGATATCATTTAATACAGTTGCTTCCTTTAACAGATTATAGGATTGTAAAAATCCTGTTGCTTGAGATCCTCTAATTCTGCTGGCTCAGTTTACTAGGAGGAAAATGAGGCTTCAAAAGGCTAAGCAATCTGCTATGGATCACAGAGCTAAGTGAAAATCATGGTGTGGGCAAATCTCTCCAAGTCCTGAGCCTCAGTTTCCTCCTCTATAGAAAAGTACTAGTGATGTAATACTTTACATCCTGGTGTTAGAAGAACATTTTGCAAACTACAAAGGGCTATAGAGATATGTCATTCTTATTAGCAGCAGATTCTAAGAGAGCATTCAGGTATTGGATTAGATTTTATGGTCTTTTTTTATTGTTCTCTTACAACACTAGCTCATTATAAAAGTTAGATAATCCGCCTCCTTCCTTACCATTTTTATTTTATTTTTTTTAAGTGAGGCAATTGGGGTTAAGTGACTTGCCCAGGGTCACACAGCTAGTAAGTGTCAAATGCCTGAGCCAGGGCCAGTGCTCTATCCACTGTGCCACCTAGCTGCCCCTCCTCACCATTTTTAAACATTAAAAGATATTGCTGGGGGCAGCTAGGTGACACAGTGGATAAAGCACCATCCCTGGAGTCAGGAGGACCTGAGCTCAAATCCGGCCTCAGACACTTGATACTTACTAGCTGTGTGACCCTGGGCAAGTCACTTAATCCTCATTGCCCTGCAAAAAACAAACAAACAAACAAACAAAGATATTAGCAAGATTGGTAGTAAGAAGAATACAAAGTTCATGGGGTTAGGTGAAGGAGAAGCAACTTTCAGTTTGAGGACCCTGAGGAAAGGCTTCCTGGAGGAAGGAGGGCAGGACCTAGGGCTACCTAGTCCAAGTTCTTTATCTTACAATTGAGAACCTTGAGGCTCAAGGAGGTAAAGTGACTAGCCCCAGGTCAAAGATAGTGAGCATCAAAAGTAGGGGATTTGGACCCAGATTGTCTGATTTTAGAGCCCTACAACAAATAGAGAGAGATTAGAGGAGGATCAGGGAAATACATTCAAAGGATAGGAAATAACATGAACCAAGGCACCTTTCTGTCTTTCATAACTCTGAATGAAAGCATAGAATGGGTTAGAGTATATAAAGGACAAGTTTGGTATAGTAGATAGAGCACTTAACTTCCAAATGCGAAGATCTGAATTCAGGTCCCCACCTTAGACCTTTATTAGCTACGTAACCCTGGACAAGTCACTTATTTTTCTTAGTCTCAGTTTCTTAACCTATAAAATGAGGATTATAGCACCTACCCCACTAAATTATTGTCAGGCATAAATGTGATTATATACATATGTATGTATATAGACATAGTCATGTGTATGCACACTTGCATACATGTACATATGTATACATGCATGTATATCATGCTTTGGAAACAACAATGATAGTTACTAACAGTAGTAACTTTATTATTACATAAATGTAGAAATCTTTATCTACCAGTCTTGATAATTCCTTCAGGACAGGAATTTTTTTTTGTAATGGTTTCCTTTTGACAGTCTTATAAATGCTATGTACTCCTTAGAATAATGCCTTGATTTGATTTTAATTTTCAAATTTGTAATAAAAGGGAATGCTAAATTTCAACTGAAGGTTAGTGAAAATAAGGGTCTTTTTTCCCCCCACCATTCAAGTGGATAGATCCCCTTAAACATATACATGGACTCCTTAGGTGTCCATGGATTCCAAGTTACAAACCAGCTACTCCAGATCCAAATGTCTAAGCCTATCCTTGTACATTGAGCAATTTATGAAATGTATGTTAATTGTCTGGAAGTGAGGGGGCAGACATTGATAACAAGAATGGGAATTAAAATAGTTGTCTTTTTACCCTTCTAGTTCCTTTGGCAATGTATTCTTCCGTGTACCTTGGTTTCCAAAATCTTTAGCCTCCTCCTAGAGGAAAACTACATAGGTGTGATGGTATATCACATTTGTGTCTGGTGTACAAGTTTTCTCTGAATTTTGCCACTGATTGCCATTATACTGTGGAGCTGTCCATTTTGTCTTACCTTCCATCTAAGAATTATTATTCTTAACTACCTTTCCTCCCTACTCATAAGGATCAAGTAACAATTAGAGAATCATTCAGACTTTGATTTATGTAATAGGAGTCAAATACATAGGACCTGAGTCTTAGGGGAGCTTTGAAATTCGATGTATGTTTAGCTCCTGTATGTGTGTGTGGAGGGGAGCGGGGGAGAGAATACTATGCACACACTTATGAGAAAAAGGATTAATCATTTGATTGAAAAATATGTGGTTTGGAGTACACATGCTATTCATCAGTTTAAGTAATTCTTTCCCCCAGTGTGCATGTTCAGTCTTATACTTTCTTGTCTTGGAAGGAAAAGGACCTCAGTATTTTAAAACCACACACACACACACACACACACACACACACACACACACACACACACACACACACACTGATAAGGAAATTTAATAAATGCAAACAACTCAAGATGGTCTCACGGGGGTTTGGTTTCCGTTAAGAGGGTAAAATAGAATCCTTGGCTTCACAAAGGGAAAGGGATTCCCCTCTCATCCTGATTTTATTTTCTCTCTTTCTTATAATGAACAATTGTTAGTCAAAAAGCATTTAAACACTCACCATATGCCAGATACTGTGCTAAGTGTTGGGCATACAGAAAAATGGAAGAAAAAGAGAAAAAAAAAGGCCCCTGCCCTTCAGAAGTTCATATTGTGAAAGAGGATACAACGTACAATCATGTACATACATACTGAATATAGAGAGTATAAACTTTAGAGCAAAGCCCTACCAGTGGGGAGGGAGGGGTACCAGAATGGGAATCTTAGAGAAGGTAAACCCTGAGCTGGATCTTGGAGGATGATAGGGAAAGCAGGAGACAGAGGTAAGGAGGAAATTTTTTTCCAGGCAGGAGGGTGACATGTCACTTTTGAGAAATGCCAAGAAGGCAATGTCACTGGATTACAGAGTATGTGAGGAGGGGGATTAAAGTATAAGAAGACTGGAAAGGTAGACATGGACTACATTGTGAAAAGCTTTAAAATTCAAATGAAGGGTTTTATATTTGATCCTTTAGGTAATAGGGAGCCACTGGAGTTTATAGAGTGGAGGGAGTAGGTAAAGGTGGGCAGACCTGAATCACATGACCTAGAGTTCTAGCAAGGGTTTTGCCTCCCTCCTTTGCCAGGTTCTCTGCCTCCACAGCTAAGAAGCAAAGCAAATTGTCTTTAAGGAAATGATAGTTACAATTTATATTATATTATATTATATTATATTATATTATATTATATTATATTATATTATATTATAATATATTATAATATTATATTATATTATATTATATTACATTATATTATATTTATTCTGATAGCAAAACCTTCATCCCCTTGCCTCGTTTTTTTTGTTTTTGTTTTTTTTTGCTGAAAGCAGCTATGAGGATACTTCATTATCATTTCCATCTATTCACATCCTCCTAACCACACCACTACTTAACTAGAGAATATCTAAATGATCAAAACTATTTTCTAGATTTAGTAACACTTTTACTTTGTTTTTCAAATGCTCTTATCAAGACTTTCCTCCCTCAGGCTATAAAGTCAGAGTTCTTAAGAGATTTTGTATAAGAGAGGGAAAAGTGATAATTCACCTTTATTTGTATTGTTGTTAATGTTCAGTAATTTTTATTCCTCACTAAATGACCATTTAGGGTTTTCTTGGCAAAGATACTGGAGGGGTTTACCATTTCCTTCTCTAGGTCAAAGCATAGACTGTGGGTCAGGACCCCATATGGGGTGGAGTAACTGAATGTGAGGAAGGGGGTCACGAAAATTTGGAAACAGTAAAAGGTTATGTATACCTATTTTATACACTTATTTACCAGGGAGGGGGCGGGGAGAGGGGGTCAGAAATGGAAAAATTTAAGAACCCCTGCTCTAGCTCATTTTGCAGATGAACAAAGTTGAGGCAAACAGGGTTCAATCACTTGCCTAGGGTCACACAGCTATTATGAATCTGAAGCCACATTGAACTCTTGAAGATGAATCATCCCAACTCCAGGTAGGACACTCAATCCACTGCACCACCTAGTGCCCTTTAATTGCTTAATAATACTCTAATGTAGATGTTTGTGACTACTATAGTATTTATTGGATCCTCAGAACTCCAGAAAGAAATTCGGTTCAATTTCAATTTTAATTGAACTTAATTGTATGCTGCATGAGCTCATGCTGTAGGGGAAGGGAGCAGGAAGTGAGTTACTGGGATGAGTAAAATGTAATTCCTTCTGTCAAAGAACCTCTACTCTGAAGACAATCATATCCTCACATCTGCTGCTGATAAAGATGGTTTCAGCCAGTACTGCTTTGATTGAGTGCCTGGAGGAAAATCCAAGACATTCAAGTTATCCTTAGCTTAAGGGAAACAAATATTTTCCTCCTGCCCCCAGGACTCACCTTTGGCTCTCTAAGCTTCTTATCTTTCAAGTTTTCACCACAGAATCCCACCCGCCCCCTTTGTTTTCTCTCTTGCAAGTTTGGTATTATCATTACCCACATTTTACAGTTAAAGAAACCGAGGCAAAAAGAGGTTAAATGACTTGCCTCAGGCAACACAGTTAGTAAATGTCTGAGTTAGGGTTTGAACTCAGCTCCCTGACTTGCACCACCTAGAGAGAGGCAGAGTAATTGCAGCTGAATCCACAGGATAGAAAAGAAAGAAGTCAACAGTGGCAGATGCTAAACTATGATATCCTCTCTCAATATCCCTCTTCCATCAGCCTCCAAGCATGAGCATTGTTTTCACTGGGAATTCCTTCTTGCTGCAGAGACTACCCGTGCACCTTCTACCTATACTACCCCATTGTCTTGTTGAAACAAGCAGTGACATCAACTCTGTCCAGCCACATGAAAAGTAAAGTAAGAAAGGAGACAACAGTCCTTTTGTCTGAGGAACCCTCTTGTTTAAAGAAATCCAAGGGGCAAAAAGTCACCCCTACAAAAAGTGGCAATTCCTGATTCAGCCCAACTAGAGAACTACATAATGGAGGGGGAAAAGGCAGGAGATCTACATGTGTGATTGTACTATTCCTGAAACAAATGGAACTACAATCCAGCTATGATCAGTATTGTTCCCCAGAAAGTATTTGAGGCAAGGCCCAAGTTTGATGAAAAGGAAATTCACCTCTGTTGGAAGAAGTTGAGGCTTTTGGGTCCAGGCCTCAGGGAAAACCCACCATCATATGGGTAGGAGTCTGAAAATGAATAACAGAGATATAAGGGGAGAAAAGCTAAAAGTACCAAACTTTTCAAGAGGAAGAAAAATTCAAATAAAAACCCAGAGCATAAGAAAATAAATCAAGAGAAGATACTTAAATTAGAAGACTACCAAGTCACCAAACCTCTTTTATATAAATATTGCAAAAGAAGTGAAATTAAACTACCACCTGAAGAAACACCTGCTGGATTCCTAAGAAACCACCTGGAGAGTCCCTTGAGAGAAGTTAGAATACAACAAATGAAGGAAGAATTTATGGTCTGCACAGAAGACAAAATTAGCATGTTAGATAAAATTGACTCTATGGTATGGTATGCAAAGAAAAGAAAGAAAGAACAAATTGGTGATACAAATATACTGATGTGAAGGACAATCTGGCAGAAGAGAAGAAAAAACATATTAAGAGAACAAATGAATTATATAAAACATTGATGTTCAAGACAAGATACATAAAAGCAGCTTAAGGATCATAGGCCTCCTAGAAGAACAGGATAATGAAAAAATTCTGAATATCATAATGCAAGAAATAATAATAATTTTTAAACTAGATGTCCAGAACCTTGGATTACAAAAGATGAAACACCAATCAAAAGAATTCACCTATTGCTTATAAAACAGCAGCTACAACAAAAACCCTATGCTTCAAATCCCATGACAAAAAGTGGTTAAGTTTAACCATTACAAACATTAGGTTAGGTAGAGAGGAAGGAGGAAAAACCAAGATATTTAAATCATCCCTGGCAGGAGGTAAACAAATAATGTATTTATTCATGTATTCTCTTCCTGCCCCTGGGCCTTACCCTAGTCTCTCTAAACTTCTTATCTTTCCAATTTTCCCTACTAGAACCCCTGTTAGTTGTTTTCCCTCCTGCTAGGTAGCTGCTATCATCATCCCCAATTTACAGTTAAGGAAACTGAGGTAAAAAAAAAAGCATAAGTGACTCCCAATGACAGTAACAATTACAAACAACAAATTCTGGACCAGCAATCAAATATAATCTAATATTTAAAAAAGAAAATTTTAATAATACAAAACTATTCAATACACAAAAGAAAGTTTCTTCTGAAATCTAACCCAAACCTTACTCAAATTTCACCTGCTGTAATTTAAACTCACTTATTCTCCAAAGAGATAAAGAATTTGTGGTCTTTTTTGGAACTATAACTTTGTAGGGTAACTAAACCTTTTCTCCAAACTAAACAATTTCAATTCTTTTAACTTTTTAAGAAGTCCTGTTTTCCAAACCTTTTATTGTTATTACTCTCATTCCATCTGACATCAAGTTCTATTGCTTTTATGCTTCCAAAAGAGTACTTGAAGGAATGTTTATATGCTACAGAAGGGCTACCTTCCATGCCTGCCCACCACAATCCTATCTCTACATCCCAGGGCTTTAAATATCTGACAAACAAACCCCCCACAATCACAGGAATTCATTGCTGAGTCTGGTTGTGCTTTTGGTCTGCATTCTTTTTACCAGTACATGACACACAGCAGTAATATGGCCTCTTCACAAATATGTTTGGGGCTCTCCTAAGTCCTAAAGCAGTTTATAAAAACAAAATCACAAGCCTTGTAATTCTGATGGAGAAATCAAGGTATGGGCAGATTTCATCAAGTGGCACAACAAATGATATTGAGAAAAGAACCCAGTATTTTTAAAACCTTCATTAATTTTTTAAACTCTCATGCTTTTGTTGGTTGTTGTTGTTGTCAAAAGCCCCCTCTGCATTCTGGATTGTTAGCTCATCATCTCCTGTAGTTTGTACAGTACAATGCATTATGGAATTCTCACAAAGAAACAGCTCTGAATGCTTTATAATAGATTTATTCTTTTCAATTTTTTTCTTCATCTTGTGGCTTAATAGAAATAATTCAGCATGTTACATTGTATGATCTCTTCCTAAATAGATAAAAGATTTCTGTGTTTTGAAGCAAACATTTATATTGGTTAATTTGCCGGATTGCCTGCAGGAATGTTAGTCTGTAGGAGGAAAACAACTGTTTCCTGACAAGATTTTTCTTAACTCTTGTAGAAACCATCATTTTAACAGTAAAATAAAGAGAAGTAATCCATAAACAATTAAAGAGCTGTATCTTCTAGGAATGTTTGTCATCCCTCAGAACATTCTTTTCTGACAACTGAGACCAGCCCTTTCTTAGTTTCCTGTTCCCCACTACCATTTGCTTTTTTTTTTTTTTTTTTGGTAATACCAGCCATCTGCTACATTTCAAGATGATATAAAGGAAAGGAAAACTTCTGGGAGTCAAAAGTCTTGGATTCAAGATTGGCTTTGCCATGCATTTGATGGATATGTATGAGCCAAGTGGTACAGTGGACAAGCCATGGGCTCTAGAGTCAGAGAACTTGACTTCAAATCCAGTTTCAGATACTTACTGCTTGTGTGAACTTGGTAAAGTGCCTTGCTCTGAAAGAAAAAAAAACTTAATAGGCAACTAGGAGGATAGAGTGCTAGGCCTGAAGTCTAGAAGACCTGAGTTAAATTCCAGCCTTCTACACTTATTAGTTGTGTGATCCTGGGCAAGTCATTTAACCTCTGTTTGCCTCAGTTTCCTCAACTGTAAAATGGGGATAATTAAGGATCATATGAAATAATATTTGTAAGGTGCTTAATACAATTCTGCGTTCTAGGGTACAAAATACTCATTATATTCCCTTCCCTTCCCTAATCTACCAGGACATCAGTTTCCAATTCTGTAAAATGAGAGGATTGGACTAAATGACCTCTAAGTTCCCTTTCTGTTCTAACTGTAGTATCCTATTGTCCTCTTAAGTCCCTTTACCACCGTCAGTCTCTCTGCATCTATAGATGGGGATAATTTTCATTCTCCTGCCCTTGAAGAATGTTGTGAAGGAAGTGCTTTGTAAGCCTTGAAGTTTTAACTAAATGTGAGTTGTTATTACCTGAGATCTCCATGCTCTTTTGAAAGCTAATAGGGTAGTTACTGAGGAAGGACAATTGGAGCTTTCCTTTTAGTAAGTAGACCATCACTGTCCTGAAAGTGCAAAGGAGTGTGAAATTGAAAGTATGTTTCTATAGTGCCTTAAACAAACAAATGATTAGATAAAGAAAGGAAGGAAGGAGTAAGTAAATAAGTGAATAAATTAATGAATAAATAAATGAATAAATAAATAAATGGCAGCCCATAAACAGAGCACTGACAAATGATGGATTATCTTCTGAATTGCTGTACAAAGCTACAGTTCCTATCACTAGTCCATTGGGAAATGGTTCTCACACCAGATACCAAGAGTGTGCTCAGAAGGGAAATCTATTTCCAGGTCACATTCATTGTACAACAGTGTGTCCTGAAGGTGATCTGGTCGCTGCCCCAAAGCAATTCAGTTTATCAATTCATTGGATATGGAAATTGAGATGGAGCAATATATCAAGTAAAAACTTGTTTGCTTTTCTTTTATTTTCTTCTGACCCTTTTGTAAAGGATTCCTGGAGACTTAACTCTTTTAACCTTTATGCACAAACTCTCAACTTCTTATTTAAAACCTTTCCTGGGGCAGCTAGGTGGTGCAGTGGATAGAGCACCAGTCCTGGAGTCAGGAGTACCTGAGTTCAAATCTGTCTCAGACACTTAACACTTACTAGCTGTGTGACCCTGGGCAAGTCACTTAACCACAATTGCCTCACCCCACACCCCACACCCCACACCCCCCCCCCAAAAAAGAAAACTTTCCCAAATGTACCAACCACCATTTTTTTTAAGTCTTGGAAAACATAAGGTAATGATATTTAAACATTTTGCTGATTGCTCATATTGATAATGTAGGTGTTAAGGTGGAAATAAGATTTCAGGAGAGCAATCAATTAATCAATAAATATTTATAATATGCTAGCACTGTGCTAAGTAAGCACTGTGGTTACAAAAAGAGGCAAAAGACAGTCCCTGCCCTCAGGGAGCTCACTAGTTAATGGGGGAGACAACTAGCAAACAAATATATACAAAGCAAACTAAATAAAAGAAGGAAAGGAGTTGAATTAAGTGAAGGCTTTCTGAAGAGAATAGGCTTTTAGTTGGGACCTAAAGGAAGCCAAGGAAGTCAGTAATCAGAGCAGATGAGGGAAAGTGTTCAGGACATGGGGGACAGTGAAAATGCTCTGAGCCAAGAGATGGAATGTTGACTTTGTTTAACAGCCAGGAGGCCAGTGTCATTGGACATTTTCAAGCAGTAGGATGTAAGAAGACTGGAAAGGTAAGAGGTTATAAAGGGCTTTCATTAATTCATATGGACACACATTGAAATATGGAATGTTAACTAGAGAAGCATTTCCTAAGGTAATTTGACCATTTGAAAACTTCTAGACTTTCTATATTTTGTTGGGAACCATAAATACTTGTCTCAGAGTTTGTTGGCGTGGATTGTTCCTGGGATAAAGATGATCTAGGAAATTTTGGAGCAAAATGGGATGAGAAAGGACCTGGAGAAAAAAAGCCATCATATTTCATATTACAGAACTGACACATATAGTTTTGATAATGTTGGCTAAGGGCTATATCACATTTTTGCTCATGTTTTTGTTAGCTATGTTTAGCCAGCTCTTAGAATCTTTAACTTCCAAGGCTCTTCTCAGGTGCTGCCTCTTACAAGAAGTTCTAGATTTTAGTGATCTCTTCCTTCTCAAGTTATATTCTATTCATTTATTTATTTAAATGTGTCATCTTTCTAGTAAAATGAAAACCCCGTGAGAGAAGGAATTCTTTTTCTTTCTGTCTTAATATCCTTATCACCTAGGGCAAGGCTTTGCACGTAGTAGGCCTCAAATACATGTTTATTAAATATTTTAAAATTAGAAAATGAAAGATTGGTAAGTAGATATATAGATATATATGTGAATATGAAGTAGGGTGACTTACACATACATATGTGTATGTATGCCAGCCTACTTCATATGATAACCTTCTATGGAACACTGAAATTAGCCACCTGCCATCTGCCAGGAAGAGATGGTTCAGAATGAGCTTTACAGGAGAAGTCCATTGGGCTATATTTGTGCAACATAGGAAGATGAGAATTTCTTATGTCAAAGGCCTAAGGCCCTTTAGACTTGGAAGAAAGTATACAGTGAAGTGGCTTCCTATCTATATTCCCCAGCAATATATGAGCCTCAATAAATATCTATGAGTGAAATTACTGCTCTCTTGGATGGGGCTCCCCTTTGCTTTTTTTTTTTTTTTTTGGTGAGGCAATTGGGGTTAAGTGACTTGCCTAGGGTCATAGAGCTAGTAAGTGTTAAGTGTCTGAGGTCAAATTTGAACTCAGGTCCTCCTGAATCCAAGGCTGGTGCTCTATTCACTGTGCCACCTAGCTGCCCCTCCCCTTTGCTTTGATCTTTTATCTTCTCCATAGCTATTTTTTTTTTTTTGGTGAGGCAATTGGGGTTAAGTGACTTGCGCAGGGTCACACAGCTAGTAAGTGTTAAGTGTCTGAGGCCGGATTTGAACTCAGGTACTCCTGAATTCAGGGCCAGTGCTTTATCCGCTGTGCCACCTAGCTGCCTCTCCATAGCTATTTCTAATGCTCCAAAGGAGCTTATTTGTTTGTTTGTTTTTCCTGCTTCTCAGTGGTAATTTGTTTGAAAACTAGAAAGTCTGATTTTCTGGTGATCCTTATTCTCAGAGATAATTTCAAATAGTAATATTGCCTAAAGGTCTGAATGTACACAATCATTTGAAAATGCAGGACAGAAGTAGTGAATCTAAAAATAGGAAAAACACTCAATCCTCTTGCAAAATTTGAGCAGGTAGAACCAGTATTGTGATATACAAATTAATTAGAATTTCTCAATTCAAGATTTCAACATGTTTGAAAAGAATCAAGTGATTGGTAGCCTGATTTGGTGTTTGGCTGGGAGTTTTAAATATTTGGGAAAATAGAATGGATATTTCAAGATATTTTTTCTTCTGTGAAATTCCTTTTTGTTAATACAGTCCAAAGCATTTTTTATTAAGCAAAATTGACATAGACTAGAAAACAGTCATAGATCTTTCACAAGAAAAAGCAGTTGGAGGTTGGCTTTTTAAATGAAATTTAAATTTATAGCTCATCTAATTTTAAAATTCAGAAAAACAAAGCAATGTTACTGTATTCAATAAAAGTAATATAAATTTTAAATGTATGTTTCAATTCTGTATCACAATGACTAAAGAAAGAAAAGCCTTAGTAAGTACTAGGATAATATTTTTAGGCAAATCAAATTTATTTTTGTTAAAATCTACTTTATTCAAAGAGAGCTATCTGCAGTCCTTAGTGTGACTTCTTGTCTATGTCACTACTCTATAAAAACTCTGATAAACTCTTCAACAATTAGTTATTCCTAGCTCTTCTCTAAGTCCTGAAACATTCATATCCACTCCTTTGTATCCTATGAGTGTATCATGTCCCCACCAAGGGGTAGATTATTCTATAAGTTGGAGTATTTGTGACCAAAACAATAATACCACTTTGCTTATAGCAAGCAGCCTGGGTGCAATTAAGGCTTGGCCTCTTGGTTCCCTGCCATTTTAAGAATGGAATATAGAACCATTGTTGTTTAAAATTTTCCCAACATTTCTATAAATATTTCCCAAGATGTAGTGGTTTTTTTCTTGTTGAAATTCACACTGTGACAATTCAGCACATTTCTGTACATGTATGACCAGATATTATCAGCGAGGAGGGAGTGAAGCAATTCTTAAGAGTGTATGAACTCTTTCAGGTCTCTAGTTAAAATCTCATTGTACTGTGCAAAATTAAGACTACAGTTTCATTTTATCTTTCTTACTAGGGGACCAGAGAAATGATAGAATGTCAGTTTCTTCAGAAGAGGAACTGGTTTGCTTTTTGTTTCTTTGTCTTTCTTTGTATCCTTTCATCCAAGTACAATGCCTTGAACATAGTAGTTGTTTAATTAAGGTTAAGTTGAATTGAAAGTAGAAGTTCACTATCTTCATACTAATACGATCAGACTCCAAATAAATTTTGCTATTGTTCATAGAGTGTTAGAACCTATCTGAGAGGCACCTGAGATATCATCTAGTTCCCAATTCTAAAAGGGTTTTAAACTTAGATGGACTTATATTTGAGGAATCTAGATTGTGTGTGTGTATATACACACACATACACACATACACATAATGTCTAGAATATAATCTATTTTGTGTTTGTATATGTGTGTATAGCTGTCATTTAACCTCTATTTGCCTCAGTTTCCTCATCTGTAAAATGGGGATAATAATAGCACCTACCTCACAGTACTATTATGAGAACCAAATGAGAAAATAATTGTAAAGTGCTAAGCATAGTGCCTGCCACATAGTAAAAACTTTAACTATAAATTTATAAATATTTAACTATAAATGTTATCTACATATACAAACACATAAATACATATATGTATATAATACACATACATATTCAGATATACTGTGTATGTATATATAAAAGAATAAATTTAGTATTCTATTTGTGATGAAATAGTATCTGTATATCTGTATGTGTGTGTATATATAAATATTATACATATATATATATATAATTGACTTTTTAATTTTGAAAGTCAATTTCTGTCAATTCCCCTTTGCCTTATTTCAGAAGGATTTATAAGTTTATTGGTGAGGAGCTGTGGGTACATGTTTGGAATTTGGGTGGTGGGGGGTATGGGGGTTATAAGACTCTTTTATCTTAGTGTTTATATCTACCTGCTCTTTTTAGGTCATATATGTATGTATAAGTGTGACTGTGTGAATTTTTATTAGTAACATATTCCTCAGACCTTGAAGAAATGATCTCAGAGTCTCTCTAAAAGGAGACTTAAAGGTCTTCCAATACCCTCATTTAACAGGTGAGGAAACTGAGTCAGAGAGTGTCTGAGACTTGGCTATGGTCATGGGAATGTAAGTGATGAAGGCAAGATTTGAACTCAGTCTTTAGACTCTAAAGCTGGTGCTCTTTTTACTGTCATGATTCCTCTCTTGTTATTTAGCCATACTACTCTGGATTCATAAGAGAAGATTTTAAGAGGATATCTGTAGAGGAATCAACTGATAATGCCCCATTATGTATCTTTACATTTTATTTTCATACCCCTCAGACAAGGTAGATAAAGGCCCACCTTCCCTTTGAAAGAGCAGGCAAGGTTTTTACCATAAGAGTACAGCTGTGTAGAAAGACAGGTCATGACTCCACGATCCCGGAATAAATTCCATCTCTGGGAAACAGTGCAGCTGGTATTGCCTCATTGTTGATGAAAAATTAAAATACTTAGTTCTAGAGGAGATTTTAATCATCTGGTATCTCCCTAAACCCCTAGTCCTCAGTGGATTTCTGATCCAAAGTTCTTGCCTCATACCTGCTTTCCCAGTTACTGATGGAATATTTGGGGAAGTTTATTCTCTTTTTTCAGCCTTGGCCTAGCTCAGCACAACCACTGCTTGAAGAGACCTACCACAATCTTGATTTGGCTTTCAAATTTAAATTCCCATAGATCAGATACTTGGCTGCTGTAAGCACATCTTTAGCTTTCTCTTAAACTGATTTACTAATAATTTTCCTTACCATTTTACTGGCATTGTAGTAGTTTTGCTGTTCTGATTGAGTACAGCACATCAAAGAGCTTGCCTTTGCACTCCCAGGTATTTCTTACCTTGATTGCTAATAGATGTCAGGTTATCATCTGTTCCTACCCAATATGGACTTGGTCAGAGACAAGATGTATTTAGAGATCTATCAGAACAAGGATTAGAAGCAGCTGGGTTGCTCAGTGGATAGAGCACTGGGCCTAGAGTCAGGAAAACTTGCATTCAAATCCAGTCTCTGACATTTGCTATGTGACCGTGAGTGAGTCATGTAACCTCTGCCTCAATTTCCTTATCTGTAAAATGGGGATAATAACAGCACTGACCTCACAAGGTTGTTATAAGGCTCACACCCATTAAGATTTATAAAGCACCATAGCACTGTGTCTGGCACATAGTAAGAACTATGTAAATGTGAACTGTCATTATTATTATAATGAGGAGGAGGAGGAAGCGGGATTTTTTTATAGGTCTTTTGAGCATGACCTGTCTTCAAGGGACTGCAAATATGAGGACATAGTGGAAATGCTGGTGTATTAGGGGCCATACTATGGAAAACTCACTCTGCCACTTACTACTTGGCTTTAGGCAACTCAACTCTGCTCTCTGGGCTTTCATTTCCTTATCTGTAAAAGGAGGGTGTTGAATGAATTGATCTTTACTAGTTCTTGCAGGGCAGCTAGGTGTCGCTGTGGCTAGAGTGCTGTCCCTGCAGTCAAGAAGACCTGGGTTTAAATCCAGACTCAGACATTGGCTCACTGGTGACCCTGGGCAAGTCACTTAATCCTGTTTGCCTGTTCCCTCATCTGTAAAATGTGCAGGAAAAGGAAATGGCAAACCACTCCAGGATCTTGGCCAAGAAAACCCTATAAAGGGGGTCACGAAGACTCTGACAGGACTGAAAAAAATGACAGCCACAAATATCAACTCTACAATTCTATGGAATACTTCACCAAACTGCTATTCATTAAAAACCCAAGAATCAAGCACTAGGCTTTGGTGCTGAATTTGTTATTATTGCCTTCCCC
Organism: Dromiciops gliroides; assembly: GCF_019393635.1. Taxonomy (NCBI): domain Eukaryota; kingdom Metazoa; phylum Chordata; class Mammalia; order Microbiotheria; family Microbiotheriidae; genus Dromiciops; species Dromiciops gliroides. The sequence continues at coordinate 452,540,341 of NC_057863.1, forward strand.
CACCCCCCAATTTATAATTTCATCCTTTTGGAAATCCCACTAAGGACAATTAACATCTCCTCCCTAATTGATCATTTTAGAGAGTTGCCTGGGGCATTGAGAGCTTAAGTGACTTGCCCTCCCTCCTTTCTTCCTCCCTCCTTCTTTTCTCCTTCCTCCCTCCTTCCCTCTCTCCCATTTTTTTCTCTTTTCATCCCTCCCTCCCTCCTTTCTCCCCTTCTTCCTTCCTTCCTTCCTTTTTTCCTTCCCTCCCCCCTTTCTTCCTACTACTACCTTCCTTCTGCATTTATTTTTCAGCTGTTTTGCCACAGGCATTGAGGACAAGAAGACAAAAAAACAAACTGTCCCTTTCCTTGAGGAGCTTACATTATGTTGTAGTTTAATATATATAAAAGGAAATAATGGAAAATAAGTCTGGAAAGGTACTGCCTTGCAAATAATAGGCTATATATATATATATATATATATATATATATATATATTAATGAATTGAACTTCTTTCATATGGTAAGAACATTGAAAGACTCTTTTTCCAACTGCTTCTGCCATAGGTGATTCCTAATTGTCAGTTATATGCATTACAAATATTCCTGTTTTGAGCAAGTTTCTTTGAGAACAAATTGCCTTTGATAATGCAACTCCCAGAGGATATTCAACTCAGGTTTTTGTTCTTCAAATGATTCTTATTAGGAACATAAAAGCATAAAAATGCCACACATAATCAGACTCTTGGTCCATTCAGAACTCTAACTATGGAGCCAAGTGATGGTTTATAGGGAGGTGTGGTAACCACCTTTTATGACCTTAGACTCCAATGTTAGGTCTTTACTCTGTACTTAAAAACCTGATATAGATCCATAAGCCATGAATTTAACTGAATGCTTTTAAAACCCTATTTATAATTTCAGAAAGGGAAGTAGATGATACTTGCTATTAAGCTAATGCTGAATTTTAGTTTAGGAAAAGATTAGGGGTCAGGAGAGAAATTTTACCAAACCATAGCTTTTCAGAATAATTTAATTTAGCCAACATTTATTAATTCCCCCACTCCCCCAACCTTGAGCCCTCTCCATTTCTCCTCATTTCTTCTTCTTAGTTTCCCTGGATTCCATCTAATCTCAGCTAAAATTCTACTGTCTATAAGAGGCCTTTCCTATTTATCTTTAATCTTAGCGCCTTCACTCTGAGATCACCCCCAATTTATTCTGTATATATCTTGTTTGTACATTGTCCTTTGCATATTATCTTCCTATTAGACTGCAAAGAGGGACTGTTTTTTGGCCTTTTTTTAATAATCACAATGCCTAACTTATATGTGCATAGTGTCTAGCACAGTAGGCATTTAATGAATGATAGTTGACTGATTGACTGACTGACTACGATGTACAGAGACTACTAGGATTGATGCTGGGGTACAAAGACAAAAACTGAACAGTCTCAGTCCTTAAGGAGGTTATATTGTAAGGTGTGTATATGTGTGGTTTGAGGGAGTGAGGATGGGGCCTGGGGGGGGGGGGTGGAGAAGCCATTGGCTATGACTGAGAACTTACCACAACCCAAGAACCATCTGTAATGTCAACTATTTCATTGGTATTTTTGTATAACCACATTTTCTGGCAAGTCATGATTTCTTTCATCTTCAAAGAAGATTATAATATACAATGTTGCATCAAATTCTGTATCTTCTAGCCAAGAGGTTAGTTTTGAGAGAAAGAAAAAGTAAGATCTTTAGTACCATTTTTGACACTGCAACATTTTTAGTGTAAGGCCTTATGTCTTTTTCTTTATGCAACTGAAAGTGATTGCTCATATCACCCTCCTTCCATTCAAAAGGAAGTGCTTTTTTCTTCTGTGAAATGCTAAAACATTGCTCTTTCTGTTTTTAAAAAATTGTTATAGATTTCCTCTTCAAAGATTTAAGTGATCCTAATTTTTTTTGGGGGGGGGGGCAATTAGGGTTAAGTGACTTGCCCAGGATCACACAGCTAGTAACTGTCAAGTGTCTGAGACTGGATTTGAACTCAGGTCTTCCTGAATCCAAGGCCAGTGCTTTATCCACTGCACCACCTAGCTGCCCTAATTTTTCTAAGAAAAAAATTGACTACATTTGTACTATCATTATCCATATTTATTTGGAGGAAGGTGGAATTCTTGTTTGCCATATAAGAAGGGAAAGATAGAAAGAAAAATCAGAGGTATGACTAACATGTAATCATTCTCATTACTTAAATTTTTCATCTCCTGTTGGGTTCCCACTGTACTCCAGTATCTGAATAGATCTGTAATTCTACTTCACTGCCATCTCTTAGATCTTTCCTTCAAGACTCAGCTCAAATGCTATCTTCTGAAGAATGCCTTTCTTGGTCCATCCCAGCTACTAGAGCTTAATGTTACCTTCAACTCTGTATAATTCTTGTTTGTGCTTCCTTATATACATGTTGTTTCCCTCAGAATATAAGTTCCCTGAGGGCAGGGTGTTTTTTTCTTTCTTAATTTTTGGGGGTATCCTCAGTTCTTAGCCCACATAGTAAGTGCTTAATAAATAAATCCTTCTTGATTGCTTTGGCATGGATAGTCTCTCTATAAGTCTCTCTTTGTCCCTTTCTCTGCCTGTCTCTTGTTCTCAATCTCTCTGCAGATCACAACCCAACCACACCTCATCCTATGGAACTAAAACTACAGAAAACTAAAACCAAACCCAAACCTTAAGTTCCATAGCTTACAATTTTAAAAGTACTTTATCATATCATTTCAAAAGTAGCACCTTTTTGAATATAAAATAATAGTAAAAATGAATGTACCCAATTTACCTTACAGCAAATCTGTGTAAGCTTTTTTCACTTTAACATAAACTCTACTTTCTCCAGAAATGGAATTTAACTGTCTGTAGAATCAACCCAAATTAATAGGATTCCAAGGGGAAAGACATTCCTCCTGAAAGGGGAATTATGAAGGGGGGTAGGCGGGTGGGGGGGATGGGAAGCCTAATTATTCTCAGACCAATGTTCCCAAAAGGCCAATGGAAAACCTGCAGCTTTCACATTCTCCTTATCTTGAAGTTAGCTCTAGGCTCCAGCTCAGCAAGGAATTGTATGCTAGCTCCCACAGCAGCCTGGGGCTGCCTGGATGGCATAGGTCTGAGAGAAGTAAGCAATCTAGGGTGCTTTCTCTATCCCGTTGTCTTCCTGGCTTGCCTTAGTAGAGAGATTCTATGCCAATATCTTAGAAGTTAATTCTTCCTGTAAAACAGATTTCTGTTAATTCAATCTTATTTTTCCATTGATTTTTATTATAAAATTGAATTTTGCTAAAGGGGAACATGGGTTGTTCAAGAAAATAAAAAATACTTCCTGAATATAATAAAATAATATAGCAATTTAAAATTTTCATTTAAAGAAAAATATCTTTGTAATTTTTAAAATGATAATTAATAAGAATTTATTACATAAAACCTTTCCTGATCTCCCAATTACTCATGCCCTCCCTCTGAAACTACTTCACATTTAATTGCTTTGTATTTATTTGTATTTTTCTCTTTGTATTAATTCTGTGTGTTTATATGTACATACATACATGCATCCATACATACTTCTCGGCTCAACTTTAGAATGTATAGTCCTGGGGGCGGCTAGGTGGCGCAGTGGATAAAGCACCAGCCCTGGATTCAGGAGTACCTGAGTTCAAATCTGGCCTCAGACACATGACACTTACTAGCTGTGTGACCCTGGGCAAGTCACTTAACCCCCATTGCCCCGCAAAAAAAAAAAAAAAAAAAAAAAAAAAAAAAAAAAAAAAAAAAAAAACAGAATGTATAGTCCTTGTGAGTAGAGATTATTCCATTCATCACATTTGTATCCTTAGTGCCTGGCACATAATAGGTGTTTAATAAATACTTGTTTGATTGCTTCATAATATCTATTGCAGAATCTTATCTCCTACAATTCTTCTATACAAGTCTCTACTTATTTCCAACCCAACTAACTATTCCTTCTTCCAAAGCATGAGTTTTTGTTTTCCCACTTCTGTGTCCTTTCTTGTGCAGTTGTTTTCACTTGAAATGTTCTATGTCACCCCCAATCTCTGCATATCAAAATCTTACTCATCCATTATGATACAGCTCAAATGTTTCTACCTCCTCCATGAAAGTTTCCTTGAACCCCAGCAAAGGATATAGGGTCACAGAGCAGTAAAGGACCTGAGAAATCATCTTGCCTAATCAATCCCTTAGGGTTTTTTTTTCTTTTTCTTTTTCTCTTTCTTTCTTTCTTTCTTTCTTTCTTTCTTTCTTTCTTTCTTTCTTTCTTTCTTTCTTTCTTTCTTTCTTTCTTTCTTTCTTTCTTTCTTTCTTTCTTTGCAGGGCAATGAGGGTTAAGTGACTTGCCCAGGGTCACACAGCTAGTAAGTGTCAAGAGTCTGAGGTCAAATTTGAACTCAGGTCCTCCTGAATCCAGGGCTGGTGCTTTATCCATTGGGCCACCTAGCTGCCGCAATCCCTTAGTTTTTAAATGAAGAAACTGAATAGCAAAGAAGTTAAGTGATCTCAAGATCATAGAAGGAGTTAAATAACAGAAAGAGGGTTTCAACCTAGTCCATCTGACCCGAGATTATATGGTCTTTCTATTTCAAAACACTCTGTGCCTGTTACCTCAAGCTTCTCTAACACTGTCCCTCCTCCAAGTTTATTATATTCAGCCTAGTCCTATTATCATCTATGCACTAGATTATAAAATCCTTGAGATTAGGAATGTCCTTACTCAATAACAATTTAATAACTTAGATTGCATTTAAATTATAGAATAAAAATGCTATAAGAGAAAATTTAGTCTAGCTCTGAAAACTTAGAGGGTGTATGGTATTGCTTTTCCCTGACTTAGATTTTGACATCCACACAGTTTTGACTGGGTGGCTAATTTTCTTACTGGTTTCCTAGACTCTTCAATTTTGCATTTGATTAAATTAAACAAATACTGAACACTTACTTACTGTATGTTTGGCAGTGAGTTAGCACCAATGCTACAATGACAAAACAAAACAATTCTTGCCTTCATGAAACTTTTATTCTATTCCCACTGCCCACCACCACATAAACACTTTCCCTGGAGAACTTTGCTTTGTAACACTAGGAAAGCAAAACACTGTGAATTGTGGCAGAAGCTGTTTTTAGGAATAGGAGAGGGAAACTTTTTTGATCTTTCTGCTCCTGCGCCCCCTGCAAGTAATCATCTTCAATTTAAATGATAGACCAGAGCCATAAGAAATTTCAAAAACAATTTAGGTAATTCCATCATTTTGTCAATTTCTCTCCTTTTGTGACAATCTTAGAAAATTAAGATATCTGGTATTTCCAATTTTTTTGGCACTGGTTCCAATCTTGACCATTAACAGTCTAATGAAATTAATTATTTCTCCTTTCCTTTCACTATTTAACCCCCCCCCTCATAAAATAATAATTCAAAGTGGCACCAAAGTAATTATTCTAAAACCTCACCTTAGTTGTGACAGTATTATCCCCCTGGTCAAAAACCTCTAATGCTTCCTGATTGCTCTTAGTATAAAACCCAAAATCTTTATCTAGGCATTCAAGGTCTTCTATATCTGGCCCTGACTCATCTTTCTCTGATCCAGCTAAACTGAATTGCCCACCAACTTCTGAGCACCAGTCAGCATTTGCTATCTTAGCCCCTCTGCTCATGCCATCCCCCTACTCAGAATTCACTCTTCTTCTGCACTGCTCTACCAAATCTTACCATCAAGGTCCAGTGTAGATGCTACCTTCTCTGTTCACCCCAGTGTTCAGAGTTTAACTTTTTTTTTTTATTCTCTTGAATTGAGGAATTGGTATTTTGTAAAACAGCATGGGAGGACAGACTGGAGCAGTATTGTTCCTGCTTGTTTTTCCCTGTACTATTTTCTCTTGTCAATTTTTGGGCTCTTTAATATTGGTTGTTCTGTGGAAAACCTACCACCAGCTTTTGGTTTCATAATTATATATGTATATTTTCTCCCCTCCATCTTAAATTTCAGCTTTAAAGCCCTCTTCATCTTATCAGCAGTTCCCTTCCTGGGGAAATCATTTTGGGTTTTTTTGTTTTGTTTTGTTTTAAAATTTATTTATTTATTTATTCATTCATTTTGTTTGTTTGTTTATTGCAGAGAAATGAGGGTTAAGTGACTTGCCCAGGGTCACACAGCTAGTAAGTGTGTAAAGTGTCTGAGGCCGGATTTGAACTCAGGTACTCCTGAATCCAAGGCCATTTCTTTATCCACTGCACCACCTAGCTGCTCTCCCACCTAGCTGCCCCACAGGGAGATCATTTTGGAATCATAAACCAAATCCCATTTTTTGATACCTAGACAAACAGACTTTCACCTCTCATGTCCTCCTTTCTCCACCAATGCAACAACCTTCAATTGGAATGAACAAAAATAGCACCTGTGAGCCCCCTCCCCTACTGACCACATACCAGGTCCTTTACTTTCCTATTGGGTTCAAAGTCACTAGAGAGACTGTGGCTGTATCATCTGTTAATTCCTATGTTTTTCTACATGAATTAGCAGACCTGAGTATCAATCAGTAGATTTTCATCCCGGCTGGCTCTGTGTGTCAGCACTGACACAGGTTCCAGGAAGATGGCACCACAGATGATGAGCCAGGTCAGGTCTCCATACAGCTAACTCCAGAGAACTCTGTACAGATTCACCAACCAGCACTTTTTTCTGGGACGGATATCAGGATTCCATGCATCTCTTCTCATCTGTAATTATTCCATAATCTCTGTGCAACATAAATTGCTACTGCTTCTCTAGAATGCATCAATTCATCCTCCAGAAAAGTAGTTATGTACCAGTTCTGTAGGGGAGAGATCCTTCTCCTTTCCTGGCTTTTTTTTTTTTTGGTGGGGCAATGAGGATTAAGTGACTTGCCCAGGGTCACACAGCTAATAAGTGTCAAGTGTCTGAGGCCGAATTTGAGCTCAGGTCCTCCTGAATCCAGGACTGGTGCTTTATACATTGTGCCACCTAGCTGCACCCCCCCAACCCCAGATTTTTTTTTTTGTACCTTGTCCTTTCAGTTGCCAAACTCACTATTGACCTCAGTTTTAAATTATTCTCCTTCATATTGTTTCCTTCCTGGGAGTTATTTCACCATCCTCAACTTTATCTTCACATTTTCTCTGAGCCCTGAGAACATTCCTTCAAATATATGCCTTGTCCCAGCTGTCATCACCTTCTTATCTTTTACTCTCTGGTTTTCATTTATGCTATACTCTTCAATTTTCATCTCTATCATGGTAATGAAACATGAGAACTAACTCTGGAAACAGGACCTGGATTCGAATGCTACCTTTGTCACATGTGTTACCGTACACAAGTCACTTGTGTAATCTGTAGAATGAGGGGACTGAACTCAATGACATCAAAGGTCACTTTAAGCTATAATCCTATAACTCTCAAAACTATATCTCAAATGTTGTCTTCTCCTAAGAGTTCCACACCCATATATCCAAATACCACTAGATATATCCAATTGAGTCTCCTGATTTCATCTTAAATTCAACATGCTGCAATCTAGACTCTTACTCCTGTTTCCCACTTCTTAATCTCTGTTGATAACAGCAATAAACTTTCTCTCTGTGACCCTGGATTAATCCTCATAGTTCTTTTTGACTCATTTCCTCTTTATTCCATCCATCCAACAGTCTTCAGCATGGCTCAGTTATTCCTTCAGTATTTCTCTCATATTTATCATGTCTTTTCTTTTCCCTCCCAGTCCAGATCTTCATCATTGTAGGCCAGAATCACTGTTACAGCATCACTAAAATATTATAAAATGTTAGGTGATAATTGTTTTTCATATAGATAGTGGTTTTGTTTTGGTTTTGTTTTGTTTTTTTTGGGGGGGGGGTTGTGGGGCAAGGAGGGTTAAGTGACTCTCCCAGAGTCATACAGCTAGTAAGTGTCAAGTGTCTGAGGCTGTATTTGAACTCACATCCCCCTGACTCCAGGGCTGGTGCTTTATCTACTGTGCCACCTAGCTGCCTCTAGATAGTGGTTTTGTAACATATTCAGGATTACATGCTTTTAAAGGAATAAAATTGTATGTGTGGGGTAATAATTCATATTTTTAATCAAAATTAAAAACAAAGTAGTCTTCTGAAAGCCTATATATGCCTGGGCCCAGTTCCAAGAATCCAAACAATCCATCTCTTGGCAAAAATGGTTATGATGATATAATATAATAATGGACAGATTATGGTTACTGTAAAAAATGTTTAAATGGAAACATTCACTACTGCCAATTCAACTTGATGTGAGTTTTCCATTTGCCCTTCTTCTTAGGTAGAAGAACATGGGAGCCATCAAGTCCACATAATTCTCACTTTAAGAAATGTTCAAGTGAAATATAGAAATAACATTAGACACTTCATATTTCCCAAGTTCATTCTCCAGCTTTTTGTTTGATATGGTGTGTGTGTGTGTGTGTGTGTGTGTGTGTTTGTGTTTTAATGGACTTAGATCCCTCCATTCTGTCATCATACTATTTCATGGAATTCTTCTATTTGAATTGCCTGACAGTAAGAGGATATACATTTTTATAAATATACACAGAAAAGCTCTTATTTTTTATTTAGCTTTTTACTGTGTAATGGAATTTGTGACAAGGTTATTTGCTACAATATTATTTTGAGTCCTGATTAGTGTTCTTCATAAAAGACCCAGAGGTACATATACAGACAGCAGTATATAAGCAAGAGAGTGCAGGGGCAAATGACCTTCATTTAAATGTAGCCAAGTAATCATTACCCAAGTTTTAAGCAATTTGAACTGCCTAACTAGAGGTATGACAACAGTAATTGCGGATGTCCTTAAAGGACGGCTGTACCCATTTTGATCAATGAACTTCCTGAGTTCACTTTGAGAGAAGGGATTTTTACCAAGTATAAACTGTTCTTGAAATGAGCACTTTGAAATTGGCATTTTAGAGACTTCTTTGGCAGACCTGGACTGCTGAATGTTATGTTATGAGGTTGGCAACACAGGGGTCCAGTATTATGATCATAAATCTGTTTTACTACAATTTAATGATTTAGCTATCAAAAGATTTTTCCATTCTGTTCAGTACAAATTGAGTTTCAAAACTCTGACCATGATAAGCACGTATCCATTGGCATGGGGACAACCAAAAGAATATCTAGAAAGCAAACTGTGCTTTAGTCAAGGTTAATGAGGACATATGTTTCTAAGCATCATCTTATTTATTGCAAATATGAGTATGTGGATACATATGAATTGTATTTAGACTTCAAGTTGAATTTTCTTATCTTTACCTTTTAGGGATGGGGGGGGGGTGGTGAGACAGGGAAAAGAACAGGAGGAAAGAAGGAAGAGGATCCACTGATCACTATTGACTTTCTTTGCGTAATTACTAATTTTGTTTTGATTGTTCATTTATTTTTGGTGTTCAAACCATATAAAATGTTGCCATATTGACGCCTGACCCAGAATAAACATGTATAAGGAGCTAAACCTTCAGCGACAGATTCATAATTTCTCCTCATATATGTTGCTTCCTTTCCAAGTCAGAGATCATAGGATGATAGATTTAGAGTGTAAGAGGCCATCAAGTCAACTTCCCTGGTTTTCTATGTATCCATATATGTCTATACAGAGACATATAGATACTTATAGATATATTTTAAGTAGCATCTCTGTGTACCATTTTGATGCACTCTATAGAAAAGAATTCCCTAAACCCACAGTCTAATCTTCTATTCTTTTTCCTAAGTGACTTATTTCTACCAAAGGCACCACACAAAAACACTTTCAATCACCCAAGTTCAAGACTTAGGCATTACACTTGACTCTTTACTTTCACTCACCTTCACCATATCCAAACAGTTACCAAGTCTTGTTGATTCAAGCTCTTCAGTATCTCTCACATCAGTTGAAAAGTCCTGTAAATTCTCCCTCTATATAATGTCATGTGCCTATCACACAGATACCACCTTTGTTCATGCTCATTACTTCTCAGTTAAACTATCACAAATCTCATAATTGATCTCTCTGCATCCAGACTCTTCCTTCTGCAATGTATCTTCCACTGAGTTGTCAAATTGATATTCCTAAATGGTATTCCTGACCATGTCCCTTTCTTGCTCAGGAAGTTTTAGTGTCTTTCTGTTTCCTCTCAGAGAAAATGCAAAATCCTATGTTTTTGGCTCTTAAAGCCCTTCCCAATCAGGCTGCAGACTGTCTTTTCAGACTAATGATACATTACCCCGTTTATGCATTCCACACTCCAGTCAAACTGGCTTACCTGCCATACCTCATATACTACATTCTCTCTCCTTCCTATATATTCCAGCACAAGCTTTCCCCCATTCCTGAAATGTTCTCTGTCCTTTCCTCAGCTTCTTGAATTCCCAATTGACTTTCAAGGATCAGTTGAAGCTCTACCTCCTTCAAGGAACTTTTCCTAACACCTCCAAGTTATTAGTTTCCTCTCCTTCCAACTGCCCCACCTCACCAATTTCTTTGTTTTCATTTTGTATATATCTTGTTTTATGTAATAGACTTGCATATTGTATTCCCCTCACTACTCCTTTATCCCCACTAGAATAAAACTTCTTGGGGCAGCTAGGTGGTGCAGTGAATAGAGCACCGGCCCTGGAGTCAGGAGTACCTGAGTTCAAATCCGGCCTCAGACACTTAACACTTACTAGCTGTGTGACCCTGGGCAAGTCGCTTAACCTCAATTGCCTCACTAAAAAAAAAAAAAAAAAAAAAGAATAAAACTTCTTAATGGGAGAGATCATTTCATTTTTGTAGTCCCATTTTCATGCCCAAACATCTAGTAGGTGTTTAATAAATTTTCACTGGACTTAATTGAATTGCATTGAACTTGTCAGAAAAAAACTGTGTGATTTAATTAATCTCTTTTCAAGGTTTATTTTGTTCCCTTTGAAAAGATTGACATAGGATGAACAAGTGATACTAGAAAGAACTCTAAAATAGGAGTCAGGAATCCTAGGTTATAGTTTCAGTTCTGCCAATAACCATTTCTGTGACTTTGAGCAGGCTATTTCATTTCTTTGGGCTAGATAAGTAGAAACATAGCCTTTTTGAGGTATTAAAATCACAGAGTTCAAATTATGTCATTGTACAAATAAAGAAACTGAGGGCAAGAAAAACTATATGATTATGTACATGGAGGTTCAACAAGATTTCTAAAGTCCTGTTTCAGCTCAATAATATCAGTCTACCTCTCTATCTGTCTCAGAGTTGAGTGCTCACCCCCTACTACTGTGTCTTCGGCTTTAACAAGACTAATGTCTAATGACAGAGAATGGGTTCTACTTGCCTCTGACGTTGCTATATCAAGTGAATTACTTGAAAGTTATGCTCAGGGATAGCTAGGTGGTGCAGTGGCTAGAGCACTGGTCCTGGATTCAGAAGGACCTGAGTTCAAATTCGACCTCAGACACTTAACACTTACTAGCTGTGTGACCCTGGGCAAGTCACTTAACCTCAGTTGCCTGACCAAAAAAAAAAGTTACACTCAGTATATTCATCAGACCTCTACAATTGTGTACACTAGGAAGAACATGGTCCATTTCTGTTTGATGGAAAGTCATTGAAATAAGCTTTAAAATCAGTTGGAGATGGCTATGCTCATTACATATTGGAGTGTCTAGGACACAGGAAATAGTTGGCAAATTATTTGTTGATTAATGATTAACTGAAGGTAATAGTTCTTTGAGCAAATTTTCCCAATTGTACTCAATTTTAAGGTGGAGAACAGTCCTTTGTTGCACTAAACCAAGTTAATTTATAGTAGGTTCATCCAAAGTACTCATTCAGAAACTTTTACAAAATTACTACTGAAATTTCATAGTATTTAGTTTTGTATAATGTTGAATAAGAAACCTTTCTGCTACCTTGTTGCTAGGGTGGTGTTTCCTGATTTACTTCTATCTACTTTCCCTAAAAGCCAGATGATAGCAATTGATTTCTTTCTTTCTTTCCTCTATATCTGCTTTATTTTCTTAAACTGTAGCTATGATTACACTTTTTGAATGAATTTCATGATATGGTGCTATTGTGGCCTATCTTCTTTATCACTTCATTTTTCTTATCTGAGAGTTCTCAAATGGGGAAGAGTTTTGGCCAGTACATTTCAATCAAATCAATATATTGTCAGTGTATCTTCAACACTAAGAGAGACAGCTTTACTTTTAGTTTTATTATAATAGAACTTTATATGTGTATAATTATATGCATATATAGACATATACATATAGTATTTGCTTAAAATACATATTTTCAATGAGGCTCAAAGTTCTTAAAGAATAATAGGGAAAATGGGGGCAGCTACATGATGTACCACCTCTGGATTCAGGAGGACTTGAGTTCAAATCTGGCCTCAGACATTTGACACTTACTAGCTGTGTGACCCTGGGCAAGTCACTTAACCGTGATTGCACCACCAAAAAAAAAGAAAAGAAGAAGAAAATTATAAACCCTTTCAACATGCCTATACTTTATCCTTTTCTATTCAACCTGCCCCTTTTTTTTTGTAAATTAGTTAAATACAAGTATTCCATAGAAGCTTATTTTAGTATTAAAGGAGGTGAAAACATGGAGCTTTAAGAAAGAGGTAGATGAGGAAGGAGGCAGAAAGACAGAGAAAGTGTAGGGGGAGGGAGAGGGAGAGAGAGGATGGATACTTAGATTCTATCATACTACTCATTGACTATTTTATTTTTTTTGTGGGGCAATGAGGGTTAAGTGACTTGCCCAGGGTCACACAGCTAGTGTCAAGTGTCTGAGGTCAGATTTGAACTCAGGTCCTCCTAAATCCAGGGCCAGTGCTTTATCCACTGCTCCACTTAGCTGCCCCCTACTCATTGACTATTAAGGTGAAGTATAATCAAGAAGAGCTTGGAAAAGAGAATGGAGGTTATAATCCTTGGTTTTATTCTTAACTCTGATAATTCAGTGTCTATATGCCTTCACATTGAATTTACAAATTTTCAAAAGCCTCTGGACTTTAACAGCTAAATGCAAACCAGGGTCAATGTTACATGAACAAGAGGCTAAATACCCATAATGTCATGGATTCTTAAGGTGCAATAATGTCTGTACTTAAGGTACTTTAGGTTTCAATACACTAAGATGTGAAGCCATACAAGAGAGGATATTGACTGACAGTCATTTGGTTAAGACAGAAGAATATGGGGCATGTTTATTCATTTATCTTAAATTGTCATTGTAAAAGAAGTCAATAATTAGAGTGGAATAATTTCACACACATACACAATAGATCATACTGTCATGAATGATATATTTATTTGAACATTGTTCGTAACTGAAGTGATAAAAATTACAGGTTTTAATCTTAGCTTTGCTTTTAAATTGCTGTGAGTTTTTACTTTCTTTTTCTTCTTTATCTGTGTTTGCTTTCACAACATGGCTAATATGGAAATATGTTTTGCCTGACTGCACTTGTATAACCTATATCAAATTGCTTGCCCTCTCAATAAGGAGGGGAGGGGAAGGAAGGAGGGAAAGAGTTTGAAGCTCAAAATTTTAAAAGACAAATGCTGAAATTTTTTACATGTGATTGGAAAAAAATAAAATATTTTGTAAAATGAAAAAAAATGCTATAAGATGCTGAATAAATTGTTAAATCATCCTATAAGAGAGAATAGTATGGGAGGAAATATGAATGTGGTATGTTGAAAGTTTCAAATATAAGTAGCCTCCAATTTATAAACCGTTAACATCTTGTCCAATCGGTTGCCAGATCTTGTCTATTTTGCCTCTACAACATCTCTCACATCCATCTATTTTTTCTCATTTATATAAATATCAGTCTAGTTTAATTCTTCATTATCTCATTCCTGGACTATAGTTCTCCTTGTTTGCCATCTCTTTCCTCTCCAGTCTATGCTCCATATGGTTGCCAAAGTAATCTTCCTATACACATATCACTCTGTATTCAAAAATCTTCAATGACCCTATTGACTCTAGGATAAAATGCATATCCTTCACTTTGGCATTTAATGTTGCTTAAATACTCGATTGATGAGTAATGCATTGGTGGACTAAAACCTTGCTTAGTCTTGCTGTAGTCCCCCTGACCATACCCATTTCCCATTACTGCCCTTATTTTGCCCTGTGTTTCAGTCAAAGTGATGTACTTGCTCTTCTCCAAACGCCATATTCCATCTCCAACTTCAATGCCTTTATACTAGTTTCTTTCCGTGACTGAAATGTACTTCCTTCTCCACTCTGCTTCTTAGACTACTTAGTATTTATTCTTCAAAACTCGGCTCAAATGTGAAACTGTACTGACAGCCCAACCCCATTCTGAGTCTTCTCTTCTTCTTTCATTTACTTATTTGGGAATATACATCCCCCAGTACAAATCTAAGCTACTAGTGGCAAAAATTGATTATTTCCCATCTACCTTTTTGTCTTTTTTTTTTTTTTTGGTGAGGCAGTTGGGGTTAAGTGACTTGCCCAGGGTCACACAGCTAGTAAGTGTTAAGTGTCTGAGGCCAGATTTGAACTCAGGTACTCCTGACTCCAGGGCCAGTGCACTGCGCCACCTAGCTGCCCCATTACCTTTTTGTCTTTATATCATTAGAGCCTAGAATGGAGCCTTGAACAAAGTAAGTACTCAATAATACTTGTAAAATTGACTTGAGTATAAATTGACCACATGAATAGACTTTAGGAACATTAGAGTTTGTACTCACATCTTTTCTCCAATCCAAGATAACATAGAAGAAATGGACCTATGGTGTTGACTTCTCTTATGAACATATACAGTTAACAAAATTTGTATTTTGGGATCTGAGAGTATCCTTACTCTTCCTATATTCATTTATGGCAGAGTATTTCAGGGAGGTGTCCTTAGGAAACTCAGAATGCATTTTCTCATGAAACAATGTTAAAATGAGTTACTAAGTGTAAATTAAGTAGTACTATAATATTTTCTACTGTATTCAGCTACACAAGATTTTCACTGGAAAGGACTTTCAGGATGACTAGTCTGATTCAATGAAAAGAGGATTGGATTTGGAGTCAAAAGACCTTAGTTCAAATGCTTACTTTACCTTTTACTACCTGTGCTGTATGACTTGTTCTCATTCTAGTCATTGTAAAGTGAGGAGATTTGACTAGATGACAGACAGCTAAGGAAATTTCCAGCTCTTAATCTATGAACTGCTGAATCTGGGTCCAGTGCTTTTATTTTGTACATGAGGAAATGTCAGAAGAGAAATAACTTGCCCAGGGTCACAGTAGGACTAAAACCCAAGTCTACTCTGAATACTTAGAATGATCCATGACTTCCAGATTACTGGTCCTTCTTCTAAGGTTGTAGAACAAATCCCTTTGATGCCTGCTCATTATATTGTGACCTTCTCAAGAAATTTTTCTAAGATACCCATGTGCTACTGTGTGTCCATCTATTATGTCTTATTTTTCCAAGGCACTTCCTTTATGCATGTCTTTAGTACCATTTTAAACTCTTTATCTTGCATTCAAGGTAGACTTAATAGGTTCTGCTTAACCCCTTCATGTATTTTCTTTCCAAAGCTAGTCAAGTTATTTGTCATTTTAGTTCAGTAATTTTTATATTCCATACTGGGAAGCAATATCATCACCTATACATAAAACTAACATAAAACCTAAATGAGTGAACAATTCATTTCCCCTACACAATCAATTATTTTATGTGGAGATTTCTTGGATGAATGCTGAGGACAGATAATAAGATAAGCCCCCAAATCCAGGAGTAAGAGGTAAAACAGCTGGATTGCATTTTGGAAATTACTGGGAATTTATAATGACTCCAAAATGTTCACCTCTAAAAAAAGGTCTACTTTCCAACTTTAGGTACATTAAGAGATAAATAGATCTTCAAAGGTAGGTAAATCACCTTTTAGCATTGTTTCTATGGGAAAATATGTTCCAAGTTCCCCCAAAACATTCTAGTGAATCATTTTCCAGAAAATAACCTGTCTATATATTGGGGACCATTTATATTTAAATGTACTCAAAATAAAATAAAATATAGAAATGTAAAATCCCATTTGATGCAAAACAAACACAATATTTTTGGTCCATCTATGTGAGGAAAAAAACAAAGAAAAACATATGGATATAACTGCTCAGTTATCATAACTTTCCCCCATTTGATGAGGGTTCCAAACTTTAACAAACCAATCTTCTTTTAATTGTATGCCCAAGTTGGAACCAAATGAAATGGGAAAATTATTTTTTCCCCTAAAGGAATGTGTTTAATGAATAGCCCTTTCCCTAAAAGAAACACTTAAATAATAGACGATTTGTCATGATATTTCAGTGGAGGTGAGAATATTGATGGAAGGAATCATCTAAAAATTAGAACAAAAAAGACAAGGAGAGGTGTGGTATAGTGGCTAGAGATCCAATCTCAGAATCAGGAAGACCTGGGCTTATGTCCTGTATTTAACATACTGTTTCTGAAACCCTAGATAAGAGTCACTTAACCTTGCAGTGGCCCCAGGAAGTTCTCTGAGACTAAAGATTGAAAAACAGTTGCTGATCTGTACTGCTAGAGGGAATGTCCTCAATGGGATTTCTTTATACCAAGAAAATCATTGATCTAGACTGTTAATAATAATAACAGAAACTGAAATTTGCTTTAAACTTTATAGAATTATACACATATGATCTTATTTGAACCTCATAATATCTGGGTAACGTAGGATTCTCTTATCTCCATGTGACAAACTCAGAGTTAAATAGCTAGTTTAAGTTCCAAATTTGAACCCAAGTCTTCCTTTTATCTATTGTGCCATGCATGCTTCTCAGTATATTAACAAATGGCAACAATTTACACTATAAGCCACTTCATTTTAAGGTTTGCTTATGTTTCATGTGACTAATAGTCTAGCTATAAGAGGTCTCAGTGCTATCCTTTGTTTTTCTGTATATTTAGTTAAAACTGTTGTCTCTAGGTCCAATTTATTCTAAGATCTTAAAAATCACACATTTTTGGAGCTAGAAGGTCTCTTACAGGTCAACTAGTATAACCACCCAATTTTATTAGAGGTGAAACTAAGGCCAAGGAAGATTAAAAGATTAGCCCAAAGACAAAAGAAGTTAGTGGCAAAGCTGAGAATTAAACCCAGTTTTCTCAGGTCTCAGTTCAGTGAGAGCTTTTCATCATACAAAAACTCAATTCAGAAGTCACTTGGTTGACAGTGAACTCTGTCCATGTCACCTATGAGCTTTCTTTCCAAATCCAGTGGTCTTTTCAAAACCTTTTTGACCTTTCTGCAGCACTTGACACAGCTTACCACTCTGTTTATTTCTCCTCAATACTGCCTCCTACCTGTGTTTTTGCGACATTGGTCTTTCATGGTTCTTCTACACCTTATCAGTTCCATCTTTCTCTTTTTCCTTTTCGGGATCATCATTCATGTCCCCACTCCCTATAGATGAGTATATTTGGGGTTTCTGTCTTGGGTGTTTTCCATTTCTTTACACTTTCTCTTACTCATCACTCCCAATGTGCTCTACTATCTCCTCTATGCAGTTGACTCCCAGACCTATGTATCCAGTCTTCTTATGTCTCTCTTCAGCTCTAGGCCTGAATCTCCAACAATTTGCTGGACATCTCCATGTGGATAGGCTTCTCAGACTCATTATGTCCTAAACAGAATTCATTATCATTTCCCCTAAACCCACCCCTCTCCTAAATTCCTTATTATTTATTTATTTATTTATTTTTAGTGAGGCAATTGGGGTTAAGTGACTTGCCCAGGGTCACACAGCTAGTAAGTGTGTGTTAAGTGTCTGAGGCCGGATTTGAACTCAGGTACTCCTGACTCCAGGGCCGGTGCTCTATCTACTGAGCCACCTAGCTGCCCCCTAAATTCCTTATTTTTGACATGTACACTCCCATTTGTCCAGTTACCCAGGTTCAAATCTAGGAAACATCTTTGACTCTTTTTTTCTCTGATTCATCCCCCAAGTTGACAAGTGCTTTTAATTCTGTCTCTAGATCTTCTTCTCTATCTGTCATTCACATTCCTTTCTCTCCACTCACCTGGATATCATCCTAGTCCAGGCTCTCATCATCTTTCACCTGGATTATTGTGATAGTCTCCACATTGGTTTCTCTCTATCCAGTGATCCCTCCAATCCATCCTTCACTCAGCTGCCAAAGTGATATTTCTAAAGTGTGGCCTTGTCATTTCCCTGCTCAAGAAGCTTCAGTGGCTCCCCATTGTCTTTAGGAATAAAATACAAATCCTGCTTTTTTGCTCTTAGAACCCTTCTGCATCTGGCTTTGACTTGTCTTTCTAGAAAATAATTATGCCTTACTATTCCTTCATGTACTCCACATTTCAGATAAATTGAACTACTTGCTATTCTTGATATTCAACATCTCTCTCCTGCTTTTTTAGAGACTGTCCTTGATGCCTAGAATATTCTTTCTCCTCACTTCTGACTTGACACAGTTCAAGTGCCATCTCATTCAAAAGGTCTTTCTTAATCTCCCTCAGTAGTTAGTACTCCCACCCCCAAGCTATGGTGTATTTATTTTGTATATATCCTCTATTTATTCATCTATGGATATGTGGTATTCTCAGAGAAGAATGTTAATTTCTTAAGAGCAGGGACTGTATACCTTACCGTCTGTGTCACCAGTTCCTGCTACATAGTAGGACTTTTAAAAAGTACTTACAGATGGATAGATAGATAGATAGATAGATAGATAGATAGATAGATAGATAGATAGATAGATAGATAGATAGATAGATGATAGAGTTGTATCCTTCCTACAGAAACCAATCAAGTTAGTTTGAGGTCATGCCTCCTTTCATAGAGGGTGAAGATTTGCCTTTGAGGGTCATGATCCTCCCCTGGGAGTGGGACTTAAGGGAGTTAGTGTGAATGAATGAACATATTGTTACTACAAATCAGTGAAAACTGACACATGGAAGTTCTCTGTTCTTCCATTCACCTTGGCTTCACTTCCATGGAAATGGAAACAGTGCTAATTTAAGGGTATATCAGGGAATGTGACCTGGGAAACATTGAGTAGTACCTACTCGACATTTGTGCAATACATGTATTTTCCTCTTGGACCAAACCATCTGAGATATGAATTCTGTTTCTCAACTGATTTACTGACCACTTGGTTCATGGCCCTTCTCTCCAGGGCAAGTTTCTAGACATATTTTCTTTCAAACTCTTAGCAATTTCATTTTCATTTTATCTTTAGCATGGTTTTGTTTATTCTTTGCTGTCTACTTAGTCAAAATGGAGATATTTTTCCATTTGTTTTTGGAATAAATTTTCCTCCCCACTGGGAAGCAGGACTTTAACTCTGTATCATGAATTATTCATGTTTTTTAAAATTACACTTGATAATGCTTTTCTCAAGTGACAAGGATAATCAAGAGTTAAAGATATTACCATCTAAGGTGGGTTAATTAAATCTCAAGCAATACAATAAGAATCTCAGAACTTGACCAGTTGTGCATGTTACTATTTATATTCTTTTGTATACTCCTAGGAATTTGCAACTAGGTGGCACAGTGGATAGAGTGCCAAGCCAGGAGTCAGGAAGATTCTTCTTCCTGAGTTAAAATCTGACCTCAGATACTTAGTAGCTCTATGAACCTAGGCAAGTCACTTAACCTTGTTTTCCTCAGTTTCCTCATCTGTAAAATGCTCTAGAAAAGGAAATGGCAAGACTATCCAGAATCTTTACCAAGAAAATCCCAAATGGGATCACTGAAAGCTGTACATGACTGAACAACTACAAATGGAATTTGCAAGATGACTGTGGGGGATAGAAGTTGCAGAGAAGGAAGTCTAGGTGATTCCAATAGTGGCCTAGGTAATACACACCTATTTTCAGTGAACTTGATGTTGATAATGAATATACATCCTTCTATCTATTTATTTTTGGTGGGGCAATAAGGGTTAAGTGACTTGACCAGGGTCATACAGCTAGTGTCAAGTGTCTGAAGCAGGATTTGAACTCAGGTCCTCCTGAATCAAGGGCTGGTGCTTTATCCACTGCGCCATCTAGCTTCCCTCATGAATATATATCCTTAGGGCAGGTAGGTGGCTCAGTGGATTGAGCATGGGGCCATGGAGTCAGGAAGACTCTTGAGTTCAAATCTGGCCTCAGACACTTACTAGTTGTATGACCCTGGGCAAGCCACTTAACCTTGTTTACCTTAGTTTCCTAATCTATAAAATGAACTGAAGAAGGAAATAGCAAAACAATCCAGTATCTCTGCCAAGAAAACCCCAAATGGGGTAATGAAGAATTGAACATGACTGAAATGAAATACACCCTTAATGCTCAATATTTTAGAAACTGTATTTGGGACTATTCAGCTGCTAATTATTGCCTGGTTTTTATCAGCAGGTAGGGCACTGACCGCCAAAGTTATATACTTCCAAGAATTATTCCATATATTGGAGATGTGCTTCAGCAAATCTCAGGTGACATAAAAGTAGGAATAAGGCAAAGCTTATTCAGAGGTTACAATAAAACAATATGAACATGGATGTATGATGCCATTTTGTTCTGGAAGATTTTGGAGCTTCCTGACTTTAATAAGCTGTAAATTCTTCGGATCTCCATACCAAATGCTGGGGACCTTCAACTTGTTCCCACTAGATAGTGATCCCTGTTGAGTAGGGTTTCCCATTTTCTAACATAAGCCTAGTTAAAAAGATCTTTGACCAATGAGGAAAATGGAATAATTTAGGTCTCATGGAAACTAGTATTTAGAAAGTACATGATATGACTAACCATGTCGGCATCTAGTACATGCTTAGTTTCCCTGTCATTTAAACTGACCCTTCACTCCCAGTCTGCACAGGATTAGCTTTGAAATTCTATTTGTGTTCAAATCTATGGATTTTCTGTTTCCTAGAAAAACTCAGAGGTAATATGGAAATAAAAATGGAAAGGGAGTCAGGGTGCTGGAATTATGAACTAAAGGAATACTGAAATAGTTAGGATATACAAAAGTATAAACGACTGAGGCAGGGGATGCTTCTTCTGCAGCTGGGATCTAGATACTCCCAAATAGGGCAATATTCTCAAATACCCTGATGTAGTTATTGACCTTCAAGTTAAGAAAACGATCATATTTATGTCTAATGGTAGCCATCTCTGGGGTTAGGGGGAAGGGGGGAAGAAGAAGAAGAAATAGAAAAGAAAGCTACATGACAACTTTTTATATTTAAAAGGAATAGTAAGTTGTGCATAAAGATTTGCAGTTTCATGCACAATCAAGTTTTTATATCCTATTCTACTATTTTATGGGAATGCTTGTTTTATTTCTTAAGTTCAGAGTAAAAGAAATTTTAAAAAGATAAAAGAAACCTGGGTCTTATTCTCATTCTTTCTGCAAAAGAGTCATGTGACTTTGGGCAAGACAGTTAACCTCAATGGACTTTCGTTTCCTCATCAGTAAATTGAGGCAGTCTAGATGATGCATATTACCCCTTTATTCTACATTATCTTTATTACCCTTTGAGGCAGCAATATGGTACAACAGATAGAGTTTGGGGCTCCAAGTGAGGAAAACCTGAGTTCAAATCTAGCCTCAGCGACTTATTAGTCATTTAATCTCTGCATCAGTTTCATCAACTGTAAAATGGGGATAATAATACCTCCCAGGGTTATTGTAAGGATCAAATGAGATGACATTTGTAAAGCTATTAGCACAGGAAGATACTAAGCTCTTGATAAGGCCTTCCTTCCCCTCCCCTCCTAACTTAAGCAGAAATTTGAAAAATGACTTAATAGAATAAAATAAGCTTTGTAGTCATATTCTGCCCTACAGGGGCAGTGGGGAAGGGATTGACAAGGAAGACTCCATAACATGATCAGATACCTATTTTCCTTAATGGAAAGTGAGCAAATATTGTCTAATTTTGGCCATTGAAAGCAGAAGAAACTGCAGCATGTATGGCACCGGCAGCAGACTCTACACCTCCAGTGCTCAGCTTCCCATTCATTCATCTCCTGCTTGAATTCCAGTTCCATCTTAGAGCCCTGCTCCTGCTTGTCTTGCAACAATCAGCAATTCACTCCTGACTCTTACCTAGTCAAGCACTCCTCCTACTCAGCAGCCAATGAAGGGATCACTGTCATCATTTCAAAGTCCCCATATACTTCAGCAGAGAAAGCAGAATATGGCCTGATGGAGCCAAGTTCCTAACACCTCTCCTGCCTGCAAGAGTATATCTCAAAAACCAGTTATGAATGTACTGAAGTAGCAGCAAAAATATACAAGTTTCTGTTATCATTGAAATATAATACTATTTATAAACTTAATTGGCAAATAGCCCCAAGCTCACCAAAAAGTCCTCTTTGTAAATCACTGTATAACAGTTTTAATGTGAAGAGCTGGTGTCATCCCTATCATGCCACAACTGTTAGAATAAATGTTCCTCCATCTGTACAGTATCACATTGGTTTACCAGCACATAGAGCACTTGATGCCAAGTTGTCTGTTAAGGCATAAGGAAATGACTCTTTGGGGCCCCTTTGTATTTATCACCATTTAGGAGATTTAAAGTTCAAGAGGCCAGAACTCTGCTGTACCAGTTTCAATCCAAAATATTTGTTGTACATTGTGTGATGAACAATGGTGATAGACTTGGCTCTTTTTAGCAGTGCAACAATCCAAAACAGTTTCAAAGAACTCATGATAGAAAATGTTCTCAATATCCAGAAAAAAAGATCTGTGAATTATGAATGCATATTGCACCATAATGTTTCTACTTTTGGACAGGGTTTTTCCCCCTTCTTTTTTGAGGTTTTTCCCTTGTGCTCTGATTCCTCTTTCACAAGATGACTAATGTAGAAATATGTTTAATGTGATTGTACATATACAACCTATATCAGAC
The DNA here is from genome assembly GCF_019393635.1 of Dromiciops gliroides. NCBI lineage: Eukaryota > Metazoa > Chordata > Mammalia > Microbiotheria > Microbiotheriidae > Dromiciops > Dromiciops gliroides. The sequence continues at coordinate 452,563,294 of NC_057863.1, forward strand.
TGCTTTCCATCTTGGGGAGGAGGGAAGGAAGGGAGGGTGGGAGAAAAAATTTGGAACTAAAAATCCTGTGAAAACAAATGTTGAAAACTATCCTTATATGTAACTGGAAAATAATAAAATACTTAAAAACAAAAACAAAATACTTGTTGTAAATGAAGGTGGAGGGTAGAAAGAAGGGAAACAAAGAGGAAGAAAAAGAGGCTGTTTTTTTCTTTTCCCAGGGAAAAAGACTTCCATTCTCAGGTGTAAATATTAACCTTGTCTTTCATGTATATAACTATAGTTTAGAGACTATTCACTTGGCATGAGAATCAAAGCAAATAGATTTTAAAATCAATAAATTTTGATTTATTAAGTAATTTAGAGATTGAAAGAATACTTACTGGTCCACAAAACCCCTCAACCAGATAAATGGATGAAATATCTATTTAAATACACATTTTTATTTCTTTTTTAGATAGATACTACTTATTTTATTTTTTTAAATAATAAAAGCATTTTATTATTTTCCAACTACATGCAAAGAGAGTTTTCAACACTTGTTTTCATAAGACCTTCAGTTCCAAATTTTTCCCCCTTCGCCTCTCCCCAAGACAGAAAGCAATCCAATATAGGCCACATATTAAATACAATTTTTAAAAAATTATTTGAACTCTGTTTAGTATTAGCAGTCAAGATTAATATGCTTATTAGACTCACATTTAGCTTTATTTTTATATGTTTGAGGGTAGACTGAGGGTTGATGTTTGTTTTTTAATGGAATAAATTGCTTATTGATGTTTTCTTCTGAATGACTGGGAATAGACCTATATATTCCATTTCTTGCAATTATAGTACATGGCCATTAAAATGCTTCCTGTAAGTAAGAAGCCTTCAGTTTAACATAGTTGAATTTTAATTCTCCAGTCTGGCTTTCTCTTTGTTAGCTTGATTAAACAAATTAATTTTTCCCATGATTATAAATTAGCTTTCAATTTTGTTAAGATTTTCTGAGCTTCAAAAATAGACTAGAATTATCTTTGAGACCTCTTTTCTCTAAAAAGGAGGGTTAGTGTTACATAACATGAATATTTGTGGGAACATCGTAGTTTATATACATACCTACTCAATATCTAAATGAATTTCTGATCTCATTACTGTGGAAATTCCCTTCAAGAAAGATCACAATTCATCCATTACCATCCATCTCATGGAACTCATGACCATATACTTTCATATATACATAGCACATGCACACGCACACATACGCACACACACGCACGCACGCACATGCAAATTTTCTTAGTTTTCTTTATTTTTAATATTTACCTTTTTAAAATTTTGAGTTCCAAATTCTCTTCATCCCTCCCTACTTTCCCCCACTCATTGAGAGGACAAGTAATACAGTATCAAATATACATTTGAAGTAATGACAAAAATGACAAGAAACATAAAGAAAGTAAAAAATACATATATGCTTTATTTGGTATTAAGAACTCATCAGATCTCTCTCTGGATGTGGATAACATTTTTCATCATGGGTCCTTTGGAACTGTCTTGGATCATTGCATCGATCAGAGTAGCTAAGTCTTTCACATTTGATCTTTGTTATGTAATGATTGGAATGACGCCACCTGCTGGAGACTTACTATAAGAAAGCTCCACCATGAGGGGAATGCCTCTGAGGGCAAGGCATGCGGTTTTTCCTTGGCATCAGGAAGTGACATTTGCTCATGGGTACTCTCTATCAAGGCTACCAGCCAATCAACTTGAGGAGTCATCCCTTTCTGGGAGGGACACATGAAGTAGGAAGCAGATGCTGCGGGAGGAATGCTCTCTCTTTTTGGTATCTGACTTGGTGGTGATGGCAGAGAACTACACAGAGGAATTGAGGAGAGGACTACACAGAAAAGTTGAGGAAAGGACTTCACAGGAAAATTGAGAAAAGATAGGATTGCCAGGCTATAGGAATTCTGTTCTCAATCTTTCTCTTTCTATCTTTCCCTTAAAAACCTAAACTCATTTTATCAGTGATTTTAGTCAGTTTCCCCCAAAACTGGGGGGAACAGATTAGAACCCACATTTAGAATTTTAAATTACACAGTTACAATACTGCTGTTACTGACACATGACTTTTTTTTCTTTTTTTTCCTCTGTTTAGAATTTATTTTCCAAATTACATGTAAAAACAAATTTTCACATCAGTTTCTTAAAACTTTGTGTTCCAACTTCTCTTCCTCCCTCCCTTCCCACCTCCCACCACCAAGAACTCAAGCAATTCAATATAAGTTTTACATGAGTAGTCATGGAAAACATCTCCACATTAGCCAGGTTGTGAGAGAAAACAGATAAAAACAAAACTTCAGAATGAGGAACTGTCAAAAAAAATGCTTCAATCTGTTTTCAAATACCATCAGTTCTTTATCTGTAGATGGATTGCAATTTTCATAAGTCCTTCAGAGTTATATTGGATCAATGCCTTGCTGAAAATAGTCACATGCTTCTCAGCAGATGATCTTACACTATTGCTGTTATTTTGTATACAGTACATTCCACTCTGCTTCAGCTCATGTAGGTTTTTCCAGGTTTTTCTGATAGCATCCTGTTCATCATAACTTTTATATAATACCTTAAACTTGACAAAGAATTTTCTTCACGATAGCCCAGCAAAGTAGAGACCATACATTTTGCCATTATAGTCAATCATCATAACTATTTCCCTCCATTCTGTTCCCTTCCCATGATATTTACTCTATTTTCTATCTTCTTTTGCCCTATTCCTCCTCAAAAGGGTTTTGATTCTGACTTCTCCCTCCCCCACTCCACCCTCCCTTCTTTCACCCTTCCTTCCTTATCCTCTTCCCCTCCTACTTTCCTGTAGGGTTAAATAGATTACTCCTCCCAATTGGGTGTGTATGTCATTCCCTCCTTGAGCCCACTCTGATGAGATTAAGGTCTTTGAGCCAATTCTGTGTTCTAAATTTTTCTTCCTCCCTCCCTCCTCAACCTTCCCTATGTAATCAAGGAATTCAATATGTCATACATATGACACACAACTTTTCAATCAACTAACCTGAGCATGACTTATTATCAAAAATTTAATCCAGATCATAGAATCATAGATATAGAGCTGGAAGATACCTCACCTATATAACACTCCCTTCTCATTTTAAAGGTAAGGAAACAGAGGCCTAGGGAGGTTAAGAGACTTGCCCAAGGTTTCATAGGTTGTAAAGAAAGAGGTGAGATTTGAACCCTAGTCCTAGACTTTAGAGTAATGATCTTTCTATTTTACCACATTCCATCTTTTCAAATCTGTTTTAAAATAGTGTTAAATTTTTATACAAGTAAATCTATAAGTAAAATAGTATTTTGTGTGTGTATGTGTATGTATATGTCTATCAATAAAAATGAGGAATTTGCTATTTTATTGCTCTGGGTCCACCTGGCTGTTACATAGTAGATAAGAGTTACTTGGGGAGCAGAGAGGTTAGGAGACATGTCCATGGTCACTCAGGTTGAGAACCCCTTCTTTCTGACTCCAAGTCCAGAATTCTACTTAATAATTCTATCACTATATAACAACTTAAATTATGCATATAATTGAAGATTAACTGAAACAAAATACCATATATAAGAAGAAAATATTTGTTCTTTTTTAAAAATATTACTCAAAAAAATTTTAGGAAACAAACAAGGCTTTTTTTTTTTCTTTAGGTATTTGAACAAATTTTCTCAGTTTGGAAGACTGTGTATGTATTTGGTTCATAATATCATCTTTTCTTTCCTTCTTACAATTTCCTACTTAGTTTCCATTTCTTTGTGCTGGATTCCATTTAAGAAAGCAATGGAATCTCTTGGAATCTCTAGAGAATGTGCAGTGTGTGATGTTAAACATATCTCAAGAGCTATTTCTGTTGCTGCTTGGATTGTTTGCTTCAGACAGGTGGAACAAGTGATAATTGTGGGCACCTGACTTTGAATCTTTCTGACAATAGAAATCCAAGGGGACACATATATGTTTGCTATTTCTAACTTTTCTTAAAATACATTTGTACAACAAAATTTAAAATTATGAATAAAGAATACAGGCATCTATCCTTTTGTGAAGTAATGAAGGTCTGTTATTGTTTAGTTGTTTTTCAGTCTTGTCTGACACTTCATGACCCGATTTAGGTTTTTCTTGGTAAAGATACTGGAATGGTTTGCCATTTCCTTCCCCACCTTATTTTACAGATGAGAAAATTGAGGCAAACAGGATTAAGTGACTTGCCCAGGATCACATAGGTAGTAAGTATCTGATGCCAGATTTGGGCTTAGGAAGAGGAGTCTTCCTGACTGTAGGTCCAGCACTCTATCCACTATAATATAGGTATAGCCATTGCAAACATTTCCAGTAGCATTCATCAATGAAGCACTTACTTAGATTCTTAAATAGCAAACGTAGTAAAAATAAACTTAAACTACATGAGCTTTGTAAGGAAATAAATTGTAGGAACTTAGATCATATCTCTTTCCTAGGCCATGCATAAAAATGATTTGGGGGGTAAAATTTAAATTTTTTCTCCAGTAAATTGTAGTGAAAAGGGTTTTTTTTAATTGTTTTGAATCATGCACAATAACTAAGCATATTTCTCCCATGCTAAAGATGCAGTTTCATTATTCTTGTCGGCAAGCTCCTCCTGCATACAAATAATAATAATAATTTAAAGTGAAGATCCATAGCCAGGCAATGGGGAAGGAGGTGGGGGAAGGTGGAGAGGATGGAAGATATGCTTATTGAGATCTGCAAGAATCAGCTTTACTTACTGGAGGGTAATAATGCTGTTTTAATGTATTTTTTCTTTGCAAATTAAATTAGATGTTTTTTAGGGGAGAAAAACTCATAAAGGAAACAGCCTTGGAGATGTAATATGCTATACCATATTTAAATAATTAGACTTCTGTCTCATTGGAATGTATGTGCTCTAGGTTCGATAGTGATAAAAGCATGAATATTAGTATGATTAGGAAATTACATCATGTCACAGTGTAATTGATTGATTGATAGCTGAATGAAAACTAACCAGAAAGCATGGGGAAAGAGATGCCTGCTGCAGTTACTCAGGCAGAATTTTTGCAACTAACCCAGTTACAAGATTAGTAACTTCAATTCTCATCTTCCACATAAAATGAAATTGATATTGCCTCCTTTTGCTCTGGTGTGTGCAAGTGTTTGTGTGTGTACATGCAGGCAAACACCCATGTGATCCCTTCTAGTCATTATAACAAGGAGAAGGAGGAAGTAAGAAGCTATTGAAATGTATTTTGCAATAGCTAATTGTTTTTGAAGATCTATCAAATGGACACTAGGTTACTAATTGCTTGTTAGCAATTAGAATTTGGAAATTTACTTTTTAGGGTTTGGAGTTTTGAATCATGTTGACAAAAGAGTTTAATACTCTCATTTGTCTCTGAGTACTTAGATTTTCTAAACATTTATACTTAGATTTTTAAAATAATTGTCATGGTTTATGGTTTTAATATTTGCCATTGATTATGCTCTTTTAAAAATTCCTGTTCACACAAGTCTTTGGTGACACACACTACTGTAGAAAGACTGTGGCAGAGACCACTGCAGGATTCCCCATTTCAAAGCTGAACCAATATTCACCATTGACATATTCATTCATCTGTGCAGGGTCATTGGAAATCCTCTCTCTCTAGTTTTTCCTTCCCTTCAGGGAGCAATGCTTAAAAGAGCAAACCCCTGGTGTGAAGAGATAGGAGAATTCTGAGCACAGCCAATGGTGCCAGGAATCGAATTAAAGTTGTCCATTTGCAGATGACTGTATATTGGAGCTCCCAGCCCATGGAAGCAGTGTTTTCTGTTGAGGCTTTTGTTTACTTGAAACTCTGTCAGTCGCACTTCAATTTAATTTTTTTTCTTTTTATGGCAAAAGTCATATCACGCCAAAATGTGCCAGAAGGGTAAAAACACTAAGATATGTGTTGGTCTGTGTAGCTAAAGCATTTTATTAGATTCCTAAGGTTTGCTCAAGGAAAAATAAAAATTTTAAAGCTCTGTGTGTGTGTCTTTGAAAAGATTTGTGCACCATGATCTAGTTGTAGAAAGGTAAATAATTACTGAATTGACTGCTCTTTCTGGGAGTTTAAAACTTGTCACTTTTTTTTTGCTGTTGTTGACACCACCAGATCTGTTTTGGCATAAATCAAATTTTGACATGACTGAACCTACAATTTTGTCTTATCTTCACATGCATTATCTTTTCTAAGTAAGAGGCACTAGAAAGACGTGAGTTGCCATTAAATCTTAAATGCCTGAAGTCAACACTAAAGATGTTTTCTTTCTACAGTTTGATTTCCTTTGTTTCATAGAAGACACTGTGGTTGAATTTATCTGGAAAAGTTAAAATTTGTCAGAATGAGATATTTGAGGAAAGATTTGAAAACTCTAGGAAAAATACATACAACTTAGGAGATAAAAATACAAGAATAAAAACACTTTATCCAACTCTTTCTTTTTTCCTTTTTTTTTTTTTTAGTGAGGCAATTGGGGTTAAGTGACTTGCCCAGGGTCACACAGCTAGTAAGTGTTAAGTGTCTGAGGCCGGATTTGAACTCAGGTACTCCTGACTTCAGGGCTGGTGCTCTATCCACTGCACCATCTAGCTGCCCCTATCCAACTCTTTGAATGGAAACTATGGCTCAGTTTTTTGCTAACTGTATATATTTTACATGCATCTAGTTCTTTGGATGTTGTCTTATTCATTAGAATGCCAACTCTTTGAAGAAAGGAAATGAGTTTTTGTCCCTTTTTGTTTTTTGTATCCCTAGTGCTTAGTACAGTGCCTGATGCATAGAAGTGCTTAATAAATTTTTTGTTGATTGCCTGAGTTGAAGTTAATAACTAGTTGGTTCCCTCTGCTTCCCAATTTGATTTAGAAAAAAACTATCCCTCTACATGATCAAGTGCTATATTTGATCTTTCCTGGTTTACGTTTTATTTTATTAATTGATTTTCTTTCTACAAAGTATGCGTGCAGACACAAAGTTTGTCGTGCTATGTGGAGAGATGTAGATAAGATTTTTATCATCATTATACATTAACTGAGTGCCTACTTTTTGTAGGCCCTCTGGTATGGCAAGCTCATACTACCTTCATTATAATATTGTTCTTTAGAGACTGGAAAGCAGGCATTTGAAGGTATTAAAGAGATGTGGTGGTAAAGCAAGCAGCTTAATCTAGCTGAGTGACCTTGCACAAAAAGAAGCTTGTACAGTAAGAGCCAAGCTTGTAATAAGGGTGAGGCACATTCTCAAACAACCCAGAGCTGATCTTAACCTATCATCCACAACGAGTATTCTGAGTATGCCTGGCACTGGTACCTTTGCTAGGTAGTTTATCATTTAAAGTAGAGTCAGAGACAGTTTGATCATTATAAGACTTTGCTATGTAATTGAGCTTGGAAGGACTTGAAATTTATTGGAAAAAATCTTTTAGCATGACTTTCTTTTTCTCAAAAAGGCAATGTTTATATACATATTATATATATATATATATATACACACATGTATTTATATAAATTTAAAAGTATACACATATGTAGACATATAAATTTATACATTCATACATAAATGCATGTATATGTGAATAATTATGTGTGTATGTATATACAATGTATGTGTATATGTGTTTTCCTACTCAGCAGCAGTTCCTATTAATGCACTCTTAAGGCATTCCCTCTCTTTAGCAATCCAGACCTTTATAAAAAATGTCATATCTGGTTACCTTCAATAGAAAGTGGCCCATCAAAGCTACCTTGGTGCAACCTTACCTCTTAAATATCAGTCTGTGCCCTCTAACCATTTGTTATCAAGTATCTTTTAGTTCAGTCATGACAAATTCTCTATTAATCTTGCTACAAATAGAATGAAAATGACATGGTTTCAGCTTCCTAGGTGTTTAAAATATAACATATCATACATATTTTGTAATATTTGGAAAGGATTTTTTATTTTATATTTGCAAACTCAGACTTTTTCAAAGGGAAGGCTATAGTGTTTTTTACATTAGAATAGGCAGAGAAGAACCTTTTTCAATAATGCAAATACCATCTTCTGATGGAGCATAATTCTCCCTTTCTAGGTACTGTTTTTCTGGTGATTTCAACAATTAAAAAACCTTGAATGTGTGAGTAGTGTATCTTTTTTTTGGCGGAGCAATGGGGGTTAAGTGACTTGCCCAGGGTCACACAGCTAGTAAGTGTCAAGTGTCTGAGGCCGGCTTTGAACTCAGGTACTCCTGAATACAGGGCCAGTGCTCTAACCACTGCGCCAAATAGCTGCCCCCGAGTAGTGTATTTCTAACAAAGGATCTAGGACCTTCCTCTTAACAATATAGCTATATCAGTTGGTCTGGATCAAGTATTATCTAACCATTGTCTAGACAGAAACTAAATCATATACGGTGTGTGTGTGTGGAGGACCTTATCTGATGGAACTTCCCAAATCAGTTTGAGTTTCCTCATCTGGAACACTTCTTCTCTGACATACCGCCTGCCCCCCAAAACTTACAAGCCAGCTTCATAGTCAATCAGGTCTGGTTGCTTCCCTCTCCCTTATTATGTGCATTGAATGAGGGCAATTGGCAGATCCAAATGAGGTCCACCTTAGCACCAGTTGTCGCATACCTCATATGTTCCTGAAATATACAATATTGAAATAGCTCTGTTTTGTAGCTACTGCTCCCCTTTGGGTGACTGACCATGATTCTTTCTGTCCATAGAAGTGAAATCCAAGAGAAATGTGTTCTCTTTTATTTGACACTCAAAGCACAGGATTAGTGTGATTAATATATATCATCTGATTAAATCCAAAACTTTAACCTCAGTATGTAGAGCTGGGAAAAGGCATTTGTCCATATTGGACAAGGTCACCTCCAAGATCCCCTCCAACTTTAAAACTATCATCCTTGGATCCTGAAACAAGTTTCAAAATATATATAGGCTAGTGTGTGTGGCGTGTGTGTGGCTTGTGTGTGTGTGTGTGTGTGTGTGTGTGTGCGTGCGCGTGCGTGTGATATGTATAGACCCAGGTGGGTGAGTTTGATCGATTTCCTCAACCCCACCTCACTGAAAGTATGTGATAAGATGCCTAATCAATCAATCTCATTTTTAGGTCCTAGACTAAGTGTGAAAAATCTTTGAAAGCCATTTGAAATGAAATGGTGCCTGCCAGACAAGAAGTATGTTCTAATTAGCCAGGGATGTTCCATCATGCCCTCTAAGTCCTGTATAAAAGTCTCTATCTAGTTATGGTTGAAGTTGAGGAGTTCCATAGAACTAAGATCCAGGAGGAAAAGAGCTTTCCAGCAAAAGTAGCTCTAAGTTGTGACAGTGAAGGGAGATACAGGCATACCTCAATGATATTGAGGGTTTGCTTTCAGACCACCTCAATAAAACAAGTATCACAAAAAAAGTGCAGCACATAAATTTTTTGGTTTCCCAGTGCATATATTATACTATACTGTAGTCTTTTAAGTGTGTGGTAGTAGTATGTCTAAAAAAATTTACATACCTCCATTAAAAAGTACTTTCTTGGGGCAGCTAGATGGCACAGTGGATAGAGAACTGGCCCTGGAGTCAGGAGTACCTGAGTTCACATCCGGCCTCAGACACTTAATACTTAATGACTGAGCTGTGTGACACTGGGCAAGTCACTTAACCCCAAATGCCTCACTAAAAAAAAAAAAAATAAAAAAATTTAAAAATTTTAAAAAGTACTTTCTTGCTAAAACAAAACAAAACAAAAAAACCCCCACTAACCATCTGAGCTTCATTGAGTCATAATCTTTGTGCTGGTGGAAGGTCTTGCCTTAATGTTGATGGCAGCTGACTGATCAGGTTGGTGGTTCCTGATGGTTGGAGTGGCGGGGACATTTTTTAAATAAGACAACTATGAAGTTTGTCATATTGATTGCCTTACACTTAAACACTTATAGACTTATTGTTTATAAGCCTTAGAGTCTTATTGTTTATAATAACACTTAGGATTATTAATTGGCCTAATTTCAATATTGTTGTGTCTCAGGGAATAGGGAAGCTGGAGGAAAGGGAGAGAGGTAGTGTACTGCTGGTTCGTGGAGCAATCAGAAAACACACATTTATTGATTAAGTTTGCTGTCTTACACGGGTGCAGTTTGTGGCACCCTAAAACAATTACAGTAGTAACATCAAAGCTTGATGATCACAGATCACCATAACAGATATAATAATAATGAAAAAGTGTGAGATATTGGGAGAATTCTCAGAATGTGAGACACAGACACAATGTGAGAACATGCTGTTGGCAAAATGGCATCAATAGATTTGCTCAATGCAGGGTTGCCACAAACCTTCACTTTGTAAAAAACAAACAAACAACAATAAAAAACAACAACATTTCGTAGGAAGTGTAATAAAACCAGGTATGCCTGTATTAAGGAAGGTATCAAGGAAAGCTTCTACAAGCATGCAAGAACCATGCTGAGGGAGGTCCTGGGAAAAGGTCCATTCTTTCCATAGCTTCTCTTCCCAGTGCCTGTCTATCCACAGACTTATTTTTTTATTCAAATATTCCAGCCTTATTCTATTTGGTTCTTATCCTTCCCACCCATATGTTTTTAAAATTCATAAGGTACTTTTCTTGTCAGTCAGTCATTACCACTAGCTTCTTCCTTAGGCTGTCTCTCTGGATCACTGAATGGACAACATTGTTGTTAATGCTACAACAAGAATGATTTTTTTAGTTCACAGAATTTTATTAGAGATCTCATGGTCCAACCCATTAGCAAAAAGAATCCTCACTATGACATATCTGTAAGTGGTCATTCAGACTCAGAAGACTTCTAAGAGGGGAAGCTAGGTGGCACAGTAGATAAAGCACCAGCCCTGGATTCAGGAGGACCTGAGTTGAAATCCAGCCTCAGACATTTGGCATTTGACACTAGCTGTGTTACCCTGGGCAAGTCACTTAACTCTCATTGTCCTGCCAAAAAAAAAACTCAAACAGAAAAACAAAACAAAAAAACCAAAACTTCTAAGAATGAAGGTAAGTCATTTACTTTTTGGAAACCTCTAATTATTAGGAAGTTTATCCTTATACGAAGGCTAATTTTTCCTCTTTGCACCTTCTACCCATTACTGGTAAAATGATAAAGGATTCTGGCCCCTTCGAAGGGGCCAAACAGAACAAATCAGATTCATCCTCTACTTAACTGTCTTTCAAATATTTAAAAACAACTACCAGTCATGTCTCCCCTGAGTCTTCTCTTTTCCAAGCTAAATATACTTTCTTCAATCAATCTTCATATGACATGAACTTAAGGACTTTCCCTATACTGGTTACCCTTCAAAGCACTCACTCTCTTACTTATCAATGTCCTTCTTAAGTTGTGCTACCTAGAACTGAGCGCAATACTCCAGTTGACTTCGGAGTACAGTGGGACTATCACCTCCCTATTCCTGGAAATGGTGCCTCTCTTGCTGTGGTCCAAGATTGGATTAGCTTTTGTTAGCAACTACATTAAATTTATTTCTCATTTTGGGCTTATATTACACAAAAACTTCCAGATCTTTTTCAGAACAATTATCTCTCCCATTTTATACTTGTGAAATTGACTTTTTTCTTTCATTCTACCCAATTGCAAGATTTTATAGTTATCCATACTGAATTTAATCTTATTAGTTCAGCCCACTACTCTAACCTGTCAAAATCCTATTGGTACCTGACCCCTTGTGTTAGCTATTTCTCCCAGACTTGTGTCATCTGCAAATTTGGTGAGTATGCCATCTATGCCTTTATCTAATTCACTGATTAAAAATGTTTAATGGTCTAGGATAAAGCACAGATCACTGGAGTATGCTATTGGAGACATCCTGCCACATTGACAAGTACTGTTGAACCATTAACGATTAGTCTTCTACCAGTTTTAAATCCTTCTGATTGTATTACTGTATAGTCCACATGTCTCTATAATCTTCCCAAAGTTTTCCTAAAATCCAGATAAGCTATCTGTACACCAGAGGTGTCAAATTCAGTGCCATGGTACAAAAGTCCCAAGCTATAACAGGAACCAGATTAAAATGTAATTGGGAACTATTTAACAAAATAAATGGAAATAGAGGGTAGCTAGATGGCACAGTGGATAAAGCACTGGCCCTGAATTCAGGAGGACCTGAGTTCAAATGTGGCTTCAGACACTTGACACTTACTAGCTGTGTGACCCCGGGCAAGTCACTTAACCCTCATTGCCCCGCAAAAAATAAATAAATAAATAAATAAATGAAAATATAACATAGAAAGTGTTAATTTGTGGTTTTCTAAGTCAATATACTGCCCACAGAGATTTCTTTCTATTTGAGTTTGATACCATCACTCTATACCACTCTTTCCTCTATTAACTTAGTGATACTGTTTAAAAGAAAAAAAGGAAATAAGGTTTGTCTCAGTTCAAATACCAGTTCTTAATTAAGCCATGTCACCTCTTAGTAATTATCTCTTCCCTTTCTAAATGTTTTCTCCTTGAGAGCAAGAACTTTCTCACTTTTTCCAAATCATATCCTAAGTGCTTAGCACAGTGCTTGGCATCTGCTTTTTCACTCATTTGTTCATTTGCAGCTTTTTAGATCTCTTCTAGAACTTTGCCAAGAGTCAAAGCCAGCTCAGTACCCTATAGTTTATTGACACTATTGTCTTTCCTTTTTCTTTCTTTCTTTCTTTTTTTTAAAATCAGAGCATTTGCCCTTTTCTAATCTTGTTGTATATCTCCCATTTCCCATGATCTTTCAAATATCACTGAGCAGTGGCTCAACAATTACATCTGCCAGTTTCTTCTGGACCTGAGGACATTGTTCATGGGGACTAGGTGACCTGAATTCATTGAGGGTTACTAGGTATTCCCTTATTGGCTCCTTAGTACTTATCTTGAGTATCATCTCCCAGTTAGTAATTTTTGTTTTGTTGCTTCTAGTATAAAGGTTATTCTCCTTTGCAATTAAAAGAGGGGGTGGGGAGAGAGAAGAAGCATTAAGCAATTCTTTCTCTCTGTTATCAGTTGTCATTGTTCCATTGAACCCATTCCCATCTTTGGCCCTGTTTTTTCTGCCACTATAACTTAAATTTTAAAAAATTCCTTGTTTCCTGTACCTAATGAATTCTATCTCAGGAAATCCTGGAGTGTAATAGAAATATCCAAAGACCTGAGTCCAAATCTCAACTCTTCCATTTCCTATTTGAGTAACATTAAGCTAGTCATTTTTACCTCTCAGGGTATTATTTTCCTAATCTATAAAATGAAGAGGTTGGCCTAGACAAGCTCTAAGATCCTTTCCAGCATTCTATAGATTTATTTGATCCTCAAAGTAGTACTATAAGGTCATTTTGATGGTCATATTTATGAAATAGTAAGTAACTCAAATATCTGTGTCTAACATAGAATCTTAGAATTGCAACTGTTTTCTGAGTTCATTTTGTCCAATACACAGACTCCGAAAGAATCCAATCTAAGGCATTCCTGACAGTAATACAGCTTTTATTTACATTAATTGGAGTAATGAAGTTTTCCAGTGTCACCTGTTCCATTACTGGAAAATTCTAGTCAAAAAGAATTTTTTAATGGTCAAAATCTGCCTCCCTTTAACTTCTACCCATTGGTCCTAATTCCATATCCTTCTGGAATAATGTAAAGCAAATGTTCATTAAATTCAGTTGACTTCTTTTCCTAATGAGGAACTCAAGCATAGGCTAAAATTATAATATCATATTCCTTCTATAAAAAGAACAATGAATTTGGAACTAAAAGACCTGTATTCTAATCCGTGGTCTTCCATTTGTTAACCATGTTACTATGCGCAGGTTGATAGATCTGCTCTAGTTTCTTGTCTATAAGATGGAGATGATATATACCGCATTGTTTTATTTTAAAACTCAAATGAGCTAATGCAATTTTAATATATTTTAATTAGATGCATTTTTTAAAATTTGATATAAAAATACACTGGAAATGCTTGTTGAATTTGTTGGAGCATGGGGAAGATTCTTCTCCTTGCCGGGGCCTAACTCTCTATTTGTAGTTTTGCTTGCTTGTTTGTTTTTTTTCTCTCTCTTCTGGGACTTTACCACTTATATATCAATGTAGTAGCAGTGTTGTATCTATCAGTGGGTAGCAATGGATAGCTGTCCCCTACCATGTAGGGGCTTCAATAGCTCTCACCTGGGCATATTGACATCTGCTTATTCTCTGGGTTGACTCCTGTACTCTAACTTCCCCTCATACTTGCAGGTGTATGTTCTAAGAGATGGATCACCCCCACACAGTTATAAATTTATTGAAGTGAAATACACTCTCCCTACTCATTACTCCCTTTTGAGCCCCCACCTCTCTCTATATATATATTCATAATAATGACACACTAGGTCCTCAGCATAACCATTTTACCTATTGATAAGTTGAAATTAATAGTGTCATAAATAATCCTATATTAAAGCAAGTGCACAAAGAATAAGATACATTGCAACCCATACATTAACCTTCCTCTAATTCTCAACAATGAACTCAGAATCTGTGATGAAGAGTGAGAACACACAGTAACCTGGCAAGGGAAGATATTTGGTAGGAAAAAAAAACATAAAAAAAACATATTCTTGAGGTAACTCACAACTAAAGACTCTAGACTTTAATATAAAACTATACCCCATAAAGCAGCTTCTCTACTCACTGTTAATCTGTTGGTCCATCACTACTCTTTAGCTAGGCAAATCCTCTTCTTTCCTTTAACTGTAGCTTTTTACAAGTTCTTTCAACCTCCGATCACCCTTAAAAGGTCATTTAGAAAGTATTACCTCTTAATGTGAATAGCAGTTCACTTTGAACCAGAAAACTGCAAAGCTCATCAAACTGGCTATTCAATTCAGCCAATTGTTCACTCACCCAGTGTTGTTTAATCAGAACTAAGCTCACTGTGATGCAACTCAGGCTGAATTTTTTTTAATTAAGTTTTATTTTATTTTTTTTTCCTAATTAACTAAAATCTCGGGTTATTCCTTTAAGCAAGGCAAATAAACCTGGCCAGTTCTCTAGCATGCAAAGTGCAAAGCTTTTTTGTTTTTTTAATTCCTTCTCTAACCAGAGGTGGCCACAGAGAACAGGCCCCAACTCTTGGTTTCAGTGAAGAACAAATATTATCATGAAATAAATTCTCTCTCCCACCAATCAGACATCACTTAAGTAAATCCTTTATCTACAATTCTTCTGATGTTCCTACTTCCTTTTCAGTGGCTTAAGGGACTGCTTACTTTGAGTATCTTTTCACTTAAACCATAGGAACTCTCCAAATTTTCCTTTTAAAATTGGTAGTTTTTATGAGTCATACCTCAGTCTTCAAATATTTGTGATTTTTCTCTCTCTGATTTTGTCCTCTTTAGGTATTAAAAAAGTTATATGAAAATGAACTGAGGTAACATAATTCACTAAAGCTACAAGATAATCACAAGACCCCAACATGGTCCAATATATCATTTTGTGTCCTTGAAACTTTTTCTTTTTACTTCTTTTTATTTTTTAATAAGTAGAAATTCTCTACTTAAAAAAAAATCAAGCTCCGGCCCTGAAGTCAGGAGGACCTGAGTTCAAATCCAGCCTCAGACACTTGACACTAGCTGTGTGACCCTGGGCAAGTCGCTTAACCCTAATTGCCTCACCAAAAAAAAAAAAATCAAACTGTACAAATACAAGTGAGTGTAAAATTTACATGGTTTCCAGAGTGATTTGAATTTTTATATTTGAGTTTGTTCTCTATCTAAAAATGCTTAAATTCCATCTCAAAACATACATTTACCCTCATCTTACTAGTGTTTATTAAACAAGGCCTTTGCCTATTCCTTTTTTAGTAACAATGTTTATCTATATAATAGCAGCAATATTTTATATCCTTTGGCAGTTAATAATAACTCTTTTCTTTATTTAAAAATACTTCTGTCACTTTCACCAATAAACTGTTCCATGTGAATGGAGAAGTATCTTAAAGAGACAATTTCCCTTACATCTTCCCTTCTCTGTCTTTCATCTTCAATCTCTGCCTCTATCTTTCTTACTTTGCGTCTTCCTATGGTATCTATCTGTCTGTCTGTGTCTGATGCTCATCTCTACTGGCTTCTCAGCTACTGGTAAATATACTTAGTTCTCCCCATCTCTAAAAGCAAAACAAAACTTCTTGACCCTGCTATCCCTAAATCTTTCCTCAATTTTGCAGTATAACAACTCCTGGATAAAGACATCTTTACTCATTCATTATTTCTATTTTCTGACCTTCCACTCAATTCTCTGTTCCTTATAGTCTGACTTCTCATCCCACAAAACTACTGAAACTGCTCTCTACAAGGTTTCCAATGGTTTCTTAATGACCACATCCAATGGCCTTTTCTTAATTCTTAATTCCACGTTTTTTTCTTTTCAGCTTTTTGAGGCTGTTTATCACATACATACTCTCTCCTCCTTTGGGTTTTTTTTCCCACTTTTTCTCTATTGGTTCTCTTTCCTCTCCTTCTATTCTTTTTCTTTCTCTTTTTTTAAAGAAAGCAATCTGCCTCTTCACCCCTACCTGTGGATATCCCTGAAAGCTCTGTCCATGTCTCAATTCATTCTCCACAGCATCTTTCTTTGTGATTAAATCAACCTCCAAAGATTCATATGTCATTTCTATAGAGATGACTCCCATATCTGCATATCTAGTTTTACTCCCCTGAATACTAATCTATCGTCACCAATGCCTGCCTTCGTCAATAAGGTTTATTCACAGCCTCAACTTCCCATTATCTAATGAGTTGTCAAGTCTCACCAATCATACCTTTATATTTTCTGTCACACCTATCCCTTTGGGGACAGCTACATGGCATAAGGATAGAGCCCTGGGCCTCGAGTCAGGAAGACCAGGATTCAAATCTGAACTCAGACAGTTACTAGCTGTGTGTCCCTGAGCAAGTCACTTGACCTCTTATTATTCCAGTTTCAAATCTAAAATGAGGATGATAACAGAACCTACCTCCCAAGGTTGTTGTGAGGGACAAATGAGATAATATTTGTAAAGTGCTTGCCACAGTGCCTGCCACATAGTAGATGCTATATAAATTTTTGTTCCCTTCCCCCTCCCCCCTTTTCTTTTCTCTCCACTAACTTAGCTACCAATCTATTTCAGGTCTTCTATCATCTCTCACTTGGATTTTTACAATAGTTGTTCTTCCCATTTTCTGTCTCCTTTCTTCCTAATCATTCCCCATACAGCTATCAAAATATTCTCCATTAAGCACAAACCTGACTCCACCACTCCTCAGGAATCTTCAGTGGCTCCCTCCTTCCTCAAGGAAGGAATGTAAACTCCAATGCCCTGCATAATCTGGCTTTAGCCCACATATCAAGACATTTCAAATTACTTTTTTTATATATTCTTTGTTCTAGTACAACTTGCTTATTTCTCTGTATTCAATTTTCAATCTTCTATCTCTATGGCAGTCTTTATATGGATTATCTTCCATGCCTGGAGAGTAGTTCCTCACCTCCAACTCTTAGGAATCTTTAGCATCCTCAAGGCTTATGTCAGGAGCCACTTCCTTTGGGAAGCCTTTCCTAATCATCCTAGTTATTCCTGCTCTCTTTCCCCAAAATTTATCTTTTACTTACTTATCTCTTTAACTATTGTATCCCCCAGTAGAATGTAAGGTTCTTGAGAGCAGGTTCTTTGATTTTGGTCATTGTATATGCAGATCCTAGCATAGTCTTTCACATAATTGGCACTCAGTCATTGTTTCTCTGGAGAAGGAAATGGCAAACCACTCCAGTATCTTTGCCAAAAAAAAACTCAAATGGGGTCACACAGAGTCATACAAGACTGAAAACACTGAACAACACTATTTCTTGTTGAAATGATTAAGAATTCTTGCTTCCTTGTTATTCTGCATATATGTATATGTTTATATATGTACATATACATATATACATGCATACATACACATACACACACATACACATATATACTGAGCTTCACTTTCAAGATCCAAGAAATCATTTAACTTTACTTTCCTCATTTATAAAATGAGGGAATTAGATTAGATGATTTTTATGGTTTCTTCTAGCGCTAAATTCTGTGTTTATAAGGTGTTCTTTAAGATACCTAATATTTTGACTTGTGAAAAGTCCTCTCTAATTTATTAGGTCCCATTTTCTCAGTAAGTAAAATTTTATTCTTGATCTTTCTATGGACAACATTAATCTCCAGAAAAGCTTCTTGGTATAGGCCATATTGAATATATCAAGATGTGAATAATCAATCAATTGAAAAGCATTCATTAGTCCCTTACTATTTCAGGGACTTTGTTAATCAATCAGTGAAATTCCAATGGGAGAAATATATCCCAGGGACTCTGTTAATCAAATACAAAGCAAAAGCAAAAAAAAAAAAAACCAAAACCCCTGCCCTTACATTCTTTTTTTGTTTTGTTTTGTTTTGTTGTTGTTGTTGTTGTTGGGGCTTTTTGCAAGGCAATTGGGGTTAAGTGACTTGCCCAGGGTCACACAGCTAGTAAGTGTTGAGTGTCTAAGGTCAGATCCGAACTCAGGTCCTCCTGAATCCAGGGCCAGTGCTCTATCCACTGCACCACCTAGCTGCCCCTACCCTTACATTCTAATACAGGATACATACACATTTAGGGGCAGTTAGGTGGTGCAGTGGATAGAGCACAGGCTCTGAATTTGGGAGGACCCAAGTTCAAATCTCACCTCAGACACTTACTAGCTGTGTGATTCAGGGCAAGTCATGTAACCCCACTTGCCTTAAATATCCAGCACCATCCCCAGTCATCCTAATAGATATCTTGCCACTGGACCCATATGGCTCTGGAGGAGAGAGTGAGCTTGGTGACTCTGCACTGCCCTCCCTCACTTAAATCCAATTCACTGCAAGTCATGGTCATCTTCAAGAGTGAAGGACCAAAAAAAAAAAAAAAAGAGTGAAGGACAAACAACAACACCATACACAATTGCAAACCCCTGCCTTACCTCGGCCCCCCCTCCCCCCCCCAAGCTCCATCTCTCCATCAAGCATGTCCAGAAGTAGGTTCCTAAACTTCCATGCACTTCAGAATATCAGCTGAGCATGCTTCAAAGGGGGAGGCTGAAAGGAAAGAAGAGGGAATGCTATACATAAATTGGACGTGGGGGGAAAGACCTCTAGCAGGAGATAATGTTTGAGCTGAGTCTTATAGGAAGTCAGAGACTCTTAAGAGTTGGAATCTGGAAGGTAGAACCATCTAGGCATGGAGGACAGGCTCTGCAAAGGCTGGAGAGCAGAAATGGAGATTTGTGTTTGAGGAAGAATGCGTAGACTAGTATTCCTGGTTCAAAAAATGTGTGAAAGGGAATGATAATATTAAAAACAAAACAAAAAACTGGAAAGATAGGGAGGGACTATGTTGCTAAGAGCTTTGAATACCAAATAAAGGAATTTATAACTGATCTTAAAGATAAAGGATTCACTGGGTTTGTTGAGAGAGGAGTTAGATGATCAGAACTATACTTCAGAAAAATCACTTGGGTAGCTATGTGAAGGATAGATCATGCTCCCTACTTTCAGGGATTTGTCTTTTTATCAATTCTCATCTCCTCATTCTTAATACCTAGAGATAGGGAATGGAAGAAAATTTCCAAATTACCAAGTGTCTACTTTTTCTGAAGTGATCAGTATAGTACTGGTCTGCCAATAACAATTTTTTAGAGTAGTTCCTCTCTAGCCTATTCCCCAGAAACAGTCCCATAATGGTTTATAGGAGACTTTTTCTTTTCTTCCTTTCCTTCTTTCCTTTTTCTTTCTTTCTTTTTTGTAGGGAGTTCTAAGCACTGCAAGGACTTCATTGTCAATCTGTGGAATACTCAAGATCTTATTAACCTGTAGGCTTAAATTTTGTAAGAAAGATTAATGAAAACATGCTTACTTTAATGAAAATATAGAAGGTTTGTGCCAATTTGCCCATGAAAACATCCTTTGGGCCACATAGCAAAATCTAAAAGAAATAAGTGTTGAATGGAAGGGAATCAGAGCCAAATGCAATATTTGCTTATATACAAAATGATCCTCATTGTTTTATGTGATCAGTCAAAATATTGAAAGTTTTTGATATCTTGGAACCTCTAAGATTTCAATATATGATCAGCAGCATAGAATGTACATTCACTTTTTTAGAGCATTAGGTTGTCAGTCAATCCATAAACATTTAATAAGTGCTACTTACTATGTGCCAGGCTGGAAGCACCTAGATAGCTCAGTGGATAGAGCACTGGCCTGGACTAGGAAGAACTGAGTTTAAATCCAGTTTAAGACACTTATTAGTTGTGTGACCCTTAACCTCTGTTTGCCTTAATCCAGTTGAGCAGGAAATATTCCAGTATCTTTGCCAAGAAAACCCCATGGGCACTATGGTACAAGGGTCAGGAAGAGTCAGACATGACTGAACAAAGACTAACAACAATGTGCCAGGTACTGTGCTAAGCAGTGAAGATACAAAGAGGCAAGATAGTCCCTGCCCTCAAGAAGCTTACAGTCTAATGAAGGAGACAATAAGCAAAAAAAATATATACAAAGCAAGCTACAAACAGGATAAATAGGAAATAGTGAACAAAGGTCAAGCACTACTAGCATTGAGAGGAGTTGAATAAGACTTCCAGTAAAAGGAGGGATTTTATTTGGGACTTAAAGGAAGTTGGGTCATACAGAAATTATGTGCTATTTAATGCTGTTGGAGGCCAGGCCTAATTCAGGTTGGTGTGGTGGTTTAGGTATGGAAATAGAATCAAGTGAGACTACTAGACTATCAAAAAGTTAAGAAAGGGTGTTTTCTTAGCCATAGCATGGAAAGACTATTTATCAAGGATACAGCATTGATTCAGTTGAAATCCATTTCTAAACCTCCATGTTGACCATGTTGGTACAGTGGTCTTTCCTATAAGGGAGTGACTTCTGCCTACTCCTGAGCATGCTTTTGTACTTAGACCACTAGAAAACTTCATGAATGGACTGAATGTTAATCCCCTGGTGGCAATTAAGTCTTGAGGACAGTTTCAGTACTTTTAAAGGAACAAGTAGCCTACCCTATGGAAGGATTTAGGGGTCCATTCCCTCAATCACCCTTACTACAAAATGAATAATAAATAAGATGCTATTTACTGGTATTTTTATCAGGCAAGAACACATTTCTATTAAACCAGTAAGTTAAAAGCTTTTAAAAAGGCATGGAAAGGGGGAAAAATTCTTTTATCAGTTTAGAAGTCTTTGAAAGCTATTGAATAAAATGGATTGAATTTGCACCGGAAGTATATTGGGCTAAGCTGGAATCAAACTTTTGAGAGTTTTGCAACACTACACTAGAGAAAGAGACCAATTGCAACCAAGACCCCAAGAAAGAAATGTTTCTTCCTGGGAACTACAAATTCCAAGATGCCTGTCAGTTCTCAAACTCTTACATGTATGAGGCAGATATTCAGTATCTGCCACAAATTCAGTATCACAAATCTAATATTCAAAAAAAAACAAAAAACGTGCAAGTGTTACAAAATGAATGAAGGACCTCTGTTGACTTCTGTCTCTAGATAGTATAACCATGAAAAATTTAAATATGTAGGTATTTGGGGTTTTACAAAGGTTTGATTTTTTTTTCTCCTTGGATCTGAGTACGAATTCAATCCACACTTAAGGAACTAGAAGATATTTTGATCTGGTAGCTATAGAAATTCACAAGGGAATGAGTTCAGTTTTTTCTCTACTTTATAATGCAAAGGAGTGCATACCACAAAATCAGATGAAACTGCCATTAATTTGACAGCCTCAGTTCTCATAGCCCTATTGATTTAGAAAGCTGAAAACAGTTATGGAAGCTTATTGGCTCCAATTAGGAATTTTGAAGCAGGAGGTTAGGAGAAATGTAAAGGGTATTTTGAGAGGAATCACTCAGTAATGGAATCCTTCTTAACATCTTATCATGATCTGGTATAAAATCCAAGATCAAAAGCATTATTCTCCTGTAATTTTTGTGCTTGTTCACTTATTGATTACCTTTATGGACTTACTTCAAAGCTCAGAATATTATCTCTATGGGTCATTTCTAGCGAACATGGTATTATTTACCTTATCATAGGAGATACATCATGAGTATGGGCCCAAAGTCTTTAACATATCATTTTAGTTAGATATTTAAAAAGGGAATGTCTCTATAACTACTAAGAGGTAATAAAAACCATGCACAAACCTCAAAGGCACTTTGTAGATGAGTTAATTAGTATAATCCATTGACATTATATGTTTATGTTTTGGTACCTGTATCATCTATGATAACAACTCCTGAACTAGGAGTATATAATCTGTTTCTATCAATAAGAAACCTATGTGTCTCTTATCATGACCACCCCCAGTATTTTATAAATAATATATGTCCATAATACTCTCCTCTGTTTTTCTTTGAGCTTCATAAGTTCATAGTAAATTGTCATTTAAAAGGGAAGGTGAATATTAGGAAAATAAAGAATGAAAATAAATAAAGCATGCAGATTAAAATCTGATGTTATGAGAAAGAAAATAGAAAACATTCCTTCAAATTTTCTCTTTCAAAAGGTTACCCTAATGATTGAACTGTGAATTTTTTCTAATGAGTAGAAATTTTACAGCTAGGATGCATTTTTATAATATCTCACATGAAATCAAATAAAAAGCTGATGTATTTTCATGTAGAACCCAGAGAATTTGATGAAGTAATGGGTGACAAGTGATATTGAGTACTATATACTATCCCAATTTCATATTCTATTTATTATCATTTGTTATAGGTGTCTATGGCTGAAAATGTTTCTGAACAGCTTGGCACCAGCCTAAAATTTGCTATAGAAATAATGTATCCTGTTTTGAGTTGAATTATAAGTATATTTCCAAATATACTTGAAATGAGAAAAAATATTGCAGTAAATCTAACATCAGAGCTACCGCTTCCTGGAGCTTAATTATGACACTACTAAATGTGAAAATCTATTCAGCGCTAGGAACACTTTTCACATTACATTCACGCTAAAGATTGGCTGTTAAGAGCTCATTACTGGTATTTTTCTAAAGAGCGGTTTATTAAACACAGTTACCTAATAAGCATCTTTGGTGGTGCAAATTGCTGAAAACAGTAATGAGTCTGATTAGACTTCATTTCAATTACGACAGCTTGTCTAGCAAAAAAAAAAAAAATCCTTGGTGCTTTGGAATTTGACTACAAGGCATTACAGAGTTTAAAAGGAAAAAAAAAAGCTACTTCTGTGTTTCCTTTCCACAGTTCAGTAATGAACAGAGAATTGTCCAAGTCATCATCCAATTTACACACTGGGAAACTGGATGGACAAAGTGGAGGCACGATTATGTTTGCTTAAAAACAGCAAAGGGCGCTTTGACTAATATCTCTAAATAGGGTCACCTTTAGGGTCCTACTGTGTCTTTCCTTAGGCATGTCAAACCATCAATGAGAAAAAAACAAAATTATTCACTCCTGTTTGGTTTGTGGAGGTTAGTCCTCTGATTAATGGACTCACCTTTCAATTATGTTTTATCCATTGATCTCCTACTTGCAATCACAACAATACATGAGGCTGTCAGACCAGGCATGTTAATTATAATGCCAAATCTTTCAAAGTACATATATAGAGGGGGAACACATAAAAGAAACCAAGCCTCATAAATTTATACTGGGATTTCAGAAGATACAAGTGAATGGTTGGTCATTAGCTGCTAAACTCATTTTAGGTGTAAAACGTGTGTTATTTAACTGTATTTAATGGCTAACCCCCTATTAAATCATGCTTAAATATTACTACTCAAATTGGGGGAAAAACAGTGTTAATGTAAAAAGCCTTTAAGTGATTAAGCTGTCAGTGCTGTCATGTAGTTACTCTAGTAACATTTTAATGCTTCTGGGAGCTCTGGGCAGTAGAGGCAATTCACGATTTAATGCTGGATTCTGTGAGTGGGTGCTTTAAAAAAAGAAAATACCATTTGACACTGAACTGTATAAAAGAATTTCTGAAGTAAAATATGAAAACAATGACTTACTGAAAAGGCATGATAAAAGAGGAACACAAAGACATGAACTCATAAGAAAGATTTTTCTTAAGTGCAATGCAGCTAGCTAAAATGATGGGTATGCAACTGCAAACTGAATCAGAAACTAAACTACTACAGTATTGCATGGATCAGAATTCCTTGAAGAAAATTTGCATTATTAGGGAGAATGGCTATTTATGTGCTCATATGAAATACAGTAAATTTGTACATGATTATAGGTAGATAAGTTCTTTAAGCCTTTGAGTTTTTTGTTTTGTTTTGTTTTCATGTTATACATCCTAGAACTTTCTAACAGGATATACAATTCTAAGTGTTAAAACTGAAAGAATTCCTTTATTTGACATAGATGTCAAAGAAATGTCTTTACATTGTCCACTGTAGGTTTCTAAAAGGTCTTAAATGCTTGCAGTAAATAAATTTTGCTTTTTCTTGTTAATTATAGGATTGCATCTGTGAGCATGTGAATAGCTAGTACAGTGTTACTAGTTTCTTTTGGGGGAAAAAAGTCTTTATGTACATGGACCAAAGACCTACCAAACTAGCCCTGAACTATGCTAATGTGAGCTTGTGGTGAACTCTGAGATACTAATTAGTGGAATTTGAATTTTGCAACCTGGAGCAAAATTTTAAAGTATTTCATTATTAGTTCAACCCATGAACAATGAAAGCCTGATCAAAATAAGAACTAGAATAATGATGCTCATTGTTGCCTGAATTAGCCATGGTGACCTGTAAGTTCATTATATGATATTTATACTGTTTAGAGTTAGCTCTGTATCCAGAGTGTGTTTAGAGAAAGGTTAGCTAAGAACAGATAATTCTAGAGTCAATGACAATAATTTCTGGGGCGGGGGGGGGGGGGGGCGGGGAAATGTCATTCTTTCTACTCTCTTTCCATCTTTTTCTTACTATCTTCCCCACTTTTCTTTTCCCACTCCTCATTCTATAAGTACACTAAAATGAATACAAGTAAGCAATTATTTATTAAAACCTACCATCAACTACCAACTATGAAGAAATCAATATGGGGCCAAGAAGGCTTTGCCTTATCACAGCAACCTGAGATGGGATGCTTCTTCCTCTAACCAAGTTAGGAGAATTCTGCCCCATCATCTCCAAGTCTTGTATTGGCTCCTGCTGCTATGTTGCAGAATTGACAATAGGTTGACAACCTTAGATTCCCATTGTCCTGACACCCCTCTCCTAAGTCCCACCCCCAGTCCCATGGGACCAAAGAATAGACTCTCTAGGGGATGGGCTGTCTCCTCTGTTAGTATGACTGTACCTGAAGTCAAACTTCCTTTGTGCTACCATGTCCCCCTTCCAATGCATTTGCCCAAGGTGCACTAATTCCTAGTTACAACTCTGTTTTCATGTCTCCAGACAGGCCTTTTAATTTTCCTGTTGTACCCTGAATATTGCAGCTTTGGTAAAGAGAACATGGAATATGACAAGGTCATTTGTAAGCAAAAGTGCACTAAAGATTGGCACATTCAGGGTTAAATTATTTCCAAGGGACCATTTAATAAGAAATGATTCCATCTAATCCACTTTCTCTTAAATATTAGTAACACTATCATTGCTTACAACTAAGGAGACAAAATTTCAATTTTCTTAATCTTCTAATAAGGAAGATATAATTTAGAAAATATTACAATATATAAAAATGACACCTTTATGGTATTTGCCACTTAAGAGGAAAAATTATTATGGAATATTTGATATGTTTATTTCTAGAAAACATGTTAGATTATAAGTAAAGCTCATTTATTCATGGGTAAGATAATTCAGGATATTTGAAAGAGAAATAGAAGCAAAAGAAAAAGTAAGCTACATTTCATTGACTATGTCTACATATGACTGGATCAACCATTTTGATAGTCAATTCAGCACAAAAAGAGCACTTGCACTCGCGCACACACACATGTGTGTGTATTTAAAGCACAATAAATAGTAAATCCAGTTGTGTTTGTAGTAATAGCCATAGAGCAAAAATTCTAAATTAAACCTGAACAAGCAATTTCTCTTAAACTTGCTGCTCTTTTTTTTGTGCTGGTACAATTCCAGAGACTAAACAGATGGGCACTCACCCTCTCTGGAAGGGAGAATGTCAGATTCCCCCTAGATGCCAATATCCTGTCTTCTGTCTCTATCTCTCACTGGCCAACATTCATTATTGCTACAAATGGAAAAGGCAACAGCATTAATACATGTATTGTCATTCACATTACACTTTAGCAATGTTCCCTTTATCTGGAAATCAGAGCATCTCCATTATAATTGATATTCAGTTTTACTCCACTGGAATTTTGGGCTACTTTTTGTGGGGAGCAAACAATGGTTGGAGGGGAGAGGGATGGAAAAACTCCATCTGAGCTACTAATAGCCCTTTGCTTTTAATCCAGTGCCACACTGGTAGTGTTCTAAAATAGTTTATCTTTATATGTCGTCTTATATGAAAGAAACAACACTAAACCCACCAAAACTCATTTCATATGTAGCTTTTTTCCACTGCCTTCAGATCAAAGTTATTTTCTTCAGGCTGGACTAAATTATACGCAGGTCCCAGGAGTGAAGGACACTGAATTAATGCACTATGTCACCCAGTCCTGGCTATAGAATATTTTTATCGAAGTCCAAGGCGCTACATCTCTTTGCTATTGCATTAAAAATTAATGCACGAATTGCCCAAAAGAGCAAAATGCATAAATAACCTAAACAAATTTTGTCCAGGCTTCCTTATGCTTTGGTGTCAACTTAAGAGATAGGTTTTAGGAGGATATCAGATTATGTCTAAATTTAAAAGTGAGCAATATTTGTGTCCCTTTATCTAATTAGCAGAGAGGTTCTTTATTTTACATGAGAACTCTTTATTTTTCTCTCTTACTTTACATAAATTTCCAATGGAGGAAAATGCTGGTGAACTACTTAAAAGGCAATAACAACAGGGTTTAAAGTTTGAGTTCTAATCCAGGTATTTTTTCCTCCACCATCAATTAGGTGGATTAGGTACAAAGATTCATATTTAATAAAATGTTTGAATTAACATCATTATAAATAAATTATTATAATTGACTATTTGTACCTGTTGCTATTTGTTTATTTAGGATTTATGCTTTCTGGACTTCCAAAGAGGGTTTGAAGCACATTTCAAAATTACCTTGTTACTATTTATTTGCATTGTAGGATTGTGAATAGGATAGGATCTCAACTTCCCATCTGTCTTCAATCTAGGTTTGTATTGTGCTGAGCTTGTTCTGTTAATGGGAAGTGTAAAAACATGATCTTAAAGAGGCCATTAACTTGATTTTGTTCGATGAAGTCCCTGACATTTGACAGAAAAATTCAAAATATTTAGAAAACAGTTTAGCATTTGTTTTTCTCCTTCTAGATTAATAATATAGTCTAGTAATCTATAATTTTGGTGAATCCAGACTGTGGTTTTCAGGTTGTATTAACCCCATTTATTTCTGTGCTCTTTAGTTCACCTGTTATTTACAAACTTAAGAAGGTTGATACTGCAGAACAAGGGAGGTGCCCTGTTGTGACACAGAATATACATATTCATTAGCCTTGGCATTCCCTATGGATAGATGTGGTATGTCCTGATGATCTCTGTATGACAAAAAGAACTGGGACTGGGGAAGATGGAGGGTGTTGGTGGCCTTAATGGATTGAAAGTAACATATGGGCGGGGGAGGGGGGGGAGGGAGTAAGAGGCGGCATAAAAAATGAAGGGTCGTCAAACAACTTTAAAGGTTAACTGCAAAGGTTTATTTAAACTGATTATAAAGTGTCTCAAATCCCTCATAGGGGTACACTAAACAAATTAACATTTGGCTGAACATATGAAAACCAGATATTCCTTCACCTACTGAGACTTGGATTCAGATTCTGTTTCCTCTTACAGGAGTTGATGGCACCTAACAGTGAAAAATAAAATACTGGGCGCAGATTTCTATAATAATTTAAGTAGCATATGTATATACCTACACATACACATCAGTCCATGTGTATAGGAGTTTAGATTTGTATTTTAGTTTAGGAAAGGCTATATAGAACCTTTAGCCCTGACTTTTATCAGATGTTAGCTTATTCATCAAGTATGATTGCATGAAAACATTTGTAATTTTTACAAAAGAATTATACATTATACTTATAAATTATATAGATTTCAACATGAATGTAATTACTTGTCATTCACCCACATTGATTTAAGTACTAAAATTCTGGCAGATTGAATGGGTAAAAATATCAGAAGCTATGGGGATAAAAAGGCTAATTTTTATGTATTCTGCAAATTGATGTGGAGTTGTAGTTATGCTGTTCCTTGTGTGGATGGTGATAAACCATTATCGGAAAGGGGGAACTTTAAGTGATGAGCTGTCTGTCATGGCCACGTATTGAACATGAGATCAGTGGGCTAAAAGTGATATTTCTTTCATCAGTATAATTGCTTTGCATGAGCACTTAAGCATTCATCCTCATAAATGCAAGCTCTCCTTTTATATATGTCTTGCATATTAAAAATGCTGACCGGTCAGGCTCACGCATACAGAGTTTCACCTTCAGTAGGTAATAATGGTAAAATAGTCATCTTTACAGTTTAATATACAAATCCATCCACAGTTTGATGAGTGAGATTTTTGTCATCTGAATAAAATGTACTGATCTATAGGAAAGCTATCAAAGAATGGAGGGCAAGTACCAAAGGTACATTTATTCTTTTCTTAACCCCAAAAAATGAATGAACACACACACACACACACACACACACACACACACACACCTCTTAAATGAGAGACATTTTGGCATAGTAGATAAAAACCTAGCTTCCAAATCAGGAAAAAAAAATGTTTTCATGTCCTGCTTGTGACACATTGTGGTTCTGTGACTGAATAAGTCACTCAACCTTTCAATGCTCCCCACAACTCTCTAAAGCTATATGCTAGAGAACACTTACTGATCTGTATTAGGAGAGGAATTTCTTCCCCAGGAGTTCTCTCCACTGATGAAATTATGGAACCAGATAAGGTATAGATACAAAATAACTGACATGAATAGAGTGCTCATGCATATATGTATGTATGCATGTGTATATGTGTATATATTTAATCTTATTCAAACACAACAGCCCTCTGATGTAGTTCTTTCGTTATCATGCCTGTTTTATAGAAAAAGAAACTGAGGCCCAGAGAAATTGAATGAATTGCTCAGTCACAGAGCTGGTATCAGAGGGACCATTTGAACCCAAGACTTCCTGACCTTAAGATTAGTATTCTGTCTAAGGCGCCAGCACTGCATTGCTTTTCACATAGGAAAATATTTAGACAGCCATCTAGCCATTGTAGCCTATCCTTTGAACTATTCTCTTTACTATAAGGCCATATCACCATCAACACAAGAAACATCTACTAATAATGACATTTGAATTTGTAAGGTATAGGTAGTGAGCTTGACTTAGATTCTTGGCAAAAGTCTAGAGTGTATTTTTCAAGGGATGGTGATAGAACACATCAAAAAGCAAGCAGTGATCACAAAGAGCCAGTGTAGCTTCATCAAGCACAGACATATTGTAGAGCAAGTAAGATGGACAAGTATTCAGATTTTTTTAAAAAAACCTGGAAGTACCTTAATGAAACAGTGCAAATTGGGGAAGGGGGGAGCAGAATAAAATGAATTTATTAAAAACTACCTATGATCATATGAGGATAAAAGAATGAAAATAGACAGAGAATACTTGAATGAGAACCTGAAAAAAAGTTATACTACTTTATGCATTCTGAGTTCCCTTTACTAGGAGTGTTCAAGCTAAATCTAGGCTACCATTGATTGGTCCCATCTGTTGTAGAAGGGATTGTAGTCCAGTTATAGATTTGATTAAATGGCCTTGGAGGCCCCTTCCAAACAGAAATTCAATATTCACCAACTAATTATTGGGCACAACGTACTGTGCTAGGTATCTAAAATACAAGAAAAAAAAAAAAACAATCTTGATCCTCAAGGTGTTTCTAGTCCAGAGGGATAAAGCACAAACAATCATTAAGTACCTACAAGATAACTTGAGGAAGAAGTGAATACTAACAACTAATAGGATGAAAAATAATTTTATAGAGAAAGCAGCTCCTGATTACAGTTGGCAGGTGGTGCAATGAATAGAGTGCTGGGACTGGAGTCAGGAAGCCTCATCTTCCTGAGTTCAAATCTGGCCTCAGACTAGATGTGTGATCTTAGGCAAGTCACTTAACCCTGTTTGCTTCAGTTTCCTCATCTGTAAAATGAGCTGGAGAAGGAAATGGCAAACAACTACAGTGTCTCTGCCAAGAAAACCCCAAATGAGGTAACCAAGAATCAGACATGACTGAAAAATGACTGGACAACAACAAAAATGGATTCAAGAGTCTAAGACACATAGGCCACAAGGGAAAGTTTTCCCAACGTGGGAAACATTCTATGCAAAGGCACAAGAATTGGAACCCTGGATCTGGGGAACTGCAGATAGTATGGTTTGACTAGAGCATTAAGTACAAGAAGATGAGTAATAAGAACTAAATCTGGAAAGGAAGGCTAGAGCCAGCTGGTGAATGGCTTTGAATTTCAAAGGGAAGAGTTTGTATTTTATCTTAGAGGTGGTGAGAAGCCACTGGAGATTTAGGAGAAATGGAGTGACATGGTCAGACCTGGACTTGAGGAAAATTATTTTAGCAGCTGTATGGAAGCTGAATTGGAAAGAGGAAAAATGAAATAATAGAATGATTTGGGCTGTAGGGTAGGGGTAGAGGGGTGTAACTAATCTAATCTTCAATGGTAAACATAATTTTCATATCTAAAGCACTTATCCAGCAACTTTAATTAAATAGCCTTAGGTTTGCACCTGCAATTCAGGAAGAAAATGTAATGAAGTATAGTGGGAAGAGTACAGGACTTAGAATCAGGCAAGACCTGAGTTCAAATCCTGGCTCTGATACTTAATAACTGTGTGTGCACATAATTTCTCTGACACTCAATAGCCTCATTTATGATACATATTTTTTTTTCTTGCACTTCATATTGTTGTGAAGAAAACAATTTGGGGGTCTTAAGGTACTCTGAAATGTTATTACAATGGTATTAATAATATAACATTCTGATGATCTCAATTATTATTAGAATCTTTAAAATATGTGTGTATATGCACAATAAAAAAGGGGGGAAAAGACTTCCAAAAGTCATCACAAAATCCCAGGGATTCACTAGAAGCCTATTAAATATATTTAGGTTAATAGATTAAATAGATAAAGCATTTACTGTTTACTGTGTTCCAGACACTTTTTAAGCACTAAGGAAGGAAATGAACATTTGTTAAATGCCTACTATGTAAACATTTACAAATATCATCTCATTAAATCCTCACAAAGACTTTGAGAAGTAGGTTCTATAATTATCCCCGTGTTACAGTTGAAGAAACTAAGACAAAGGAGAGATTAAGACTTGCCCACAGTCACAGAGCTAGTATGTGTCTGAAGCTAGATTTGAACTTGGCTATTCCTGACTCTAGGCCCATCACTCAATCCACCAAAGATACAAATGCAAGCAAATAAGACAGACAGTCCCAACCTCAAGCAGCTCCTCCTTCTAGGGAAGACAACTCATAAAGGAGAGATGAAAAGGAATGGGTTTGGGAGTACCTGTATTGGGGTATGGCATGGAAATGGCCTACCATGGATCCAAGCAAGATAAGGGCGCTAGGTGATGCAGTAGAGTCAGGAGTCAGGAAGACCTGACTTCAAATGTGGGCTTAGATACTTACTACCTGTGTGACCCTGGGCATGTCACTTAACCTCTGTTTGCCTCAGTTTCCTTATCTATAAAATGGGGATCATTATAGCACCTTCCTCCCAAGGTTGTGAGGATCAAATGAAATAATAATTGTAAAGTGCTTAGCACAATGCCTTGCATATAGTGTTAAATAAATGTTAACTATGATGATGATACCAAACTGGCTTATCAGAACTCAGCTGGTGGAGTCCAAGGTTCAGATGGATACTAATCAAGTGAACCAGTGGATTGCATGAGTTCAGAGGTTGTGAGCTACCGTAGGATCAAAGGCTGATGCCTGCACTAAGTGTGACACCAGTGTGGTAAGGAAGTATTGGAGGGCTTCCAGACTGTCCAAGAAGGAATGAAGTAGCCTTTATGTGGGAATGTAGATACTGTACAAGTTCTATTTCTGTGTTTGGAGTTTTTGAGTTCTAGGGATCTGAACTGTACCTGCTGAAGCTCTAAGTGCTCTTAGCCTAAATGGTTGTTAAAAGTACTGTTTTATGTAAATGAAGTGGAATGTGTTGGGTGGGGGATGGGAATGGGGGGGGCTTAATTTGCTGCAAATGTATTATAATTTGCAGTCATAAGGTATGAAAATGTGATTTAAAAGGAATAATCATTTGACAGTATTTAAATTAGATAATTGGGGTGTATTCGTTTGAGACTGCAGGTTTTGAGATTATTCTTTTCTGGTTCCATACTTTCCAATATTTTGCTTCTTATTTTTGGCTTCTAATATTAAAATGTGCAAAATACCTATACAATAAGAGTTAAAACACTCATTGTTTCTGTTTTAATTATAGAACAGTTGAATTTTTTTTGACACTTTTTTTTTATTAGGATAATTTGGACAAAGACTAGAATTCTGCACAAGTGAATTAAGCCTCTGGATTTTAAACTTGTTTGTTGAAGTATGAACCAGAACTGTCTTATTTTTATTAGCATGCCAACATTACTGCTATAAATTTCTTTAGAGATTATACTAAGACCGAAGAGAAATTGGTCTCCGCATTTTGAAAATGGTTATTCTTTTCTCTTTTCCTAGTCACCCACATTTTCAGAATACATCTCTTGCTTTTTGCTTTTTGTTTTATTTTGCACTTTCAAAATCTTTGTAATTTAAAAAACATTGGCTACATGGGGTTTTGTTAGGGATTCAAAACCTTCACCTGTTCTCTTTTTATTCAAACTTTTAACTAAATAGTGATTTGAATTAACTTCTGTGCCTAAGATAACTAGAGCAAGCAGTGTCTTTTTTTTTTTCTTTTCTCTTTTTCATCTGCACACAGTAAAAGTCAGTTTTGGTAAAATAGGAGTACAGGAGACCTGGGCCAGAATCCCAAGCCTGTATTGACAGGCTTTGTGACACTAGAAAAGTCACCACCTTTCTGATCCTTATCTTCTCATTTGCAAAATGAAGTGCTTGGAGTAGATGATATTTAAGATTTCATCCAGCTCTAAAATTATATGATCCTAATTATTTTTTAGGTTTTGGACTAAGCCTGTGAAATTATGCATCATAGTGGATAAACTGTTAGGCTGACCTTAATTAATTGGACCTGAGTTCAAATCCAGCTGTAGATACCTACTAGCTCTCTGATCCTCCATAAATCACTTAACTTCTATCTACTTTAGTTTCTTCAACCGTAAAATGGAGATAAAAATAGTGCCTACTTCCCAGGGTTGTTATAAGGATTAAATGAGATAACATTTAACACAGTACCTGGCATACAGTATTAATGCTGATTCCAGGGGCAGCCAGGTGGTACAGTGGATAAAGCACTGGCCCTGGATTCAAGAGAACCTGAGTTCAAATCCAGCCTCAGACACTTGACACTACCTGTGTGACCTTGGGCAAGTCACTTAACCACCATTGCCCTGCAAAAAAATAAAATAAAATAAATCCTGATTCCTTCCCTCGTAGTTAGAAAGCTTTTCTCATCACCCTTAAAAAAACCCACTAAATAATAAATAATAACACTGGTGCTGGAAAGGTAGCTTTGAAAAATAGTTTCCCTTTTGTCCTCTTGAGATTAATTTTTTTAATTAACAGTATTTTTCTGTCCCAAACATCTCCCCACCCTCAGCCCCAACTCACTGCAAAAGACAAATAGGAAAAGCCAAACCCTTGTACCAAATATGTTTAATTAAGGGAAACAAATACTTACAATAGTCAACTCCAAAAATGTATATCTCATGCCTCACTTTGAATGTCATTTTTTTGACTAACCTGGATGAGATTTTGCATCATAGTTCCTCTAAAATCAACGCTGGTCATTATGTTGATCAGAGGTCCCAAGTATTTAAAAGTTTTTGTTTTTTAGTGTTCTTGATATTTTAGAAATTGTTCTCCCATTTCTGCCCACTTCATTCTGCATCAATTCATATAAATCTTCCCAGATTTCTCAGAAACCATCACTTTAGTTATTTCTTACTACCCAACAATATTCCATCATATTTATATACCAAAATTTGTTCAGTCACTCCCCAGTGGATCAGTACATCCTTCATTTCTAAATCTTGGTCACCACAAAAAGAGCTGCTTTGAATAAGTAAATAATCCAGTAGATGCATGAATAAATAAATAAATGCACACACCCAGACACATACACATTTGCAAGTGTGTGTGTATGCATGTATTTACACACAGCTCTTTTCTGCATTCTTTGATCTCATTGAAGTAGAGGTTCTGGGTCAGAGAGTATGCATAGTTTAGTAACTATGGGGACATAGTTCAAAATTGCTTTCCAGAGCAGCCATACTAATTCACTGGAGTTGGGTAGGTGGCATAGTGAATAGAACACTGGCCCTGGAGTCAGGGGGGTATGAGTTCAAATCCGGCCTCAGACACTTGACACTTACTATGTGTGTGGCCCCAGACAAGTCACTTAGCCCTGATTGCCTCAAATATTTGGGACTATCTCCTGATGTATATCTTGGCACTGGACCTAGATGGCTCTGGAGGAGAGTATGGTACTAGTGACTTTGCACAGTCCTCCCTCACTTAAATCCATTTCACTGCAAGTCATGGTATCACCCCAATGTCCTGGTCCTCTTTCAGAATGAAAGACAAACAACAATTAATTCATAGCTCTACCAGCTGTTTGTTATTGCACCTGTTTTCTCACAGCTTCTCTAACATTTACCATTTTATTTTATTTTTTAATCAACTTTGACTTTTTGATAGGCATGAGATAGAACCTGAGAATTGTTTTGATTTGAATGTCTCTAATGGTTAGTGATTTGGAGAGTTATTTCATATGGCTATCAATAGGTTAGCATTCTTCCTCTGAAAATTGCCTGTTGTACTCTCTGACCATTTATCATTTAAGGAATGTTTCTTAGTCTTATTACTTTGAAATACTCTGAAAATGAGACCTTTATCAGAGAAATTTGCTGCAAATGCTGTGTTTTCCCACCTCAATCAACTGTTTCCCTTCTAATCTTATTTTGTTTGTTTGTTTGGGTTTTTTGTTTTGTTTTGTTTTTGAGGGGCAATGAGGGTTAAGTGGCTTGTCCAGGGTCACACAGGCAGTAAGTGTAAAGTGTCTGAGGCCGCATTTGAACTCAGGTCCTCCTGAATCCAGTGTCAGTGCTTTATCCACTTTGCAACCTGGCTGCCCTGTCTGCCTTCTAATCCTATATTCCTTTTTTTTTTTAATGAGGCAATGAGGGTTAAGAGACTTGCCCAGGGTCACACAGCTAGTAAGTGTTAAGTATCTGAGGCCGGATTTGAACTCAGGTCCTCCTGAATCCAGGGCCAGTGCTCTATCCACTGTGCCACCTAGCTGCCCTCTTATATTCCTTTTTAATTTTAATTCTGCTCCAAATCCCCAATACCTTGCAGCTAGCAAGTGGACAGTCAAAACATACTTATAGAATCACTGATGATAGAGAAGTGAAGAATTGTGGAAATCATCTATTATAATACCCTCATTATACACATTAGGAGACTAAGAGTCAGAAGCATTCAATGACTTGCCCAAGGAGAAACAGCCAAGTGTCAGAGCTGGGATTCAAACTCAGGTTCAATGACTCTGAATTCAGTTTTTCCTCTATTGTACCATGGTGTTCAATAAAGTGGTCACTTATAACCCACATATCTCGGTTTCCTGCAAATGAGATCAAATATAATAGACTGAATTCAATCATATAAATATCAAGTGCTACTGATGTACAAGGCATTGTGCTGGGCAATGGCTATGTACAGACAAAAACAGATACAGTCTCAGTCCTCATAGAGCTTATATTCTAATAGTGGATGGAGAGGAGAAGATATAATGGCATGTACACAGAAAAGCATATCAGGTGATAATAGCAAACATTTATCTAGTGCTTACTATGTGCTAGGCACTTTGCTAAAGCCCTTTACAATTTTTTCCTCATTTGATCCCTATGACAACTCTGGAAGGAATTATTATTATGTTCATTTTATGTTTGAGGAAACTAAGGTAAACAAGTAGCTTTCCAAGGGTCACACATCTATCTGAGGCTAGATTTGAACTCAAGTCTTCCTGACTCCAAAGTATCTGGGTGGTGCAGTGGATAGAGCACCAGGCTTGGAGTCAGGAAGACTCCTCTTCCTGAGTTCAAATCTGGCCTCACTTACTAGCTGTGTGACCCTTGGCAAGTCATTTGCCCCTGTTTGCCTCAGTTTCCTCATCTGGCAAAAGACTCCAGTATCTTTCCCATGAATTTCCCAGATGGGGTCCTGAAGAGTCATGCATGACTGAAAAACCACTGAACAGTAACTTCCTAACTCTAGGCCCAGTGCTTGACAGAAGAAAAAGCAGCACAAAGTGCTTTATGACTGTTGAGAAGAGAAAGAATGTTTTAATTGAGCCTTGAGAGGAAAAGATTCCTTAAAGAAAGATGAAGAACAAATATATTTCAGGGCAAGAGATGGCATGTCTTTGGCACCTCTCCCCCCTCTGTTACCAATAAGTTCACTTTATCGTGCTTTTAGATCCAAACCAGATGAAGGAAAAGAGATCATAAGGAAACATGTCGATCAAATATAACAGAGGGTTCCAGATCAAATATATTAGAGATTCTCTTGTTCCTTTCAGTGACCTGGCTAATGTCATTCTAGACCTTTCTTCATATAATCTGCCTCTGACTTAACCTTCCCTTGCCAATGATGAGTAGAAGCAAGGAAAAATGGTGCTCTGAAACTACAAATCTGTATTTGGTCCTAGTCCAGTTTGAAAGCTGATGATTAGAAAGATGAAGGCCACAGTTTTCAGGACTATTCATGGGACTCCTCTAAAATATCTTTACAACACAAATGAACTTTCTAGTCTGCCTTTCTTTGAAAGTTTCAGTGTTTTTCAGTATTTGCTCTGCCATATTCTGCATAGGAAATGATAAATTTGTTGTATTAGGCTGACCTATATCATATTATAATTCCTGGTAGTTATTGTTTCCAGGCATATGCCTTGCTAAATATTGTAATCAAATATTTTCAATATTAAAAAAAATAATAAGGAAAGGTTTGGAGGTACAATAGCCCAAAAGAATGTAATAGGTATGGTGTTTCCTGCATGTGTGTGTGTTGCTGCTGTCCTGTTACGTACCTGTGCCTGCAGGTTTTTGCCTCCAGGTCCCTGCCCCTAGGAAGTCTCAGTAAGGCTGTGCAAATCAAGGGAGCTTCCCTAGCAGCCAAAATTAACCTACGGCAACCTTCTTGGAACAAATAGCTTTTTAGGACTACAAAAGTATCTGGAAGCGCCCCAGGTGCCAAAGATGGCTATTTTAAGGAATGTTCTAGGTACAGATCACTGACTACTAGGAAGCAGTTAGCCTTTAATTTTAAGTTCCCTTTGATTCAGAGAATTGGTTCAAAATGTTTGTGGGTTTTTTCCCCCTAATGTTATTTCCTTTTTCTTTATCCATCATTTATTTGTAAAAATCAAAGGTGTGGAAATACTTTCAGACTATAAAACATTTCCGATTTTTTGTTTGTTTGTTTCAAATCAGTTCAACCTTTAGAGAATTAGGAGAGAAAGGAATAGTGGGTAAATATTTTAGAAATGAAAAAAATAATAAAATGTTCAATGATAACTACTTAAAATATCTAAAGAGAGCTAACCTCTCAGTATTATTGAAAAGCACATAGCATTATATTATAAAAATATCATAACAATATCAGACAAGAATAGATCATTCAAGTTTTCTGGTATGGTATCTATCTTTTGCATGTAACACTTATGTTAAATTATCTTAAAAGCAAGTTTCTCTTGCATACCATTCTATATATAAAGACTAAACACTTTACATTATGAAATTTGCCTTTTTATCCTGTTTGACAATTCCTTCTTATAAATGTTTATGAGAGAATTTTCCAATTAGTTTAAGAACTATTTTTTTTCTTTTTTGCTTTGTTTTCTGAATGTACATCTTAGCTAAAAAGCCATTTCCTTACACCTGTGGGAGTGATTTTTTTCAGTCATGTTTCTATTACTGATAAAATAATATTATTTCTAAGGGTTTTGTACATAATATTTCTAAGTGAAAATATATTAAAGACTGCTGTGAAGCCCTACTATATATATTATATATGTATACATATTTATGAAGGAAAATTAGACACAGTTTACAGCTACCAATTCAAATGGAGTATGTTGCTGTCATTGTTGTGGTTGTGGTAGTGGTTGAAAGACTATGTGTGGTTTTTCATTTTTTCCCCACTTGGTATCTGAGATATCACTACCAATAAACAGAACAAAAAAACAAGTTTGGTGCTACTTCAAATTATTGTCAAAATGCAAGGAATTGATGAAAAGGCTCTTTATGCCCTGAAGGCCCAAGCGGTCTTCTGGATTGTGTAAATCCTAGCTTCTTTAGCCCATACTAAAATGAAGAACTCACTTATAGTTAACTGTTAACTTATGCTTCCAAATAACACTAATCATTACAAAGTATCGGAATAAATGTTTCTGTTACAGGGAATAAGGATAGGCCTGTTCCCTTAAGGTTATTTAATCAAAGCTCAGTCCTGCCATTTGAAAGCACTGTAAGGCTACTGGTATTTAATATGCATCAATAAATAAACTTTCAATTATCTTGGTGAGTACAACCAAAGATAGCATGACAATCAGAAAGCAATGATCTATCTAGTAATTGTTCCAAATAAATAATTTTGATGGATATGATCTTTGTTTAATTTCAGGTGAAATTGAAATTTTATGAAATTTAAATAGCTTTCCTGCTTCAAGATAAACTATGCAGAAATTTAGAATTTATCACCTTGAAAAAGGTTTTTCTTATCCAGTGAAAAATAGCCAACTTGTTTTACTTCCAATTACACCCTGTCTTTTTATGGTGATTGGCTCTGTCTTACATCATGGGAAAAATTGAATTCTCTTTATAGAGAAGAAAATTGCTTTAAATTTAGAGCCAGAGTTTGTTACAAGATATTTAATGCCATATCCACTGTGGCCTAAACTACTTTGACCTGCACTAATCACTTATAGATTTATAAAAGCAAAATGGTTAATATGAAATCAAATTTCACCCAGTATATGTTTGTTTATTAATATGCTGGAGTTCAGCTAAATGTAATAGCAGGGTCCATGTTCATTTTAATTTCTTTGCTGTAACTTCCTTTGCTAGATTCTTTTCTGAGACCATTTGCATGACATTTATTAGTGTATACCTAGCCAAGAATCTACCTAATCACATTCTTGTATGTGGAATATCTAAGTCCTTATTTGCCTAACTCTGTGTTTGGGCAATCCTTGAAGAGAAAAATCTCAAGACAGGAATACCCTAGATATGATTTATAGGACTAATGAATTTGTATGTCTTTTAGGCAGTTCTACATTACAGACACATTAGTATTCTCTCTTTTTTATAAGGCTGAAGCAAATCCCATGGCACCAGAAGAATTTAGATACTGATTACTTGCTATTGGTTCCTGGTGATTTGCTCCTAATAATTTCTAGTTGAATTTAATGAATGTATGATTCCTCAAATGTTGCTTCATTAAAATTGCATCTTTCCTCTTCAAGTGTGATTTCATCCATTTCGGCCATTTTTTGTGGTGTGTTTTCTCTCCTTAAAAAAGTATGGGACATGACATCAGGAACAATTAAAGAGATAGCTTTAGTATCCCTGTCTGCATCTTTCAAGAACTCACCTCCAGATAGTGTCTCTGAATAAAATGATACCTGCTGATCCTTAGAAATAGCATTGTTATTTTTTAAAATATCACTTCTCCAGTTGACCTGAATATTTGGCAAATGGAGATGGGGAAAGGGAAATAGACTTTTTAAAGGGAAAAAAGTACTAGAGAAATAAAATAGAGAAACTAGGAAGAGCTTTGTGACAAGGCAATGTG
The DNA here is from genome assembly GCF_019393635.1 of Dromiciops gliroides. NCBI lineage: Eukaryota > Metazoa > Chordata > Mammalia > Microbiotheria > Microbiotheriidae > Dromiciops > Dromiciops gliroides. The sequence goes on from NC_057863.1 coordinate 452,603,590, forward strand.
AAACAGGAGCTTCAGTATTATACTAATAAAATATAAGGCTCGATTAAGTTGTACTTTGCAGCTTTCAGGCTTAATTTAACTGAGATGGTGATTTGCAAATGAATATCTGCATGAATCCTTTAAAAAAAATTCAAATGCAAATGAGTACAACTGCAATAAAATATATTTGCAAATGAATCCTGTTGCTTTATTCATTTATTGTGTAATTACTGCAATCCTTCCCACCTTGTTTTCAGTATTTCTTAATCATTAAGTCGGAAGCATGACAGCAGTGCCAGCCCTGGCATGATTCTCTTTGACTAAAACCTTGTAAATTAACACAATTAGCACAGCATCATCCTGCTAATTAACTTCCAGTGTCTGGTGCAGCGGTTTTGCAAACAAGGAAGAGGGAGTCAGAAGGGAATCAACACGCCATTCTGTTACCAAACTGTGTGCTATGTTAGGTTTAGCTCAGGGAGGCTAAGCTGGCCATGTCAGATGCCAGAGTCAGGCAATGAGGAGCTAAAGGGGCTGGGGGAGGAGAAGAGAAAGGGGTAGAAGCTGTCAAAATAGACTGGAATAATTCAGAAGGGAGCTCGTGCCACAGATGCTTCATTTAGACTAGGCCTCCTCCTTATCAAAGAATCTGTGCTGGAGGGTACTATATAGTTTGTAAGAACCATTTTTGGTCATACCAGAAAGATTAAGAAAGTCTGTTTAATGTGGCTTTACCCAAATATGTAACCATCGTGCCATGAATGTGTGCAGTGGAAAGAACATTGGACTGGAAGATTGATATTTTTGCCCCCCTTCCCCAAGTTCTGCCACTAAATAGCAGTGTGACCTTTGGCAAGTCACTCACCAACTCTGGGCCTCAATTTCCTCATCTGTAAAATGAAGAGGTTGGATTAAGTGATCTCCAGGGAAACTTCCAGCTCTAAAATTTGATGATTCTATAATTCTTTTAAGAGCTGTGATTTCTCTTAAAGTGGGGAAAAATGCCTTTTAGCCTGTATTACAGTCCTATTCCCCAATTAGTCTAGCAAATGAAAGAATGTTAACCACATCATCTTGTCACCTAGTTATCCTCTAATAACTAATGTCATGCATTGTTTCCTATGGAACTTTGAAGGGTTAGATTGCTGCACATTCTCCATTTGTCCTTCCATTCCCCTTTCCCCTCCCCCTTCCTCTTTTCTTTCCTTCCTTTCTCTCTTTTTCTCTCCTGTTCCCCCCCCCCTTTTTCTTAGTACCCTGGAGGCTCTAAAGGGGGAAAAATAATAATAAAAGAGAGGCGGAGAGAGAGAGAAAACGCAAGAAGACCGACAGACAAGTGATGCTTGTTTTTTTTTTCCAGAGATTCAACAACAGAACTGAAAAGCAGAAAGGAGCCAGTTGTAATTCATACCGAGTTGTAGGCTTTGTGTGATGAAAGCGATGGAGCGCTGCCTGGGAGATTGCTTTGCTGCACTCCACGAAGCAGATTTGAAACTGTCGTGGACCACTTTAGATGAGAGTTGGATTATGGAATGACCTGCTCTGTCTGTGTCATATTGTTCTGCGCAGGGTGCATTATACTGCGCTAACTAGGTGTTCAGTACCAAATAAGAGAGGTATCCTAGATGTGATCTGTCAGCTGTGTCTCATATTTTTATATTGGTTAAAATATAAAACAGAAACTGTGATATGAAAAGACAGAGCAGTTAGGTATCTTACATGTTAATAACATTCACATTCTAGGTATTTTAAATCTGTGCATATTTTATTTCTAAACTCACCATAGATGCATTTTAATTTGACAGGAAAAGGGGTATATGTGTATGCGTGTGTATGTGTGTACACAGTGCAAATCACTTTTTTTTCTTTTTTGTGAAAAAAAATGACAATTTTACACATTGCTTAATGTGAAAACATTTTAGGTTCTCTCTGGGATGTATGTAATATATGGTATGCAGCTATTGGTGTTTATTTTTAAGCTGAATTGAATTTTAGCCTACTTAAAATTGTACAGGTTATACAGGGAACGTATGTCCACTAAAGCTTGTGGAAGGTCAAAGTATCAATACAAAATTATTTTTGACTCTACAGGATGAGAGCAACTAAATTTTGTTTTGTTTTGCTTTTAAATATTGCATTCAAATGACACTCTTGAAAGTCTAAAGGACATTTAAGCATATCGTTAATTTTATTTTTTCCCTCAACAACCATAGGCTTGAAGATGCAGTGGACGCCGGAGCATGCCCAGTGGCCAGAACAGCACTTTGACATCACCTCGACCACTCGGTCTCCTGCCCACAAAGTTGAAGCCTACCGTGGTCATCTGCAGCGCACCTATCAGTATGCTTGGGCCAACGATGACATATCTGCTTTGACTGCTTCCAATCTGTTAAAAAAGTATGCAGAGAAGTATTCTGGAATTCTTGAAGGCCCAGCCGAGCGGCCTGTCCTCAGCAACTACACGGATGCACCTTCGGGCTTGGTGAATGGGCGGAAGAATGAAAGTGAACCTTGGCAGCCTTCATTGAACTCAGAAAGCGTGTATCCCATGAACTGTGTTCCAGATGTTATCACAGCCAGCAAAGCTGGTGTCAGTACAGCTCTCCCTCCTGCAGATGTCTCTGCCAGTATCGGGAGTTCTCCTGGGGTGGCCAGCAACCTGACAGAACCTAGTTACTCTAGCAGTACCTGTGGAAGTCACACAGTACCTAGTCTCCATTCAGGGCTACCATCTCAGGAATATGCCACAGGATACAATGGATCATATTTGCATTCGACATACAGCAGCCAGCCAGCACCTGCACTTCCTTCCCCTCATCCATCCCCTTTGCATAGCTCGGGCCTCTTACAGCCACCACCACCTCCTCCTCCACCACCAGCCCTGGTCCCAGGCTACAATGGGACTTCTAACCTCTCCAGTTATAGCTACCCCTCTGCTAGCTATCCTCCTCAAACCTCTGTGGGACCTGGCTACAGCCCAGGTGGTGCACCTCCTCCTTCAGCGTACCTGCCTTCAGGAATTCCTGCTCCTACCCCTCTGCCCCCTACTACTGTACCTGGCTACACCTACCAGAGTCATGGCTTGACACCTATTGCCCCCTCGGCTCTGACAAACAGTTCAGCAAGTTCTCTCAAACGGAAAGCCTTCTATATGGCAGGGCAAGGAGAAATGGACTCCAGTTATGGAAATTACAGCTATGGCCAACAGAGATCTACACAGAGTCCTATGTACAGAATGCCCGACAACAGCATTTCAAACACAAACAGGGGGAATGGCTTTGACAGAAGTGCTGAAACATCATCCTTAGCATTTAAGCCAACAAAGCAGCTAATGTCCTCTGAACAGCAAAGGAAATTCAGCAGTCAGTCCAGCAGGGCTTTGACACCCCCTTCATACAGTACTGCTAAAAATTCCTTGGGATCCAGAACCAGTGAATCCTTTGGGAAGTACACATCCCCAGTAATGAATGAGCATGGGGACGAGCACAGACAGCTCCTCCCTCACCCAATGCAAGGCCCAGGACTCCGTGCAGCTACCTCATCCAACCACTCTGTGGACGAGCAACTGAAGAATACTGACACACACCTCATTGACCTTGTAACCAATGAGATTATCAACCAAGGACCTCCAGTGGACTGGAATGACATCGCTGGCCTCGACCTGGTAAAGGCTGTCATTAAGGAGGAGGTTTTATGGCCCGTGTTGAGGTCAGATGCTTTCAATGGACTGACTGCCCTACCTCGGAGCATCCTTTTATTTGGGCCTCGGGGAACAGGCAAAACATTATTAGGTAGATGCATAGCCAGTCAGCTGGGGGCTACGTTTTTCAAAATTGCTGGTTCCAGTCTAGTCACCAAGTGGTTAGGGGAAGGAGAGAAAATCGTCCATGCCTCCTTCCTCGTGGCCAGGTGTCGCCAGCCCTCGGTGATTTTTGTTAGTGACATTGACATGCTTCTCTCTTCTCAAGTGAGTGAAGAGCACAGTCCGGTCAATAGGATGAGAACCGAGTTCCTTATGCAGCTGGACACTGTACTAACTTCTGCTGAGGACCAAATAGTAGTAATTTGTGCCACCAGTAAACCAGAAGAAATAGATGAATCCCTTCGGAGGTACTTCATAAAACGACTTTTAATCCCGCTTCCTGACAGCACAGGGAGGCACCAGATAATAGGACAACTGCTCTCACAGCACAATTACTGTCTCAATGACAAGGAGTTTGCACTGCTTGTCCAGCGCACAGAAGGCTTCTCTGGACTAGATGTGGCTCATTTGTGTCAGGAAGCAGCAGTGGGCCCACTCCATGCCATGCCAGCGACAGACCTTTCAGCCATTATGCCCAGCCAATTGAGGCCAGTTACATATCAAGACTTTGAAAATGCTTTCTGCAAGATTCAGCCTAGCATATCTCAAAAAGAGCTTGATACATATGTTGAATGGAACAAAATGTTCGGTTGCAGTCAGTGATAATTTTGCTTTTTCTTTCTTTCCTTTTTTTTTAAATGTAATGAATGTTGGCACACACACACACAAAACCTGCTACATAGGGTAGAGAACCCCTTTTCAGTAGTGTTCAAATTGCAAAGGGTACTGGGGGAGATGACAATGATGTTGCATCTTTAGAGTCAGGGTAAACTTGGAGGAAAAGTGCATCAAACGAGAGCTGCTGATCTGAAAAGCCCCAGATGACAGGAAGCGTGTGTTGATGCTCAGTTCTGTTCAAGCCAGACACCACTCACCAAGGAGCAAGGTGCAAGTGGGTTGATTTCAGAAGGACGTGAACCCCGTGTGTTGATTCTATTCTGCTGTTCTCGAGATTTAGTTGCTGTCAAGTGCCTGGAGTGGTGCTTTTTTTTTGTTTGCCTCACAATTACATTGGTGGCATGTGCTAATATAAAGAGCTTTAACTTCAAACATTATTGGACTAAAGAGATGAACGGTTGTGTTGCGACAGAGAACCAGATTTTTGCCATTCTAAGAGCAACAGTATTCCTCAATCCTGTCTGTTCTGCGGTATTAAGCTAAGAACAGGTAAAACAGGGTAACGGTAATCTGGACCTTAATTTCTGCAGTTCATTTCTTTTAATGTTCTGTCTGCAAAAACTCAGGAAAGTGATTGTGATTTGTACAGTACCTCAAAGGAATGTGTTGAAAGCACTATGTACTGCTGAGAGTTATAGGCTAGGCTTCAATGTTACTTTATATTAAATATGTATGTTTACCTCAACAATTGGAAAATGGAAAGGAAAATTATTTTGAATGTATCCAGGAAAATACTGAAGTGTGATATGACTGAATCTTTGCAGTTTAAAGTAGAAAATAGAAGGGTTTCTTTAAAAAAAAATGGTTCTTTTACCAATTTGGGAATAAAACCAGAGCAGAATAATTCTCTTTATGTCAGTAAACTATAAGAGTTCTTAGTACATTGCTCCTTGATAATTAAGTGATATGGTTCTTAAAAGATAATACTGGTGAAGGAAAGCCACTTACTCCGTTTATGTTAGCATCTGGAAACAATCAACCACGAGATCTGTTAGGACTTTAAAAGGCATATTACCTAAAAACTATGACTGCCTTTTACTGCATAAGTGGTGGTCGTGGTAGTTTTGAAGTTATTTGTTAAACCTGTTGGGAATGGCAACATTCTAGCTCACGGATATAGCTTATGGGGTTGCAGTGCTGCTTGTAGAATGCAGTCAATGGCGGCCAAAAATAGAAAAACACCTCCCCCTCAACCCCCCACAAACAAATACAGACAAAATGACCCCATGCAAACCCTCAAAGTTATGGGGATTTACTCCTCACACACACTTTGGCTCCATTTTTTGTCAGTATATTTTCATTATGCTTTTGAAATCTCTCCTGGGCTGGAGTGTTCCCGCCATTATTTCTACCTCAGTTTTGTTACATTTCTCTTTGAAGATAAGTAGAAAAGTATACCTGGACATGTGCACGTGTGCAAATACACATAGAACTTGCCAAACTAATTTCTATTTCCTCCTGAGCTTCTTTCCCTTTTAAGCCAAGTTTCTGGAAAGATCCATTTCCGCTGTTACATCCACCTCAACCACACTTTCCATGGAGTGTTTCCTCATGGAAAGACCAACTGGCACGTGTGGCATTTTGCTCAGTTCCTTACTCCTTCCCTCTAGCCCACAATGGCATTCTCCTTATCTTTTAATAGTTTATATGCAGGAGCAGCAGCTGCTTGTTGACTGCTGACTGATGCTGGGCAATGCCTCTGAACAGGAGCAGTGTAGGCTATAACTTTTCCAAACCCACTGCCACTAACATGAGCAGAAAAGCTTGGCTTTTTGAATGTAATGGGGGGGGGGTATTTTAAAGAGACAGTAACAAAACTGTTGCAAAGCACTGGCATTTGATGTTTTTATTAAGTAATGTACCTTCAAAAATAAATAAATAAATAAATGCACTAAAAAGCCCCAAGAAGATAAATATCTGTTACTAGATTTTTTTTGTCATTTCAAAATTTATGTAAAGATCTCATTTGGAGTCTTAATTCTCTGAAACATTTAACATTTAGAAAGCTAATGAGGGATTTCATGAGATTTCTGGAATTTTATGATACTTGATCGTTGCTTTCCTTTTTCTTTTCTCATATGACTAAAAACAGAGCAAATGAACCAAAATTTAATTTACTATGACATTTTGTCAATTAAAACTGTGTTTAAACATGAAAATTCCATATTAAAAACAGTGCCTTTCATTAAGGGTAGAGAAAATACCATTTAAATAGATCATCTGCTTTTCTGCAAGTGACTCAACTATACAATCGTGTTCTGGCTCCACACTGCGCTTCCCTCATAGGAGGGAAATTCCAACATCCCCATTAGCTTGTAGGTTCATATTGATCTCACTGACAAGTTTACTATTGCAGAGTGCTGACCTATTTTCTGTCTTTTAGACATTGCGTTTCATTTCTGTCATCACGCTGTGCTCACTTGAAAGGTTCTGCCAAGTTTTGACAAACCTCCTTTGATTTAAACCACTTTGGAAAAATGTGTAATACTGACCCCTTTTGTGACTAGTAAGAGTTAATGCCAAATATGGGACTGAATTATGGTATTTTTTGCTTTTGTTCAAAAACTGAAATGAAGTTATGGGCAGGCATTTGGGCTTCTAGCTTTAAATTTCTCCTTTAGAAATCTGAATCTGAAATCAATTATTAAGATTGGTCAAAAATTGGTCAAAAACCTATCTCTTTTGGCAAAAAAGCTGAAATAATTTGTAAGTTCCAGTTATCCTCAGATTTCTAGGATTTGGGCTCTCGGAAATTGTACATGCTGTAGAAATGAAGATCTTGGGAAAAGGGGTGTGTATGAAACAGCTGACCTGTGAGCTGTCCTCTAAAATTCTGATTCATGATGCTGTTCATAGATGGGCTTCATAATTTTCTGCCTATCCCTTCTGGAAGTAGGTACACTACCTCTAAGGAAGTGATTAGGAACAATTAGTGGTGGTCAAATCACAATATTCAGACTACACAGAGTTGGGTTCCTTTTTGGCTGCTACG